>NW_026526894.1:0-350469 GCF_024362965.1 Panthera pardus
ACCACCTCCCATGCCGAGGGAGACAGGGCACATGTGGAAACACCCTCCCTCAACTTGGGACGGGTGGTGCAAATGTGAGAATGCGTGAACGCACTTCCAAGCTGAAGAGGATGGGGCATATGTGTGAACACCCTCCCACGCTGAAGGGGGCGGGACACACGCACGAATATTCTCCCACACTGAGGGGCGGTGCTATTGCGTGAATACACACTAGAGACGAGGGGGTGGGTGTGGAAGCATGACCTAACCCTTACCCTAACCATTAATGGTAATGCTAACCCGAACACTTACCTTAAGAGTTGTCTGCTACTTCAGCTGTGAAATTGAAAATAACCATTCATGAAACGTCACATTTAATAATGGCATCACTATTCCCTCATGAAAAGTGGCAATCTGCATGGGTGACCTCCTCCCACACCAAGGTGGGGCTGTGCACATGCGTAAAAACCCTCCCTGCTGAGGTGAGCAAGACACACGCATGAACCATCTCCCATGCAGAGGTGGGGTGTGCCCATGAGTGAACACCCTCCCGACCCGACAGGTGGTCATGCACATATATGAACAATCTGTCCCGAAGGGGGGATCTACGCATGTGTGAAAGCCCTCCCCAGCAGAAGTGGAGTGGAGGACGTGCTTCAATATTTTACCACTCTCAGGGGTTGGGGTGAAAGGGTGAACACTCTCCCTTGCTCAGGATAGTGGGGTAATGCGTGAAGTCTTCCCATGCTGAGGGGGGAGAGCAAGCATGACCTAGCCCTATTCTTAACCCCTAACTGTAATGCTAACCCTACCCCTGACCTTAAGAGATGCATGCTCCTTCAGCTGTGAAAGTGAAAACAGCCGTCCATGAAACGTCAGATTTAATAGTAGCATCACTACTCCCTTGCTGACTAGTGGTGCTGTGCACAAGTGACCCCCTCCAGCACCTGAGGGGGGAGGGCACATGCGTGAACCCCCTCCCATGCCGGGGGGCAGGTTCATGCACTTACCTGAACACCTTCCCAAGCCAAGGGGGCACTGTGCTCATGCGTGAACACCTCCTGAGCCAAGGAGGGCATGGTGCATGGACAAATGCCCTCCGTCGCCAAGGGTTGTGGTGTCCACCCATGAACACCCTCGCACACGAGATGGGTGCAGGCGCATACATCAACATCCCCCCCGCTGAAGGGGACTGGTTCCTATTGGTGAACACCCTGCCGAGATGAGGGGGGCGTGGCTCCTGTGTGAACGCCCTCCCATTCCAAGGGAGGGTGCAGGCATGGCCTATCCCTTACCCTAACCATGAACGGCAATCCTAACCATAACACTTACCTTAAGAAATGCCTGCTTCTTCAGCTGTGAAAGTGAAAAGAGCCATTCATAAAACAACACATTAAGTAGTGGCATCACTACTCCCTTGTGGAGGGGAGGCAGGCTGCATGCCTGAAATACCCTTCCACAAGGAGGGTGGCGGGGGTCAGGTGTGACCTTCCTCCCTTGCCAAAACGGGGGGTGCAAGCATGACCTAACCCTTACCCTAATCATCAGGGTAATCCAAACCCAAACCCTCATCATAAGAGATGCTGCTTCTTCAGCCATGAAAGTGAAAAGACTCATTCATGAAACGTCAGATTTAATAGTGGCAACACTACTCCCTTGCTGTCTCTTTCAATCAGTGAAATGGACCTTCCCGTGAAGAGGCAAGAACAGGATAAGACCCTATGGAGCTTTAATTCACTGGCCTACAGAGACAACATCAATACAGTCAATAGGCACAACACATCTCCCCATGGGCCAACAATTTAGGTTGGGGTGACCTCAGAGAATATCCTCTCTGAGGGATTTAGATGTACACTTACCAGTCAAAAGTATAACCTCACTTATTGATCCAAAGTACATAACCAACACCTTAGGTTTGATACATGTACCCTGCTAGAGTTTCCTTTTGGGGGTGGGTGATTGTTGTCTCCACATTCGGTGCAGGGTTATGAAATGGTGGTGGTGGGTGTTTTCTCCTCTTCCATAAAGAGTTCCAAGGTGACCATTTGTGGGAGCCAAGCGGTAGTTGGTCTGCCCCTGAATCCCTGTGTGCTTCGGGTTCCCTGTTGAGCATCATAGCAGCGGCCTAGTGGAAATACGAGAGATGTCAGAAGACACTCAGGTAACCAAAGATGCGAATGAAGAACCTCCTGAAATACCATCAGAAGACTACGGGACAGTGCTACCATCCACAGTTACAGTCCAGTTTCCGAGAGCATGTGGGATGCTCTAGAGGAATGCAGTGTTACAGTGGATGAGAGGTGTCCGGCTGGTAGAAGAAATGCTGAGCATCCCCGATGCTGGCTGGGGAAATGTCGTATATGTTGTCAGCTATGCCAAAGATAACAAAAGAACAATGAATGAGACAGATGCCTTCTTCTTCAGCAATGAAAGTGAAAAGAGCCATCCAGGAAACATCGGATTGAAAATGATTTTAGGTACATTAATTTTTGAAAGACACAAAGAACACAAGTGGGCCATGGGCAGAGAGAGAGAGAGAGAGAGAGAGAGAGAGATAGTATCTGAAGCAGGCTCCAGATTCAGAGCCATCAGCACAGAAGCTACTCAGGGCTCAAACCAGAAACCGAGAGCCCATGAACCAAGACGAAGTGGGACGCTTAACTCAGAGACATCCAGGTGCCAAGGAAAACATCTGAATTAAAAGGACTATCACTGCTACATCGTGGATAAAGGGAAGCAGATGTGACACAATCGGGAAGCCATCCAACACCAAGGGGGATTGCACCATGCGCTAAACCTTAACTGACACCTAACATTAATCCTAAACATAAAACTTACCTTAAGAAACGCCTACTTTTTCAGTTGTGAAAGTGAAAATAGATATTCATGATTTAATACTGGCATCAGTATCAGATTTAATACTGGCATCATAATCCCAATCTAAGGAGTGGTGAGGCTCATGGGTGACACCATCGCACGCAGAAGGTGTGGAGGGTTGCATGTGTGAACACAACCCATGCACCAAAAAGGATTGGGTGGTACGTGAAATCCTACCATACCGAGAGAGTGTGGGGTGATGGTGTGAAAAACTCCAGAGCAAAGCTGGAATGGGCGAGGCAAGAACAACCTGCAGTGCAGAGAGACTGGGGTGATAGAAGAACACAATCCCTCAAACATGGAGGGTGGTGTCCACGCATGAACACCTTCCCGCTCAAAGTAGGGGTGCAAGCATGACCTACTCCTTGCCCAACTCCTAAACCTATCACTAAACAAAATCCCACCACCTAAACCTAACACCTAACCCTAACCATAACCCTAATGCTAAATCCTGCCGCCACCCTTCCCCTAACCATAGCCCTACCTCTAACTAACCGTAAACGTAAACATAACCCGAACTAACCCTAGCCTTACCCTAACTCTCTAACCCTAAGCCTCTAACTCTAACCCTAAAACACTCATCCTAACGCTCTAACTCTACCCGCTAAATCTAAAACTATAAACCTAAGGCCCTCTCCCCATGGGGATCCATATCGAAAGACTGATAACAGCACACACACCAAGACCAGAAACGGTTCATGAACACTCAGCATGGAATGTGGACATCACCATGTATTTCCAAACCGCAGCTGCAGCTGCACAAGAGGATTCCTGAGGCCTAACCGATGGGTGGCCCATACAGTTGTCTGGCCTTGGAACCAAAAGACTAATCCTGACCAGCACCCTCCTTTGTGTACTCCCTTCTGCCCTTCGGGGAGACAAATGCTCTGCTGTGGTTTCAGTGCGTGGAACCTCCTGGGACCTAACCCTAATGCTAACCTGGACCATATGCTAACCCTCAACCTAAACCTAACCCTATCACTCACACTAGACACATCTATCTACTCCAGACCAGATACAGTTGTCTGTCCTTAGAACCCAAAGATTAATCCTGACCCGCAGTCTCCGTTGTGCAGTCCGCTCAACCCTTCCGGGAGACAACTGCACTGCTGTGGTTCAGCGCCTGGAGACTCCTGGGACCTAACTCTAAACCTAACCATAACCCTAACAATAACCCTCAACTTAAATCTAACATTTTCTATCACACTGGACCCACCTATCTACACCAGACCTTACAGAATTGTCCGTCTTTGGAACCCAAAGACTACTTCTGACAAGCAGCCTCCATTGTGCACTGACTCTGCCCTTCGGGGAAACAATTGCACTGCTGTGGGTACAGCGCCTGGATCCTTCTTTGACCTACCCTAACCCTAACCATAACCCTGAGCATAACCCTCAATCTCACCTGACCATATATCTCACAATACCTCTACACCAGACCCATACCAGCGCATGTGCCCTCACTTCAGCCCTCGAGGGAGATCACGAGACTGGAGTCCTTTGGCCCTGGCCACATCCCTGCACTGAACCCTAACCCTAGCTAAAACTCACTCCCCATGGGTACCCAATTCCAATGTCTGACAACAGAATGCACATGGGGTCGAGAAGCAGTGCAGGATTACTCGGCGTGGAACGTGGAACATCACCATGTCATTTCCAAAGCCCGGCTGCTGCTGCATAAGAGGATTCCTGAGGTCTCCCCCAAAGAGTGTCCAATACACGTGTCTAGCCTTGGAACCCAAAGACTAATCCGGACCGGCAGCCTCCGTTGTGCCTGAGAGCATTCCTGAGGCTTACCCGAAGAGTGCCAGAAACAGTTGTCTGGCCTGGCAACCGAAAGACTAATCCTGACCCGCAGCATTCATTGTGTACTCCAGTCCGCACTTCGGGGAGACCACTGCACTGCTGTGGGTTCAGCATCTGGAGCCTCCTGGGACTTATCCCCAACCCTAACCAGAACCCTGACCCTAGCACTCAACCTAAACCTAAACCTATCTCTCACACTAACTCTATACCAGACCGGTACCCTCGCAAGGTTTCTCACTTCTGCCCTCCATGAAATTCATGAGATTGGAGTCACTCTGCCCTGATGATGTCCCTGCACTGAACCCTAACCCTAGCTAAGTCTCCCTCCTCCTGGCAACCCAATTCCAATGACTGACAACAGCACACTCATGGTGTAAATCACTCGGCTTGGAACCTGGAACATCACCATGCCATTTCCAAAGCTCAGAGGGAGCTGCACAAGGGCGCTGCTGAGGCCCAACTAAGGAGTGTCCTACACCTAAGGAGGGCCTTCACACCCTAAGACTAAGAAGGAATGGCACCATCCTTTGCGCCCTCCACTCAACCCTCTAGGAGACCACTGCACTATTAGGTTTCTGCACTTAAGCGCCACCTGGAACCTACCCCTAACCCTCACCATGACCCTAGCCATATTCCTCAACCTAAACCTCACCCCAATTCTAACACTAACCCTACACCTGACCTGCTACTGCGCATGGCCCTCATTCATACTCAGTGGAGATAAATGGACTGTTGTTGCTTCAGCCTTGCTTATGTCCCTGGATCTAACTGTAATCCTATTTCTCTATCCCGATGGGGATCCAATTCCTAATGCAGAGAATATCACGCACCTGTGGCCCAGAAGCAGTGCAGGATTACTCCACATGGAGCATGGACCACCACCATGTCATGTCCAAATACCAGAGGGAGGTGCCAAAGTGCTTGCTGAGGCCCAAAAGTGGCACACATGCAAGGCTGGCACTGGTAACCAAAGACTAAACCTGACCAGAACCCTCCCATGTGCCCTCCACTGAGCCCTCCCAGGAGACCACTGCACTGCATGGAGTTCATCACCTGGGGACTCCTTGGAGCTATCTCTCACCCTAATCATGACCCACTCCATACTCCTCAATCGGAACCTCACCCTAAGTCTAACGCTAACCCTACACGTGACCTGCATCCGTGCATGAGCCCTCACTCAGCCCTCCATGGAGGTAAAGGGATTGTTGTTTCTTCAGTCTTGCTTACGTCCCGTCCCTGGATCAAACGCTTGCCCTAGCTATGGCTCATTCCCAATGGGGACCCAATTCCTAACTCGGAGAAAACCACGTACATGGGGCCCAGATGCGGTGCAGGCTTACTTGGCATGGAACGGGGAACATCACCATACCATTTCCAATGCCCAGAGGGACCTGCACAAGGGGGTTGCTGAGGACCAACCGAAGAGTGGCCCACACAAGAAGCTGGCCTTGGCACCCAAAGAATAAGCATGACAGGCACCCTCCCATGCGCCCTCCTCTGGGTCCCCCAGGGAAACAACTGCACTGCCTTGGATTCAGCACCTTGGGCCTCCTGGAACCTAGCCATAATGCCAACTGTGACCCTCCCCATACTACTCAACCTATACCTCACCCCAACGCTAATGCTAACCCTACACCTGACCCTTACCCGTGCATTGGCCCTCATACAGGCCCTCATGGAGATAACAGGACCGGTGTCTCTTCAGCCCTGCTTATGTCCCTGGACAGAACCTCACCCTATCCGTGGTTCTCTCCCAATGGGTATCCAGGTCCTAATTCTGAAACACCACGCATATAGGTCAAAACCCCTACAGTATTACTCGGTATGGAATTGGAGCATCATCATTTCGTTTCCACTTCTGGGATGGAGCTGCCTGAGGAGGTTGCTGAGACCCAAGAATAGTGGCACACATGGGAGGCTGGCCTTGAAACACAAAGAATGTCTGAACTGAAGGCTCCCATGCAGCCACCACTCAGCCTTCCGTGGAGACCACTGCGATGCTAGGGGTTCACCACCTGGAATTTCTTGGGCCCTAACCCTAACACTAACCGTGACCCTCACCATACCCTGAACCTCAAACTCATTCCTACACTAACACTAACCCTACAACTGACCCACACCTGCACACTGGCTATCATTCATCACCCCATGGAAGTAAGTGGAATGGGGTAACTTTGGCCCTCCTTATGGCCCTGGTCTGAAACCCAACTCTATCTAAAGCTCTCTCCAGATGGTGACCCAATTATTAAGTCTGAGGATATCTCCCTTTCAGAAGAAGAGGCGGATTCCTCGGCATGGAACGTGGAATATCACCATGTAATATCCAAAGCCCAGATGTTGCTTCAGAAGCGGTTCCTGAGGCTCAACCAAAGTGTGGCCCACAAAGGAGGCTCACCCTGGCTCTCAAAGACTAAGCATGACCTACACCCTCCTATGTGCTCACCACTGAACCCTGCAGGAAGACCAGCACTGCTGGTGCTTCAGCTTCTGGAGGACCTGGGACAAAACCTAACCATTATATTGACAAGAACCATACACATCATCCTCAACCTCACCCCAACTCTAAAGGTAACGCTACACCTGACCTGCACCCCTGCATGGGTGCTCATTCAGCCCTCCATGTAGATAATGGGACTGGTGTTGCTTCGGCCCTGCTTATGTCCCTGGACCGAATCCTGACCCTAGCTATGACTCTCCCCCAAAGGGGATCCAGTTCCTAACTCTGAGAACACCATGCACATAGTGTCCAAACCCCTGCAGTATTCTTCAGGATGGAATTGGAACATCATCATTTCATTTGCACTGCTGGGATGGAGCTGCACAAGGAGGTTGCTGAGGCCCAACTGAAGAGTGTCACACATAGGATGCTGCCCTGGGACGCAAAGACTTAGTCTGAACTGTAGACTTCCATGCAGCTTCCACTCAGCCCTCTGTGGAGACCACTGCACTGCTAGGCGTTCACTGCCTGGAACCTCCTGGGACCTAACACTAACACTAAACTTGACCCTCACCATACACCTCAACCTAAACTTCACACCAACTCTAACGCTAACCCTACACATGACCCGCACCCAAGCATGGGCCCTATGGAGTCCTCCAGAATGATCACGGACTCATGTGGATTTGGCCCTATCTACATCCCTGGGCCAATACCTAACCCTAGTAATGGCTCTCTCCCATTGAGGAACAAATTCCTAAGTCTCAGTCACCATGCATATGGGGCCCAGAAGTGCTGCAGTGTTACTCACATGGAACGTGGAACATCGACAGGTAATTTACAAAGCCCAGAGGAAGCTGCAAAAAGGGTTTGCTGAGGCCCATCTGAAGATTGCCCCACAACTGATGCTGGCTTCGGCACCCAAAGACTAAGCCTGAGCAGCAACCTACCATTTGCCCTCCACTGATTCCTCCAGTGAGACCACTGGACTGCTTGGGGTACAGCACCTCGTACCTCCTGGAACCTAACCCAAACCGTAAACGTGACCATCAACATACTCCTCAACCTCAACCTTACCCCAACTCTAAGGCTTCACCTGACACCCTACACCTGACCCTCACCCGCTCATGGGCCCTCATTCAAACCTCCATGTAGGTAATGGGATTGCTGTTGCTTCAGCCTTGCTTACCTCCCTGGACCGAACCCTAACCCTAGTTGTGGCTGAATCCCGATGGGGATCCAATGCCTAACTCTGAGAGACCACACACAGGGGGCCCAAAGCTTTGCAGGATTCCTCGGCATGGATCTTGGAGCAAATCGTGTCATTTCCATTACCCATAAGGAGCTGCACAAGGGGGTTCCTGAGGCCACACTGAAGAGTGACTCACACGAGAGGCTTGATCGGGCACTCAAAGACAAAGCCTGATCAGCACAATCCCATGTGGGATCCACTCAGCCCTTCTGGGAGACCACATCCTTCCTGGGGTTGTTGCACCTAGAGCCTCGTGAGACCTAACAATAACCATGACCTTCAAAGTACCCCTCAACCTAAACATCACCCCTATTCTAAACATAACCTACAACTGACTTGCACCCTCTCAGGGACCCTCTCTTCAGCCCTCCAGGGAGATCACGGGACTGCTGTCGCTTCGGCCCTGCTTATGTCCTTGGACTGAACCCTAACTCCATTTTAGGCTGTCTCCCCATGGTGACCCAATACTTACTTCTGTGCAAACCACACACGTGGGGTTCAGAAGAGGAGCCGGATTCCTCGGCATGGAACGTGGAACATGACCAGGTAATTTCCAAAGCCCAGAGGGAGCTGCACAAGGGGGTTGCTGAGGCCCAACCAAAGTGTGGTCCATATCCGAGGCTGGCCCTAGCCCCTAAAGACTAAGCCTGGCCGGCACCCTCCAATGCGACCTCCCTCAGCCCTCCAGGGAGATCACTGCACTGCTTGGGTTTCAGCACCTAGGGCCTCCTGGACCCTAACCCTAATCATGACCCTCGCAGTACTCCTCAACCTAAACCTCATTCCAACTCTAACGCTAATCCTACACCAGACCCTCACGTGCGCATGGTCCCTCATACAACACCCCATGTAGATCACATGAGTAGTGTTGCTTCAGCGCTGCTTATGGCTCTGAAGCAAACCCTAACTCAAACTAAGGCTCTCTCCTGATGGTGACTCAATTCTTTAGTCTGAGGATACCACACACATGGAGTCCAGAGGAGGAGGAGTATTACTCAGCGTGGAATGTGGAATATCACCATGTAATATCCAAAGCCCAGATGTTGCTGCAGAAGTAGTTGCTGAGGCTCAATCAAAGAATGGCCCACGATGGAGGCTTGCCCTGGCAAACAAAGACTAAGCATGACGGACAACCTGCAATATGCCCTCCACTGAGCCCTCCGGGAAGCTGACTGCATTGCTGTTTGTTTATCGCTTGGAGCCACCTAGGACTTAACCCCAAACCCAATAATGAACATAACTATACACACCAACCTCACCATGAACATAACTATGAACAGAACTAAAACAATGAACATAACTATACACACCAACCTCACCAACTCTAACCGTAACCCTACATCTGACCTGCACCTGTGCATGCGCCCTATTCAGCCCTCCATGTAGCTCAAGGGACTGGTGTCGCTTCAGCCGTGCTTATGTCGCTGGAACATACCCTAACCCTAGCGATGGCTCTCTCCCAATGGGGATCGAATTCCGAATTCTGAGAACATCACGCCCATAGGGCCCAGAACCCTGAAGTATTATTCGGTATGGAATTGGAACATCATCATGTCAATTCCACTGCCGGCATGGAGTTTCACAAGGAGGGTGCTGAGGCCCAACTGAAGAGTGGCACACACGGGAGGCCGGCTCTGGCATGGAAAGACGAAGCCTGAACTAGAGGCTTTCATGCAGTCTCCATTCAACCCTATGTGGAGACCACTGCACTGCTAGGGTTTCACCGCCTACAACCTCCTGGGACCTAAACCTAACAGTAACCTTGACCCGCACCATACCCCTCAACCTAAAGTTCACACCAACTCTTACCATAATCCTAAACCTTACACGCATTAGTGCATGGGCCCTCACTGCAGCCTTCCAGGGCGATCACGGGTCTCCTGTCCATTCAGCCCTATCTAAGTCCCTGGCCCAAACCCAAACACTAGCTAAGACTCTCTCTCTCTCTCTCTCTCTCTCTCTCTCTCTCAATGAGGACAAAATTCCTAAATCTGATATGACCACACACATGTGGGGCCAGAAGTGGTACAGCGTTACTTTCCATGGAAAGTGTCCTGAAGGGCACAGATGCTCCCAGTACCTGAAGGCACACCCCATGCCTGAAGCTGCTCCCCATACCTGAAGGCGCTCCCCATGCCTGAAGACAACCCCCTTGCCTGAAGCCGCTCCCTGTGCCTGAAGGCATGCCCAGGGCCTGAAGGCATGCCCCATGCCTAAAGACAAGCCCCTTACCTGAAGGCAAGCCCCTTGCCTAAAGCCATGCCCCGAGCATGAAGCCATGTCCCATGCCTGAAGGCAGGTCCAATGCCTGCAGGCTCACCCCTTGCCTGAAGGCTTGCCCCTTGCCTGAAGGCCCCTTGCCTGAAGGCTCGCCCCTTGCCTGAAGGCTCCTCCTGCCTGAAGGCTCGCCCCATGCCTGAAGGGTTAGGCATGCCCAGTGCCTGAGGGCATACCCAGTGACTGAAGTCATTCACTCCCAATGTCTGAAGCCATGCCTATTGAATGAAGTCACTCCCAAAGTCACTCCCAGTGACTGAAGACAAAGTCACTCCCAGTGAAGAAAGTCATCCCAAAGTCACTCCCAGTGACGGAAGTCTCTCCCGAAGTCACTCCCAGTGAAGAAAGTCAACCCGAAGTGACTGTCAGTGACGGAAGTCACTCCAGATATCACTCCCAGTGACAGAAGTCATGCCCAAAGTCACTCCCAGTGAGGGAAGTCCCTCTCGAAGTCACTCCCAGTGATGAAAGTCACTCCCGAAGTGACTGCCAGTGATGGAAGTCACTCCAGATGTCACTCCCAGTGACAGAAGTCACGCCCGAAGTCACTCCCAGTGAGGGAAGTCCCTCTCGAAGTCACTCCCAGTGACTGAAGTCACTCCTGAAGTCACTCCCAGTGACTGAAGTCAAAGTCATTCCCAGTGACTGATGTCATAGTCACTCCCAGAGACTGAAGTCAAAGTCACTCTCAGTGTCTGCAGTGACTCCCAGTGACTGGAGTCTCCACTCACAGGGACTGCAGTCATCACTCCCAGTGCCTGAAATTGGCACTCCCAGTGCCTGAAGACACTCCAGGGGAAGGACAGAGTGAGAGGGAGACACAGAATCCCAAGCAGGCTCCAGGCTCTGTGCTCTCACCACAGAGCCTCCTGGGGAAGGACAGAGAGGGAGACGTAGAATCCCAAGAAGCTCCTCCAGGCTCTGTACTCCCAGCACAGAAACCCTATGCTCTGTGATCACAGGACAGAGCCTCCAATGCCTGAAGGCACTCCCCTTGTCTGAAGGCACTCCCCTTGCCTGAAAGGCACCAGCACTCTCTATAGGCATACCCCATGCCTGAAGGCATGCCCTGAGTCTGACTGAGCTCCCTGTGCAGGATGGGGCATTCTGTGCCTGAAAGTCACAGGAGCCCCCCTTGCCTGAATGGCACAGGACCTCCTCTTGCCTGAAGCCACGCCCCATGCCTGAAGCCATGCAGCATGCCTGAAGCCACTCCCTATGCCTGATGGGTCGCCCCATGCCTGACTGCGTGCCCCATGCCTGAAGAGCACAGATGCTCCCCTTGCCTGAAGGCGCACCCCTTGCATGAAGCTGCTCCCTGTGCCTGAAGGCGCTCCCAGTGCCTGAAGACAAGCCCCATAGCTGAAGGTGCACCCCTTGCCTGAAGATTCTCCCTGTGCCTGAGGCCACTCCCTGTTCCAGAAGACACGACCCATGCCTGATAGAGCTCCACATGCCTGTAGGCAAGCCCACTGCCTGAAAGTAAGCCCCTTGACTGAAGCAGCGCCCCATGAATAATGCCTCGCCCAGTGCCTGAAGGCACACCATGTGCCTGAAGGCATGTTCCATGCCTGAAGGCGCTCCCCTTGAATGAAGGGCACAGGCACTCCCTGAAGGCGCATACCATGCCTGACAGCGCACCCCTGGCCAGAGGGCGCCCCGTGCCTGTAGAGCACAGACTCCCCCCGCGCCGTGCCTTAAGTCACGCCCTGTGCCTGAAGCCGCTCGCTGTACCTAAAAGTGCTCCCAGTGCCTGATGACAAGCCCCATGGTTGAAGGTGCGCCACGTGCCTAAAGACGCTCCCTGTGCCTGAAGCTGCTCCCTGTTCCTGAAGGCATGCCTCTTGCCTGAAACAGCTCCAGGTGCCTGTACTCAAGCCCCTTGCCTGAAGGCAAGCCCGGTGCCTGAAGGCAAGCCTGGTGCCTGAAGCCTTGCCCCATGCACGAAGCCCTGCTCAGTGCCTGAAGGCACACCCCTTGCCTGAAGGCACGCCCCATGCCTGAAGGCTTGCCCCATGCCTGAATGCTTGCCCCATGCCTGAATTCTCACCCTGTGCCTGAAGGCTAGCCCCCTGCCTGAAGGGCACAGGCATGCCCAGTGCCTGTGGACATGCCCAGTGATTGAAGTCAGTCACTCCCAATGACTGAAGTCTTGCCCAATGAATGAAGACACTCCCAAAGTCACTCCCAGTGACTAAAGTCAAAGTCATTCCCAGTAAATAAAGTTACTCCCAAAGTCACTCCCAGAGAGGGAAGTCTTTCCCGAAGTCACTCCCCGTGACGGAAGTCACTGGAAAAGTCACTCCCAGAAATGGAAGTCCCTTGCGAAGTCACACCCAGTGACGGTAGTCCCTCTTGAAGTCACTCCCCATGACAGAAGTCACTCCAGAAGTCACTCCCAGTGACTGAAGTCACTCCTGATGTCACTCCCAGTGACTGAAGTCAAAGTCACTCCCTGTGACTGATGTCATAGTCACTCACAGTGACTGAAGTCAAAGTCACACTCAGTGTCTGCAGTTACTCCTAGTGACTGCAGTCGTCACTCCCAGTGACTGAAGTCGGCACTCCCAGTGCCTGAAGGAACTGCAGGGGAAGGACACAGAGAAAAGGAGACACAGAATTCCAAGCAGCCTCCAGGCTCTGTGGTCTCAGCACAGAGCCTCCTGGGGAAGGACAGAGAGAGAGGGAGACAGAATCCCATGAAGCCTCCAGGCCCTGTGCTCGCCGCACAGAGCCTCCACTTCCTGAAGCCACTCACCATGCCTGAAGGCACTACCAGTGCCGGAAGGCACTCTCTTTGCCTGAAAGGCAGAGGTACTCTCTGAGGGTGCACCCCATGCCTGAGGGTATGCTGTGAGTCTCAATGAGTGTCCTGTGCATGATGGGGCATCCCTTGTTGAGAGGCACATGTGCTCCCCTTACCTGAATGGCACAGGAGCTCCCTGTGCCTGAAGACGGGCCCCATGCCTGAAGATGCTCCACATGCCTGAAGGCAAGCCCCATGCCAGAAAACACTCCACTTGACTCAAGGGCACAGGCACTCCCTGAAGTCGTGCCCCATGCCTGACAGCACACCCCGTGCTGAGGGCGCCCTGTGCCTGATGGCGAGTCCAGTGCCTGATGGCGCGCCCTGTGCATGAAGCCGTTCACTGTACCTGAAGGGGCTCCCAGTGCCTGAAGACAAGCCCCACGCTCCGTGTGCCTGAAGCCACTCCCTTTGCCTGAAGGCATGCCTCTTGCCTGAAACACCTCCATGTGCCTCTAATCAAGCCCCTTGCCTGAAGGCAAGCCCCTTGCATGAAGCCCCGCCCAGTGCCTGAAAGCACACCCCTTGCCTGAAGGCACGTCCCATGCCTGAAGGCTTGCCCCATGCCTGAATGGCACAGGCATGCCCAGTGCCTGAGGGCATGCCCAGTGACTGAAGTCAGTCACCCCCAAGGACTGAGTCATGCCCAGTACATGAAGTCACTCCCAAAATCACTCCCAGTGACTGAAGTCAAAGTCACTCCCAGTGAAGGAAGTTACTCCCAAAATCATTCCAAGTGACGGAAGCCTCTCCCGAAGTCACTCCCAGTGACAGAAGTCACTCCCGATGTCACTCCCAGTGATGGAAGTCACTCGTGAATTCACTCCCAGTGATGGAAGTCCCTCTCGAAGTCCCTCTCCCAGTGATGGAAGTCACTCCCAGGGACTGAAGTCACTCCCAGGGGCTGAAGTCAAAGCCACTCCCAGTGGCTGATGTCATAGTCACTCACAGTGACTGAAGTCAAAGTCACACTCAGTGTCTGAAGTTACTCCTAGTGCCTGAAGAAATTGCAGGGGAAGGACAGAGAGAGTGAGACACAGAATTCCAAGCAGCCTCCAGGCTCTGTGGTCTCAGCACAGAAACTCCCGGGGAAGGACAGAGACAGAAGGAGACACAGAACCCCATGCAGCCCCCAGGCTCTGTGGTCTCACCACAGAGACTCCTGGGGAAGGACAGAGAGGGAGACACAGAATCCCAAGCAGCCCCTCCAGGCCCCGGTGCTCCCAGCACCTAGCCTTCAGGCCCCAGTGCTGGCAGCACAGAGCCTCCAGTTGCTGAAGCCACTCACCATACCTGAAGGCACTCCCCGTGCCTGAATGCACTCCCGGTTCCTGAAGGCACTCCCTTTGCCTGAAAGGCACAAGCACTCTCTGAATGCTCACCCCATGGGTGAGGGCACACCCTTTGCCTGAGTGCGCCCAGTGCCTGAGGGCACGCCCTGTGACTGAAGAGCACAGAGGCTCCCCGTGCCTGAAGTCGCACCCTGTGCATGAAGCCGCTCACTGTACCTGAAGGTGCTCCCAGGGCCTGAAGACAAGCTCCATGGTTGAAGGTGCGCCCCGTGCTTCAAACCGCTCCATGTGCCTGAAGCCGCTCCCTGTTCCTGAAGGCATGCCTCTTGCCTGAAACAGCTCCAGGTGCCTGTACTCAGGCCCCTTGCCTGCAGGCAAGGCCCGTGCCTGAAGGCAAGCCCCGTGCCTGAAGCCTTGCCACAAGCATGGAGCCCCACCCAGTGCCTGCAGGCACGCCCCTTGCCTGAAGGCTTGCACCATGCCTGAATTCTCACCCTGTGCCTGAAGTCTAGCCCCCTGCCTGAAGGGCACAGGCATGCCCAGGGCCTGAGGGCATGCCCAGTGACTGAAGTCAGTCACCCCCAATGACTGAAGTCACTCCCAGTGACGGAAGTCCCTCGCGAAGTCAAACACAGTGATGGAAGACCCTCTTGAAGTCACTCCCACTGATGGAACACTCCCGAAGTCACTCCCAGTGACTTAAGTCACTCCTGACGTCACTCCCAGTGACTGAAGTCAAAGTCACTCCCAGAGCCTGAAGTCTGCAATCCCAGTGCCTGAAGGAACTGGAGGGGAAGGACAGAGAGAGAGGGAGACACAAAATTCCAAGCAGCCTCCAGGCTCCGTGGTCTCAGCACAGAAACTCCTGGGGAAGGACAGAGACAGAGGGAGACACACAATCCCATGCAGCCTCCAGGTCTGTGCTCAAACCAGAGACCACCCGGGGAAAAACAGAGAGGGAGACACAGAATCCCAAGCAGCCCATCCAGGCTCCAGTGCCAGCGGAACTGGGGCACAGGAGGCCCCAGTGACCGCGGCAGTGGAGCCTCCAGTGACCTCAGTGACCGTGGCACTGGAGCCTCCAGGGATGACCGTGCCCACGGCACTGCGGCCTCCAGTGAAGTCAGTGCCCCCGGCACTACACTTTCCAGTGAACCCAGTGTCCACGGCAATGCAGCCTCCAGTGAATCCAGTGCCCGCGGCACAGCAGCCTCCAGTGAACACAATGTCCACGGCACTGCAGCAGCCAGTGCAGCCAGTGCCTGCAGCACTACAGCCTCCAGTTATGCCAGTGACCGGTGCACTGCAGCCTGCATGAACCCATTGCCCGCAGCAATGCAGGATCCAGTGAACCTACTGCAAGTGGCACTGCAGCATGCAGTGAACCCACTGCACGTGGCACTGCAGCCTGCAGTGAACCCAGTGCCCGAGGCAGAGCAGCCTGCAGTGAACCCAGTGCCCACGGCACTGTAGTCTCCAGTGAACCCAGAGCCCGTGGCACTGCACACTCTACTGAACCCATGCCCGGGGCACTGCACCCTCCAGTGAAAAAAGTGTCCACGGCACTGCAGCCTGCAGTGAACCCAGTTCCACTGCACTACACCCTCCAGTGAACCCACTGCCCGCAGCACTGCACCCTCCAGTGATGGCAGTGCCTGCCGCACTGCACCCTCAAGTGAACCCAGGACCTGTGGCACTGCACCATGCAGTGTACTCAGTTCCAGCTTCTATGCAATCTCCAGTGAACCCACTGCCCGCGGCACTGTGGACTCCAGTGAACCCACTGCCCGCGGCACTGCAGACTCCAGTGAACCCACTGCCCGTGGCACTGCATCCTGCAGTGAACACAGTGCCAACAGCACTGCAGTCTCCAGTGAACCCACTGCCCGCGGCACTGCAGACTCCAGTGAACCCACTGCCCGCGGCACTGCATCCTGCAGTGAACACAGTGCCAACGGCACTGCAGCCTCCAGTGAACACAGTGTCCGTGGCACTGCAGCCTCCAGTGAACCCAGACCCCGTGACAATGCACCCTCCAGTGAAGCCAGTGCCGTGGCACTGCAACCTCCAGTCAACCAATTGCCCGTGGTACTGCAGTCTGGAGTGAACTGTCAGCCCACTGCAGGGCAGCCTCCAGTGACGCGAGTGCCTGCAGCACTGCACCCTCCAGTGAACCCAGTTCCCGCGGTAATTCAGATTCCAGGGAACCCAGTGCCCACGTCACTGCAACCTCCAGTGAACCCAGTGCCCGCGACACTGCAGCCCCCAATGAACCCAGGGCCCACGGCACTGCATACTGCAGTGAACCCAGAGCCCATGGCACTGCAGCATCCAGTGAATCCAGTTCTGGGTGCACCGCACCCTCCAGTTAACTCAGTGGCTGCAGCACTGCAGCCTCCAGTGAACCCAGTGTCCACGGAACTGCAGCCTCCAGTGAACCCAGTTCCCGAGGCAGTGCAGCATGCAGTGAACTCAGTGCCCACAGCACTGCAGCCTCCACTGAACCCTGAGCCCGCGGCACTGCACACTCCAGTGAACCCTGTGCCCGCGGCACTGCACCTTGCAATGAACCAAGTGCCAACGGCACTATAGCCTCCAGAGAACCCAGGGCCCACCACATTGCAGCCTCCAGTGAGCCCAGTGCCAACGGCACTGCAGCCTCCAGTGAACACAGTGTCCATGGCACTGCAGCCTCCAGTGACCCCAGTGCCCGTGGCACAGCAGCCTCCAGTGAACCCAGTGCCCACGACACTGCAACCTCCATTGAACCAAATGCCCTAGGCACTGCAGCCTCCAGTGAACACAGTGTCTGCGGCACTGCAGCCTCCAGTGAAGCCACTGCCTGCAGCACTACAGCCTCCAGTTATCCCTGTGACCAGTGCACAGCAGCGTGTATTGAACCCAGTGCCCACGGACTGCACCCTCCAGTGAACCCAGTTCCCACTGCACTGCAGCCTCCAGTGAGCCCAGTGCCCGAGGCAGAGCAGCCTCCAGTGAACCCAGTGCCCATGGTACTCCAGCCTCCAGGGAACCCAGAGCCCGTAGCACTGCACCCTCCAGTGAAGCCAGTGCTGGGTGCACTGCGCCTTTCAGTTAACGCAGTGCCAGCAGAACTGCACCATCCATTGAACCCAGTTCCCACTGCACTGCAGCCTACAGTGAACCCAGGCCTGCGGCACTGCACCCTCGACTGAATCCAGTGCCCACGGCACAGCACCCTGCAGTGACCAAAGTGCCCGCGGCACTGCATCCTGCAGTGCACCCAGTGCATGGGGCACTGCAGCCTGCAGTGAACCCAGTGCCTGCGGCACTGAAGCCTGCAGTGAACGCAAAGCCCACGGCACTGTAGGCTTCAGTGAACACAGTGCTCGTGGCACTGCACCCTCGACTGAACCCAGAGCCCGCGGTACTGCACACTGCAGTGAAGTCAGAGCCTGTGGCACTGTACCCTCTAGTGAACCCTTGTGCCTTCGGCACTGCACCCTGTAGTGAACCCAGTCCCCGCGGCACTTCACTCTCCGATAAGGCAGTGACCAAGGCACTGCACCCACCAGTTAACACAGTGCCCTAGGCACTGCATCCTCCGGTGTACCCCGTGCCTGGGGCATTGAACCCTCCAGTGAACCCAGGGTGCGCACCAGTGCAGCCTCAAGTGAACCCACTGCCTGCGGCACTGCAGCCTGTAGTGAACCCAGTGCCCAAGGCACTGCAGCCTGTATTGAACCCAGTGCCCGCTGCACTGCATCCTCCAGTGAACCCAGTGCCCACAGCACTGCATCTTCCATTTATCCCAGTGACCGGTGCACTGCAGCATGCAGTGAACCCTGTGTCCGCGGCACTGCACCCTCCAGTGAACCCAGTTCCCACTGCACTGCAGCCTCTATGGAATTCAGTGCCCACAACACTGCAGCCTACAGTGAACACACTGCCCGCGGCACTGCAGCCTCCAGTGAATGCAGTGCCGTGGCGCTGCACCCTCCAGTGAACCCAGTGCCCTCGGCACTGCAGCCACCTGTGAACCAAGATCCTGCATCACTGCACCCTCCAGTGAAGCCAATGCTGGGTGCACTGAACCCGCCAGTTAACACAGTACCCATAGCACTGCACCAACCATTGAACCCAGTGGTGGCAGCACTGCAGGCTCTACTGAACCCAGTGCACGCGGCACTGCACCCTCCAGTGAAAAAGTGTCCGAAGCACTGCATCCTGCTATGAACCCTGTGCCGGGGCACTGCAGCCTGCAGTGAACCCAGTTCCCACTGCACTGCAGCCTCCAGTGAACCCACTGTCCGTGGCACTGCACACTCCAGTGAAGGCAGTGCCTGCCGCACTGCACCCTCCGGTGAACCCAGTGCACGCAGCACTGCAGCCTCCAGTGAACAAAGATCCGGCGGCACTGCAGGCACCAGTGAACACAGTTCCCGCGGACCTGCAGCCTCCAGTGAACACAGTGCCGGCGAAACTGCACCATCCAGTGAACACAGTGTCAGCGGCACTAAATCCTGCAGTGAACCCAGTGCCCGCGGCAATGCAGCCTGCAGTGAACACAGTGCCCGCAGCACTGCAGCCTCCAGTGAAGCCAGTCCTGAGTGCACTGCACCCTCCTGTTAACGCAGTGACCGCAGCACTGCACCCTCCAGTGAACCCAGTTCCCGCCGCACTGCAGCCTGCAGGGAACCCAGTCCCGGAGGCACTGCATCCTGCAGTGAAACCAGTGTCTGATACATTACATCCTCCAGTGAACCCAGTGTCCATGGCACTGCAGCCTCCAGTAAACCCAGAGCAGGCGGCACGGCAGTGTGCAGTGAACCCTGTGCTCGCGGCATGCAGCCTGCCATGAACCCCGTGCCCGCAGAACTGCAGCATGCAGTGAACCAAGTGCTCGCAGCACTGCAGCCTCCAGTAAACCCAGAATCCGCGGCACTGCACACTCCAGTGAACCCAGTGCCCAAGTCACTGCACCCTCCAGTGAACCCAGTTCCTGTGGCACTGCAGACTGTTGTGAACCCACTGCCCACGGCACTGCAGCCTCCAGTGAAACCACTGCCCGCGACACTGCACCCTCCAGTGAACCCAGTGCCCGTGGCACTGCAGCCTGCTGTGATCCCAGTGCCCGCGGAACTGAAGCCGCCTGTGAACCCATTGCCTGAGACACCGCACCCTGCAGTGAACCAAGTGCTCGTGGCATTGCAACCTCTAGTGACCTCGGTGCCCGTGACACTGCAGTCTGCAGTAAACCCAGTGCCCGCAGCACTGCAACTTCCAGTTATCTGAGTGACCGGTGCACTGCAGCCTGTAGTGAACCCAGTGCCCGCAGCACTGCACCCTCCAGTGAAGCCAGTTCCCACTGCACTGCTGCCTACAGTGAACACACTGCCCGCGGACTGTACCCTCCAGTGAAGGCAGTGCCAGCCGCACTGCACCTTTAGTGAACCCAGTGCCCGCGGCACTGCAGTCTGCAGTGAACACAGAGCCCGAGGCACTGCAGCCTGCAGTGAACCGAGTGCCGCGGCACTGCACCCTCCAGTGAACCCAGTA
The DNA here is from genome assembly GCF_024362965.1 of Panthera pardus. Taxonomy (NCBI): domain Eukaryota; kingdom Metazoa; phylum Chordata; class Mammalia; order Carnivora; family Felidae; genus Panthera; species Panthera pardus. Next base: position 20,265 of record NW_026526894.1, read on the forward strand.
CCTGTGGCACTGCAGCCTGCTGTGAACCCACTGCCCGCGGAACTTCAGCCTCCAGTGAACCCACTTGCCGCGACACTGCACACTCCAGTGAACCCAGTGCCCATGGCACTGCACCCTCCCATGATGCCAGTGCCCGCGGCACTGCAGTCTGCAGGGAACACAGTGCCCAAGGCAATGCATCCTGCAGTGAACCCAGAGCCCACGGCACTGCACAGTCCAGTGAATCTAGTTCCCGCCACACTGCACCCTCCAGTGAACCCAGTCGCAGCGGCACTGCACTACCCAGTGAACACAGTGCCCGCGGCACTGCATCCTGCAGTGTACCCAGTGCCCGCAGCAATGCAGCCTGCACTGAACCCAGTGCCTGTGGCAATGCAGCCTCCAGTGAACCCAGTGCCCGCGGCACTGCACCCTCCAGTGAACCCAGACCCCGCGGCACTGCTCCCTCCAGTGAACCCAGTGCTCACGGCACTGCATCCTGCAGTGAACCCAGTGCCTGCGGCACTACATGCTCCAGTGAATCCAGTGTCTGCGGCACTGCAGCCTCCAGTGAACCCAGTTCCCATGGCACTGCAGCCTGTTGTGAACCCACTTCCCGTGACACTGCAGCCGCCAGTGAACCCACTGCCTGCGACACTACACCCTCCAGTGAATCCAGTGCCCGTGGCACTGCACCCTCTAGTGAACTCAGTGCCCGCGGCACTGCAGCCTCCAGTGAACCCACTGCCGCAACACTGCAGCCTCCAGTGAAGGCAGTGCCTGCTGCACTGCACACTCCAGTGAACACAGTGCCCGTGGCACTGCACCATGCTGTGAACCCAGTTCCCGCTTCTATGCAGCCTCCAGTGAACCCAGTGCCCGGGGCACTGCAGCCTCCAGTGAAGCCAGTGCCCGATGCACTGCATCCTCCAGTGACCCCCGTGCCCGCAGCACTGCCGCTTCCAGTTATCTCAGTGACCGGTGCAATGCAGCCTGCAGTGAACCCAGTGCCCGTGCACTGCACCCTCAGGTGAAGCCAGTTCCCACTTCAGAGCAGCCTCCAGTGAACCCACTGTCCACGGCACTGCACCCTCCAGTGAAGGCAGTGCCTGCCGCATTGCACCCTTCAGTGAACCCAGTGCCCGTGGCACTGCAGCCTGCAGTGAACCGAGTGCCCGCGGCACTGCACCCTTCAGTGAACCCAGTTCCCACGGCACTGCAGCCTCCAGTGATCCCACTGCCCGCGGCACTGCAACTTCCAGTGAAGGCAGCGCCCGCTGCACTGCACCCTCCAGTGAACGCAATGCATGGGGCACTTCACCCTCCCCTGAACCAAGTGCCCTAAGCACTCCAGCCTCCAGTGAACCCAGTTCCCCTGGCACTGAACCGTGCAGTGAACCGGTGCCCACAACACTGCAGCCTCCAGTGAATAAAGTTCCCATGGCAATGCATCCAGCAGTGAACCCAGAGCCCACAGCACTGCACAATCCAGGGAACCTAGATCCCATGGCACTGCACCCTCCAGTGAACCCAGTTCCCACTGCACTGCAGCCAACAGTGAACCCACTGCCCGCGGCACTGCAGCCTCCAGTGAACAAAGTGCCCGCGGCCATTTAACCTGCAGTGAACCTAGAGCCCGTGGCACTGCACACTCCAGTGAACCAAGGGCCCGCGGCACTGCACCCTCCAGTGAACACAGTGCCTGTGGCACTGCAGGCTGCTGTGAACCCACTGCCTGCGGATCTGCAGCCTCCAGTGAACCCACTTCCCGCGACACTGCACCCTCCAGTGCCCGTGGCACTGCACCCTCCAGTGCCCGTGGCACTGCACCCTCCAGTGACCCCAGTGCCCATGGCACTGCAGCCAGCCTTGAACCCAGTGCCCGCGGCACTACAGATCAAGTGAACCCAATGTCCGCATCACTTCAGCCTCCACTCATCTCAGTGACTGGTACACTGCAGCCTGCAGTGAACCCAGTGCCCGCGGTACTACAGCCCCCAGTGAACCCAGTGCCCGCAGCACTGCAGCCTCCAGTGAAGCCTGACCGCCAGGCCCTGAACCCTCCAGTGAACCCAGTGCCCGCGACAATGTAGCTTCCAGTGCAGCTAGTACAGAGTGCACTGCACCCTCCTGTTCACGCAGTGACCGCAGCACTGCACCATCCAGTGAACCCAGTTCCCGCCGCATGGCAGCCTGCAGTGAACCCAGTCACGGGGAGTGCTGTCAACCATGGTAAGGGACTCAGGACCTGGAGGCCCTGGGCTGCGAGCTCCAGGCCTGGAGGCCCGGGGTTCGCAGGGGCTGCTACAGATTCTGTGTCTCGCATCCCTGGGACCTATCCCGGGAGTTACTGAGCTGAGACCACAGGGTCTGGAGGCTGTTTGGGATTCTTGCTTGTGTCTCACTTGGGATTTTGTGCTCGCTGCACAGCCCCTGGAGTGGCTGCTTGGGATTCTGTGTCTCCCATCCCTCGGACCTTCCACGGGAGTTTCTGAGCTGAGACCACAGGGTCTGGAGGCTGTTTGGGATTCTGTGACCCCTTTCTCTCAGGTACAGGGAGCGGCTTCAGGCACACGGAGCATTTTGAGGCACGGGGCACACCTTCAACCATGGGGCTTGTCTTCAGGCACTTGGAGCAACTTCAGGTACAGGGAGATGCTTCATGCACAGTGGGCGACTTCAGGCAAGGGGAGCCTCTGTGCTCTTCAGGCACAGGGTGGGCCATCAGGCACTGTGCTCGCCATCAGGCACAGGGCGCCCTCAGGCAAGGGGTGTGCAGTCAGGCATGGGGCAAGTCTTCAGGGAGTACTTGTGCCCTTGAGTCAAGGGGAGCCCCTTGAGGCATGAGGCTTGCCTTCAGGCACTGGGAGCTTTTTCAGGCATGGGGCGCAGCTTCAGGATGGGGAGCTCCTGTGCCATTCAGGAAAGTGGAGTACATGTGTTTTTCAACAAGGGGTGCCCCATCATGCACAGGGAACTCAAGGAGACAGAGAGACTACCCTCAGACATGGCGTGCATCCTCAGAGTGTGCCTGTGCATTTCAGGCAAGGGGAGTGCAGTCAGCCATGGGAAGTGACTCAGGACCTGGAGGCCCTGGGCTCGCAGCCCAACGCCTGGAGGCCGTGGGCTCTCAGCCCAGCTCCTGGAGGCCGTGGGCTCTCAGCCCAGCACATGGAGGCCCTGGGCTGCAAGCCCAGCACATTGAGGGCTTGGGCTAGAAGCCCAGCGCATGGAGGGCCTGGGCTACGAGCCCTGTGCCTAGCGGCTCTGGCCTGCGAGCCCAGGGCCTGCAGGCCCAGGGCAGCGAGCCCAGTGCCTGGAGGACCTGGGCTGCGAGCCCAGCGCCTGGAGGCCCTGGGATCGGAGCCCTGGGCCTGGAGGCCCTGGGCTCGCAGCCCAGCAGCACCTGGAATCCCTGGGCTCGCAGCCCACCAGCACCTGGAAGCCCTGGGCTCGCAGCCCAGCAGCGCCTGGAGGCCCTGGGCTAGCAGACCAGCAGCACCTGGAGGCCCTGGGCTAGCAGCCCAGCAGAGCCTGGAGGCCCTGGGCTGGCAGCCCAGCAACGCCTGGAGGCACTGGGCTCTCAGCCCAGCAGGGCAGGGAGGCCCTGGGCTCACAGCCCAGCAGGGCAGGGAGGCCCTGGGCTAGCAGGGGCTTCTTGGGATTCTGGGTCTCGCATCCCTCGGACCTATCCCGGGAGTTTCTGAGCTGAGACCACAGGGTCTGGAGGCTTTTTGGCATTCTCGCTTGTGTCTCGCTTGGGATTTTGTGCTCACTGCACAGCTCCTGGAGGGTCTGCTTGGGATTCTGTGCCTCCCATCCCTCAGAAGTTCCCCGGGAGTTTCTGAGGTGAGACCACAGGGTCAGGAGGCTGTTTGGGATTCTGTGACTCCTTTCTCTCAGGTACAGGGAGCGGCTTCATCTACCTGACGGGATGTGCCGTCAGCCATGGAAATTGACTCAGGACCTGGAGGCCCGGGGCTCGCAGGGGCTGCTACGGATTCTGTGTCTCGCATGCCTCGGACCTATCCTGGGAGTTTCTGAGCTGAGACCACAGGGTCTGGAGGCTGTTTGGGATTCTGTGACTCCTTTCCCTCAGGTACAGGGAGCGGCTTCAGCCATGGTAAGCCATGGTAAGTGACTCATGACCTGGAGGCCCGGGGCTCGCAGCAGCTGCTTGGGATTCAATGTCTCGCATCCCTCAGACCTATCCCGGGAGTTTCTGAGCTGAGACCTCAGGGTCTGGAGGCTTTTTGGGATTGTAGCTTGTGTCTCGCTTGGGACTTTGTGGTCGCTGAACAGCCCCTGTAGGGGCTGCTTGGGATTCTGTGTCTCCCATTTCTCGGACATTCCCTGGCAGTTTCTGAACTGCGACCCCAGGGTCTGGAGGCTGTTTGGAATTCTGGGCCCCTTTCTGTCAGTTACAGGGAGCGGCTTCAGCCATGGTAAGCCATGGTAAGTGACTCTGGCCTGGAGGCCCGGGGCTCGCAGGGGCTCTACCCATCTGTGTCTCGCATCCCTAGGACCTATACTGGGAGTTTTGGAGCTGACACCCCAGGGTCTGGAGACTTTTTCGGATTCTAGCTTGTGTCTCGCTTGGGATTTTGTGCTCACTGCACAGCCCCTGGAGGGGCTGCTTGGGAATCTGTGTCTCCCATCCCTCGGACCTTCCCCGGGAGTTTCTGAGCTGAGACCCCAGGTTCTGGAGGCTGTTTGGGATTCTGTGACTCCTTTCTCTCAGGTACAGGGAGCGGCTTCAGCCATGGTACGCCATGGTAAGTGACTCTGGCTTGGAGATCTGGGCCTCGTAGGGGCGCAACCCATTCTGTGTCTCACATCCCTCGGACCTATCCCGGGAGTTTCTGAGCTGAGACGACAGGGTCTGGAGGCTTTTTCGGATTCTAGCTTGTGTCTCGCTTGGGATTTTTACTCGCTGCACAGCCCCTGGAGTGGCTGCTTGGGATTCTGTGTCTCCCATCCCTTGGACCTTCCCCGTGACTTTCTGAGCTGAGACCACAGGGTCTGGAGGCTGTTTGGGATATTGTGACTCCTTTCTCTCAGGTCCATGGGGCGGCTTCAGCTCCCTGAAGGGGAATGCCGTCAGCCATGGTAAGTGACACAGGGCCAGGAGGCCTGGGTCTCGCAGGGGCTGCTTCGGATTCTGTGTTGTGCATCCCTCGGACCTCTCCCGGGAGTTTCTGACCTGAGACGACAGGGTCTGGAGGCTGTTTCGGTTTCTCGCTTGTGTCTCGCTTGGGATTTTGTGCTCGCTGCGCAGCCCCTGGACGCGCTGCTTGGGATTCTGTGTCTCCCATTCCTCGGAGCTTCCCCGGGAGTTTCTGAGCTGAGACCACAGGGTCTGGAGGCTGTTTGGTAAATTGTGACTCCTTTCTCTCAGGTACATGGAGCGGCTCCAGTTCCCTGACGGAGAATGCCGTCAGCCATGGTAAGTGACATAGGGCCAGGAGGCCCGGGGCTCGCAGGGGCTGCTTCGGATTCTGTGTCTCGCATCCCTTCGACCTATCCTGTGAGTTTCTGACCTGAGACCACAGGGTCTGGAGGCTGTTTCGGATTCTCGTTTGTGTTTCGCTTGGGATTTTGTGCTCGCTGCACAGCCCCTGGACGGGCTGCTTGGGATTCTGTGTCTCCCATTCCTCCCACCTTCCCCGGGAGTTTCTGAGCTGATCCACAGGGTCTGGAGGCTGTTTGGGATTCTGTGAGTCCTTTCTCTCAGGTACAGGGAGTGGCTTCAGCTCCCTGATGGGGAATGCCGTTAGTAATGGTAGGTGACGCAGGGCCTGGAGGCTCGGGGCTCGCAGGGCCTGCTTCGGATTCTGTGTCTCACATCCCTCGGACCTATCCTGGCAGGTTCTAACCTGAGACCACATGGTCTGGAGATTCTTTGGGATTCTTGCTTGGGATTTTGTGCTCGCTGCACAGCCTCTGGAGGGGGCCTGGGATTCTGTGTCTCCCATTCCTCGGACCTTCCCCGGGAGTTTCTGAGCTGAGTCTACAGGGTGTGGAGGGTGTTTAGGATTCTGTGACTCCTTTCTCTCAGGTACAGGGGGCGGCTTTAGGTACACGGAGCGTTTTGAGTCATGGGGCACACCTTCAACCATGGGGCTTGTCTTCAGGCACTGGGTGCACCTTCAGGTACAGTGAGCTGCTTTATGCACAGGGCGTGACTTCAGGCAAGGGGAGCCTCTGTGCTCTTCAGGCACGGGGCGCGCCATTAGGCACTGTGCTCGCCATCAGGCTCAGGGCACCCTCAGGCAAGGGGTGCGCAGTCAGGCATGGGGCTATTTCAGGGAGTGCCTGTGCCCTTGAGTCAAGGGGAGCGCCTTGAGTCAAGGGGCTTGCCTTCAGGCACTGGGAGCTTTTTGAGGCATGGGGCACACTTCAGGACGGCGAGCTCCTGTGCCATTCCGGAAAGGGGAGTATATGTGTCTTTCAACAAGGGGGGGCCCATCATGCACAGGGAACTCAAGGAGACAGAGAGACTACTCTCAGGCATGGCATGCATCCTCAGAGTGTGCCTGTGCATTTCAGGCACGGGGAGTGCAGTCTTCCATGGTGAGCGGCTCAGGGCCTGGAGCCTCTGGGCTCGCAGCACAGAGCCTGGAGGATCTGTGCTCGTGGCACAGATCCTGGAGGCCTGGTGCTTGCAGCACTGTACCTGGAAACCTGGTGCTCGCGGCACGGAGCTTGGATGCCCGGTGCTCACGGCACAGAACCTGGAGGCACGGTGCTCGTGGCACAGAGCCTGGAGGCTGCATGGGATTTTATGTCTCCCTCTCTCTCTGTACTTCCCCTGGAATTTCTGTGCTGAGGCGACAGAGCCTGGATGCTGCTTGGGATTCTGTGTCTCCTGTCTCTCTGTCCTTCCCTTGCAGTTCCTTCAGCACTGGGAGTGCCGACTTCAGTCACTGGGAATGACGACTGCCGTCACTAGGAGTAACTGCAGACACTGAGTGTGACTTTTACTTCAGTCACTGGGAGTGACTCAGGCAAGAGATTGTGCTGCTCTTTGGCAGGTAAACTCCAAGCCTGCCTTGTGGGGGGGTGTCCTGGGGACATCTCCCTAACTGCCCCAGGCCCTGTTGGATTTCCCCTCTCCCCCACCAGCTAGCCTTCCTCAAGTTCTGAACCCAGGCATCAGGCATCATGTTGCTCCCAGGTCCTGAAGTCTGTACCTGGAAGAGGTGGAATGCTGATATTGATAAAAAAAATTTTGAAAATAAAGTCCATATCCTCCCTCTGGGACTAGCGGTTTGCATCCCAATCGTGGGTTGCTATCCTTCTTTCCACACAACTATCTGAGGATTCCAGAAGGTAAGTGAACACTTTAAAACACTCTAGTCTTCTCTTACATCAAATTCAAAGACATTTTCTTGTCCCAGCTTTCCTTTAATTCTGAAGAGATGGCAATTAGTAATTGAAGGCATAATGGTCCTATACGGTAATTACCTATATGACTGGTAGACATTATTTCATCCATCCGTGTCCCTAAAGCATGTTTCATTGGAAATATTAGCCAAGGATACATACTATAAATTCACAACGGATTCATAGCTCCCTGTAAGTTTCATTCTGACCTTGTGACATATGTGTCATCAAAGATATTATTAGTGACTTTTCAGATAAGCCCTCCACATCAAGATGGTGATGTTAGAGAATCTGGTATAAATGGAATTTCACAGATTCCAAATTAGGAATGATTTTTCATTTTTAATGTTTCTTTTTTCTTTTTTTTTTGAGAGAGCCCTGGCTGGGGAGTGGGGACAGAGTGGGAGATACTGAATCTGAGGCAGGCTCGAGGCTCTGAGCTCTCAGAACAGAGCCTGACGCAGGGCTCAAACTCATGGACTGAAAGATCACGACTTGCGTCAAAGTCAGACGCTTAACCAACTAAGCCACCCAAGCGCCCCAGGAATTATAGTTTATTGGCAAAGAAGGAGAAATTAAAGATAGTGTAAAGGATGTCTATTTTTAATTGAAATATTGTTCACACATTTGATGTATGAGTTTTAGGCATATATTGTAGTCATTTCATATGTCTATAAATTATATTGTACTTAAGCACAAGTGTAGCTATCCTGTGAAACCATGCAACAGTATTATTACAGGGTTGACCCCTTACATTGGCTGTCCCTTGTATCCCTAGGACTCATTCATTCCATAGCTGACTCCGGTATCTCTTTCAAAGGTGTTCATTCTTTATCTAACCTAAGTATTTTGGTGGTAAACACAATTATCTCTTGCTCAGCAAGTGTAAATTGGCGGTCTATTTTTCTGTGAACATTGCTTAAAACATTACAAATGATGTCATTACGTTAATAAATTCGGTTTCATTCTTCACTCACAAGAAAGGAGAAGGAAAAGATTTCTTTGTGTCCCAGGCCCTGTCATTAAAACCTTTCCCAATGTGGAGAACAGATTTAGTTGCACTGAGCACCTTCAGTGTCTCAGCTGAGCGACCAGGGCCTTCCACATTGCAAGAATGCCCATAATGGCCAGCAGAGAGAGCTCGAGCACCGCAGACCCGGAGAGGCGGATTCCTCTGCCCAGGCAGTGATGGCCAGCAGAGGGCGCAACATCGGCTTTACTGACCCAGGGCACCTGAGAGCAGGAAGGGCGTTGATTGCTCCCAGAGGACTCAGGGCCTCTGCCGCTGCCTCAGTACAGAGAGCAGAGCTGCATTTCCAGCAGGGTGTGCCGCCCGCCCCAGGGGAGACCTTGGGAGCTTTATAGCAACTTGGCATCTCCTGAGTCGCCAGAGAGAACTTGCCTTATTGTACTGAGTGCTGAGGAGTGGGCGCTGGGTGGCTTCCCTGGGCAAACTGGTTGCTGAGCTGCACAGGCCCTTGCATTTTCTGGGCTGTTCCAGTGTTTCATTCCTCCCCTTCCCGGTCAGTATTTGAAACAAGACGTATTTTACTAAAGGTCTCGTGGATTGCAGGGTCCCACGACATCACCTCTTCGAGGAAATCGATGGTTTGTTCCAGATTCAGGCTGTTTCTGGGAAGAAACCCTGACAGAAATTCAGAAGAATTGGAGCTGCATTCCTTTAGGACATGAATACATGAAATGCTCTTGGGAACTCCTAGAAGAATGAGCTGGGACCCGCTTTCCGAGGCCTGCTGGAACCAGAGACCGAGGTAAGGGCACAAACTTTCCCCCACATCATACATGCTTTTTAAAAAATTTCATGGTTATTTTTCCAATTTAGTGAAGTGAGTGCAAAATACAGAAAACCTGGTAGGTACCAGTCATTAATGTACGTTAACTTTAATTTAAATTCCAGTGAGTAAAGATACAGTGTAGTATTACTTTCAGGTGTACAATAGAGAACAACCCTTCCACACATCACCCGGTGCTAGGTGCACTTCTTAATCCCCAGCAGCTGTTTCACCAATTCTCCAACTTTCTCTGGAAACTCTCAGTTTCTTTCCTAGATAAAAGTCTGTTGGTCACTGTTTCCTCCCCCCTACCCCCGCTTTCTTTTATTTCCATGTGTTAGTGAAATCATCTGGTATTTGTCTTTGTCTGAAAGGCTTATTTCACCCAGGATAACATTCTCTCGCTACATCTAGCTCATGGCAAATGACAAGATTTCATGGTTTTACGGCTAAATATTACATTCCATATACCACATCTCAATTTATTCATCACTTGATGGATGCTTGGGAAGTTTCCGTAATTTGGCTGTTGTGGAAAATGCTGCTGTAAACATCACGGTGCATTTATCCCTTTGAAGATTTTGTATTCTTTGTGGAAATACCTTGTAGTGAAATTTCTGGATTGTAAGGTACTTCTATTTCCAGTTTTATTTTTATTTTTATTTTTTTTATTTTTTGGAGATTCTCCATGATGTTTTCCAGAGTGGCTGCACCAGTTTGAATTCTTACTCACAGTCTGGTACGGTCCGTCTCAGAGTAGGGTTGGGGTTTGTGTTATGTCCCAGGAGGCTCCAGGCCCTGAACCCACAGCAGGGCAGTGGTCTCCCCGAAGGGCTGAGTTGAGGGAACAAGGGAGGGTGCAGGTCAGGATCTGTGTTTGGCTGCCAAGGCCACACACATCGATGGGCCCCTGGTCAGGGAGGCCTCAGGAATCTTCTCAGGCAGCTGCACCCGGGCCTGGGAAATGACATTGCGAGCTGCCAGGTTCCTTGCCGAGTGAGCCTGAACTGCTTGTGGACCCCAGGCGCATGGTGTTGTCAGACTTTGGTATTAGGTCCCCATGGGGAGAGAGCCTTAGCTAGGGTTAGGGTTCTGTCCAGGGCGTCGCCAGGGCTGATGCGATTCCGGTCTCATGATCTCCCTCGTGGGCTGAAATGAGGGCCCATGTGAAGGGGCGGCTCAACTGAGGGTTAGGGTTTGAGGCCGGTTTAGGTTTCAGTGGAGGGGTCCGGTTCAGAATTGGGTTAGTGTTAGTGTTCGTTCCCAGGGGCCCCCAGGCGCCGAAGCCACAGCAGGGCAGTGGTTTCCCCAAAGGGCTGAGTTGAGGGCACAACAGAGGGTGCCGATCAGGATCAATCTTTGGCTGCCAAGGCCACACAAGTCGATGGGCCCCTGGTCGAAGACACCTCAGGAATACCCTCGGGCAGCTGTGACTAGGCCTGGGAAACGACATGGTGAGATGCCAGGTTCCATGCCAAGTGAGCCTGCACTGCTTCTGGACCCCAGGCACGTGGTGTTCTCATATTTGGTATTGGGTATCTCATATTTGGTATGGGGAGAGGGCCTTAGATAGGGTTAGGGTTAGGTCCAGGAATGTCGCCAGGCCCGAAGCGAGTCCATTCTTGTGATCTCCCTCGAGGGCTGAAGTGAGAGCCCATGTGACGGGGTGGCTCAAGTGTAGGTTAGGGTTTGAGGCCAGATTAGGTTTCGGTGTGGGGGTCCTGTTCGTGGTAGGGTTAGGGTGAGGTACCAGGAGGCTTCAGGCACCGTTCCCACAGCAGGGTAGTGGTCTCCCTGACGGGCTGCGTTGAGGGCACAAGGGAGCGTGGCAGTCAGGATCAGTCTTTGATTGCCACAGGCACACAAGTTAATGGGCCCCTGGTCGGGAGGCCTCAGGACTCCTCTCGGGTAGCTGCAGGTGGGCCTTGGAAAAGACATGGTGAGCTTCCATGTTCCAGGCCGAGTGAAACTGCACTGTTTGTGCACCCCAGGCGCGTGGTGTTGTCAGACTTTGCTTTTGGATCCCCATGGGGAGAGACCATAGGCAGGGATAGGGTTTGGTCCATGGAAGTCGCCAAGGCCAAAGCGACTCAGTTCTCTTGATCTCCCTCGAGGGCTGAAGTGAGGGTCCATGCGACAAGGCGGCTTAAGTGTAGGGTTAGGGATCGAGGTTGGCTTAGGTTTCGGAGGAGGGACCCGGTTCGGGGTAGGGTTAGGGTTAGGTCTCAGGAGGCTCCCAGCTCTGAAACCACACAGGGCAGTTGTCTCCCCGAAAGGCTGAGTTGAGGGCACAAGGGAGGTTGCCGGTCAGTATCAGTCTTTGGTTTCCAAGGCCACACACATCGATGGGTCCCAGGTCGGGGAGGCCTCAGGAATCCTCTCAGGAAGTTGCAGCCAGGCCCAGGAAACGACTAGTTTAGCTTCCAGGTTCCATGTCGAGTGAACCTGCACTGCTTGTGCACCCCAGGCGCGTAGTGTTGTTAGACTTTGGTATTGGGTCCCCATAGGGAAGGAGCCTTACTTATGGTTAGGGTTCTGTCCAGGGACGTCGCCAGGGCCGTAGCATCTCAGTTCTCTTCATGTCCTTCGTAGGCTGAAGTGAGGGCCCATGTGACTGGACGGCTCAAGTGTAAGGTTAGGGATCCTGGCCGGTTTAGGTTTCGGTGGAGGGTCCCAGATCGGTTTAGGGTTAGGTTTAGGGTTAGGTCCCAGGAAGCACGAGGCGCCGAACCCACAGCAGAGCAGTGGTGTCCCGGATGGGCTGAGTTGAGGGCAAAAGGGAGGGTGCCGGTCAGGATTAGTCCTTGGCTGCCAATTCCACACACGTCGATTGCCCCCTGGTTGGGAGGCTTCAGGAATATTCTCGGGCAGCTGCAGCCGGGCCTGGGAAATGACATGGTGAGCTTCCACGTTCCATGCCGTGTGAACCTGCACCGCTTATGCACCCCAGGCGTGTGGTGTTGTCAGATTTTGGTATTGGATACCCGTAGGGAGATAGCCTTAGGTAGGGTTAGGGTTCTGTCCAGGGACGCCGCCAAGGCCGAAGCGACACCGTTCTCTTGATCTCCCTCAGGGCTGAGGTGAGGGCCCATGCGACGTGGCGGGTCAAGTGTAGGGTTAGTGTTCGAGCACACCTTAAGGTTCGTTGGAAGATCGTGTTTCAGGGCAGGGTTAGTGTTAGGGTTAGTTCTCAGGAGGCTCCAGGCGCCAAATGCACAGCAGGGCAGTGGTCTCCCCGAAGGGCTGAGTTGAGGGCACAAGGGACGGTGACAGTCAAGATCAGTCTTTGGCTGCCAAGGCCACACAGGTCGATGGGCCCTGGTCGAGGAGGCCTCCGGAATCCTCTCGGGCAGCTGCAGCCGGGCCTGGGAAACAACATAGTGAGCTTCCAGGTTCCATGCCGAGTTAGCCTGTACCCCTTTTGAACCCCAGGCGCTAGGTGTTGACAGATATTGGAATTGGGTCCCCATGCAGATAGAGCCTTAGCTAGGGTTAGCGTTCAGTCCAGGGACGTCGCCAGGACCGAAGCCACTCCGGTCTCATGATCTCCCTCGAGGGCTGAAGTGAGGGCCCATGAGACAAGGTGGCTCAAATGCAGGGTTAGGGTTCGAGGCAGGTTTAGATTTCGGTGGGGGGGCCCGTTTAGGGTTAGGGTTAGGGTTAGGTCCCAGGAGGCTCCAGGCTCTGAACCCACAGCAGGGCAGTGGTCTCCCCAAAGGGCTGAGTTGAGGGCACAAGGGACGGTGACAGTCAGGATCAGTCTTTGGCTGCCCATGCCACATACGTTGATTGGCCCCTGGTTGAGGAGGCCTCCGGAATCCTCTCAGGCAGCTGCAGCTGGGACTGGGAAACGATATGGTGACTTCCAGGTTCCATGCTGAGAGAGCCTGCATGACTTGTGGACCCCAGGTGCGTGGTGTTGTGAGATTTTTGTATAGGGTCCCCATGGGGAGAATGCCTTAGTAGGGTTAGGGTCCTTTCCTAGGACGTCCCCAGGGCCGAAGCGACTCTGGTCTTGTGATCTCCCTCGAGGGCGGACGTGAGGGCTCTTACGATTGGGCGGCTCAAGTGTAGGGTTAGGTTTCGAGGCCGGTTTAGGTTTCGGTGGAGGGTCCCGGTTCGGGGTAGTGTTAGGCTTAAGGTTAGGTCCCAGGAGGCTCCAGGCGCCGAACCCACAGCAGGGCAATGGTCTCCCCGAAGGGCTGAGTTGAGGGCTCAAGAGAGGGTGCCTGTCAGGATCCGTCTTTGGCTGCCAAGGCCACACACGTCAATCAATGGGCCCCTTGTTGGTGAGGTCTCACGAATGCTCTCAGGCAGCTGTAGCCAGGCCTGGGTAACGACATTGTCAGCTTCCATGTTCCATGCCGACTGAGCCTGCACTGCTAGTGGACCCCAGGCGCATGGTGTTGTCAGACTTTGGTTTGGGACCACATGAGGAGAGAGCCTTAGCTAGTGTTACAGTTCGGACCAGGGACGTCGCCAGGGCCGACGCGACTCTGGTCTAGTGATTTCCCTCGGGGGGCGCAAGTGAGGGCCCAGGCGATGGGGCGGCTCAAGTGTACCTTTACGGTTCGAGGCCGGCTTAGATTTCGTTGGAGGGTCCCGGTTCGGGGTACGGTTAGGGTTAGGGTTAGGTCCCAGGAGGCTCCTGGAGCCGAACCCACAGCAGGGCCGTGGTCTCCCCAAAGCGGTGAGTTGAGGACACAAGGGAGGGTGTCTGTCAGGATCAGTCTTAGGCTGCCAAGGCCACACGCGTCGATGGGCCCCTGGTCAGAGTGGTCTCAGGAATCCTCTCGGGCAGCTGCAGCTGGGCCTGGTAAACGACATGGTCAGCTTACATATTCCATACCGAGTGAGCCTGCACCGCTTGTGCACCCCAGGCGCGTGGTGTTATCAGATTTCTGTATTGGGTCCCCCGGGAAGAGTGCCTTAGCTAGAGTTATGGTTCAGTCCTGGGACGTCGTCAGGGCTGAAGCGACTCTGGTCTCGTGATCTCCCTCGAGGGCAGACATGAGGGCTCATGCGAAAGCGTGACTCAAGTGTAGCGTTGGGTTTCGAGGTCCGCCTAGGTTTCGGTGGAAGTTCCCAGTTCAGGGTAGGGTTAGTGTTAGGGTTAGGTCCCAGGAGGCTCCAGGCACCAAACCCACAATAGGGCAGTAGTCTCCCCGAAGGGCTGAGTTGAGGTACAAGGGAGGGTGCCAGTCAGGATCGGTCTCTGGCTGCCAAGGCCACACACGTCGATGGGCACCTGGTCGGGAATGCCTCAAAATTGTCTCGGGCACCTGCAGCCGGACCTGGGAAAGGACATGGTGAGCTTCCAGGTTCCATGTCCAGTGAGCCTACACGGCTTGTGGACCCCAGGCGCATGGTGTTGTCAGACTCTGGTATTGGGATCTCATGGGGAGAGAGCCTAAGCTAGGGTTAGAATTCGGACCAGGGACATCGCCAGGTCCGAAGCGACTCCAGTATCGTGATCTCCCTCGAGGGGTGAAGTGAGGGCCTAGGTCAAGTGTACGTTTGGGTTCGAGGCCCAGTTATGTTTCGGTGGAGTGTCCCGGTTCGATGTAGGGTTACGGTTAGGGTTAGGTCTCAGGAGGCTCTAGGCGACGAACCCACAGCAGGGAATTGTTCTCCCCGAAGGGCTGAATTGAAGGCACAAGGGATGGTTCCGGTCAGGATCCGTCTTTGGCTGCCAAGGCCACACACGTCGATGCACCCCTGGTCGAGGATGCCTCCGGAATCGTCTTGGGCAGCTGCATCCGGGCCTGGGAAACGACATGGTGAGCTTCCAATTTCCATGCCGAGTCAGCCTGCACCGCTTATGTACCCCAGGCGCGTGGTGTTGTCAGATTTTGATATAGGTTCCCCATGGGGAGCGTGCCTCAGCTAGGGTTAGGGTTTAGTCCAGGGACGTCGCCAGGGCCGAAGTGACTCCAGTCTCGTGATCTCCCTTGAGGGCTGAATTGAGGGCTCCTGCGACGGGGCGGCTCCAGTGTAGGGTTAGGTTTCGAGGCCGGTTTATGTTTTGGTGGACGGTCCCGTTTTGGGATAGGTTTAGGGTTAGTGTTAGGTCCCAGGAGGCTCCAGGCGCTGAACCCACAGCAGGGCAGTGGTCTCCCCGAAGGGCTGAGTTGAGGGCACAAGGGACGGTGCCGGTCAGGATCCGTCTTTGGCTGCCAAGGTCACACACGTCTTTGGGTCCCTGGTCGGGGAGGTCTCAGGAATCCTCTCGGACAGCTGCTGCCGGGCCTGGGAAAAGACATGGTGAGCTTCCAGGTTCCATGCCGAGTGAGCCTGCACCGCTTCTGGACCCCAGGTGCATGGTGTTGTCAGACTTTGGTATTGGGTACCCATGGGGAGAGAGCCTTAGCTAGGGTTAGGATTCGGTCCAAGGATGTCACCACGGCCGAAGCGATTCCAGTCTTGTGATCTCCCTGGAGGGCTGATTTCTGGGCCCATGTTACTTGGGGGCCGGGGAATGTAGGGTTAGTGTCTTATATAGGGTTATATTTGGTTTAGGGTTCTGGTTAGGGTTCTGTAGGTTTAGTGTTTTTGTTAAGTCCTGTGCGGCTCCAGATGCTGAACACACAGCAGGGTAGTTGTCTCCCCAAATGGTGATTTGATTGCAGACGGGAGGGTCCCAGTCAGGACTAGTCTTTGGCTTTCAAGGCCACACAACTCTATGGGCCCCTGGTTGGGTAGGCCTCAGGAATCCTCTCGGCAAGCTGTTGCCGGTTGTGTCAAAGGATATGGTGAGGCTCCTGGTCTATGCTGAGGCATCCTGCACCGCTTCTGGACCCCAGGCGCGTAGTGTTGTCAGACTTTGGTATTAAGTCCCTAATGGGGAGAGAGCCTCAGTTACGGTTTGTGTTCAGTCTAGGTACATCACCAGGGCCAAAGTAACACCATTCACATGAGTTCCTTGGAGGGCTAAAATGTGGGCACTTGGGCGGTTGTCGGTCTGGTGTAGAGTTAGTGTGAGAGTTTGTATTAGGTTTAGGTTTAGGGTTAAGTTTACAGTTCTGTTTAGGGGTAAGATTAGTGCCCAAGCATTTCCAAGCCCTTATTGTACAGTAGTGCAGTTGTCTCCCCGAAGGGCTGACTGGTGTGCAGAAGGGTACTGATCAGCATTAGTCTTTGCATCCAAGGCCAGACATCTATTTTTGCACTCAGGATGTAGGCCTCAAGATTCCTCCTGTGCATCAGAAGCCATGCTTTGGAAATGACATGGTGATGTTCCACGTTTCACAGAGAATTATCTTGTACCGCTTCTCAACCCAGTGTGTGTGCTCTTGTCATACTGTGGTATTCAGTCCCCATGTGGAGATAGCCTCAGCTCCGTTTGGGTTTTGTGCCAGGGAAATCTCCAGGGCTGAAGTGACACCAGTCCTGTGATCTCCCTGTATCGATGATGTGTGGGCACATGCATGGTGCGAGTCAGGTTTTGGGTGAGTGTTAAAGATGAGGTGAGGTTTAGGTTCACGTATATACTGTGGGTCACTGTTAAGATTAGGGCTTGGGCACAGGAGGTTCGTGGCACTATACCCCCAGTAGGGCAGTTGTCCCCCCGCAGGGCTGAGTAGAGGGGTCTAAGGAGGGTCCCAGTCAGGCTGAGTTTTGGGTGCCAGGGTCACTCCTTGGTTAGACCTCAAGAAGTCCCCTGTGGAGCTCCTTCTAGTCTTTGGAAATGAAATTGTGATATTCCAGGTTCCATGCTGAGTAATCCTCTTCCGCTTCTGGGGCCCATGTCCGTCATGTCCTCAGACTTAGGAATTGGGTCCCCATTAGGAGAAAGCTTTAGCCAAGGTTAAGTTTTGGTCCAGGGACGTTGCCAGGGCCGAAGCGACACCATTGCCATGATCACCCTGGAAGTCTGGATGAGGGTCCATGCGCGGGTGCGGGTCATGTGTAGGGTTAGGTTTGAGTTGGGGTGAGGTTTAGTTTGAGCGGTATGTGAGTGTCACAGTTAAGGTTAGGGTTAGGTCCCACGAAGCTCCAAGCGCTGAAACTCTTGCAGGGTAGTGGTCTTCCCAGAGGATTGAGTGTAGGCCTCATTGGAGCGGGCTGTTCAGGCTTAGTCTTTGTGAGCCAGGGCCAGCTGTGTGTGGCATCTTCAGTTGGGCTTCATCAACCCCCTTGTGCAGCATCATGAGGGCATTGGAAATGTCATGATGATGTTTGATGTTCCATGCCAAGTAAGTCTGCACCGCTTTGGGCCATTTGTTTGTGGTGTTCTCAGAGATAGGAATTGGGTCCCCATCCAGAGAGATCCTTAACTACGGTTAATGTTCTGTTCAGGGACTTCACCAGTGCTGAGGTGACACCATTCCTGTGTGTCGTGTGTGTTGGCTTAGGGTTTGGGATTGGGTTCGGTGTTAGGGGTCAGGGTTACGGTTAGGGTTGGTGTTAGGTGTTAGTGTTAGGGGCTAGAATTAGGTTTATGCTTTAGGGTTGGGTTTAGGGTTATGGTTAGTGTTTAGGGTTATGGTTAGGGGTTAGGGTTTTGAGTTAGAGTTAGGTTTAGGTGTTAGCTTTGGACTTGGATTAGGCTTAGGTTTAGGGTTATTGTTTGGGTTTGAGAGTTAGGGTTAGGGTTAGATGGTAGGGTTAGGGTTAGGTGTTAGCGTTAGTGTTAGGGTTTGCCTTAGGTTTAGGGATAAGGTGAGATCTAGGTCTAGGACTTTGGTTCGCTTACGGGTTAGGGGATTGGATCAGGGGTTAGCGTTTGGGTTAGTGTTAGGATTTTATGGTTAGGGATAGTGTTAGTGTTTGGGTTTATAATTTTAGTGTTAGCAGGTAGAGTTAGAGCATTAGGGTTAGGGTTTTAGGATTAGAGTTGTAGGATTCTGGTAAGATGGTTAGGGTTAGTACGGGATATGTTTACCTTTACAGTTCGGTTGGGTTAGGGTTGGGTTTAGACCTAGGGATAGGGGCAGGGTTTAGAATTAGTTCCATGGTTAGCGTTAGCTGCTAGGTTTAGGTGTGGGATTTGGGTTAGTGTTAGCGTTAGGGCTACAGCAAGAAGTAGGTCATGTTTGCACTCCCAAATGTAGTGGGAGGATGTTCATGTGTGGACACCGCCCTCCATCCTGAGGGATTGTGTTCATTATATCGCCCCTGTCTTCCTGCACTGGAGATTGTTTTTGCCTCGCCCCTTTCCAGCTTGGGTGTGGAGTGTTTCACGCCATCACCCTGCCCTCTCTCGGTGTGGTAGGATTTCACTTACTGCCTCATCCAATTTTGGTCCTTGGGGTGCATCCTTTTAATCTTTATATCATTTATTTCTCCTCTGCCTTTAATTATTTTCATCATTCTTCCCTTTGGGGGTTGTGTTTGTTGTCCTCTGTCTGGCTTTTATAATTATAAGCTCATGGAGTTTATTTCAGGGTTTTCTTTTTCTTGAGGCAGACATGTATTGCTGTAAAATTCCCTGTTAGAACCAGTTTTCCTGCTTTACAGAAGTTTGGATTGCTGTGTTTTCATTGTCTTTTGTTTCCATGCCATTTTGGATTTTGTCTTCGATTTCTTGGTTGAACCATTGATTGTTTAGTAGCATGTTATTTAACTTCCATGTTTTGTGCCTTTTCCAGATTTTTGTTTCTTGTTGTAGTCTTCTACTTTCATAGCATTATAGTCTGAAAAGACACATGGTATGACGTCGATCAATTTGATTTTGTTTTGGCTGGTTTTATGACCTAATTTTTTTATCGAGTGTGGGAATGTTCCATGTGCACATGAAAAGAATGTGTATTGTGCTGTTTTAGGATGGAATGTCTAAAATATATCGGTTAAGTCCATCTGGTCTACTCTATCATTCAAAGTCACTACTTCCTTGTTGATTTTCTGATGGAATGATCTCTCCATTGATGTCATTGGGGTGTTAAAGTGCCCTACTATGATGGTATGACTATCGATTCTTTACTTTAGTTTTGGACTGTTTTGTGTATTTGGATGCTCTCAGGTTGAATGCTTATATGTTTACAATTGTTCCATCTTTTTGCTGGATGGTACCATTTATTAGTATAGTGTCTTCTTTGTCTCTTGTTACTGTTTTATTTTTAAATCTATTTTGTTTGATATAGGTAGAGCTACTGCAGTTTTCTTTTGATGCTTTTGTTCCTTAACTAGTCTTTTCTAGGTAGGAAATAGATGGGTCCTATATTGTAATCATTCTATCACCCAGTGCTTTTTATTATGAAGAGAGTGAGCACAGGCATGGTAGGGCGGGGTGGGGGGAATGGGGGAAGAGAGAGACAAAGAGAGAAAGAGGGAGAGAGAGAATAAGAATGAGAATTAATCCTCCCCAAGTTACATGCTCAGTGCAGAGCTCAATTGGGGCTCAATCCCATGATCCTGGGATCATAGCCTAAGTCGAAATCAAGAGTCTAAATTTCAAGCGATTGAGCCATCCAGTTGCCCCTCTCTGGCACCCAGTGCCTTTGGTTTGATCATTTATTTTGTTACCATTCAAAGTAATTGATAGGCATGTATGTGTCCTATTACTACTTGATGTTGGTTGTTTCTGAATTTTTCTGATCCTTTCTTCTCTTTCTCTTTTTTTGGTTTGCTGGGTTTCATCACAATTTCACAGTTGAAATTGCTTGTTTTATACTCTGCATATGTATTAGTGGTGTTTGTTCTGTGGTTATTATGAGGTTTGTACCTAACCACTTCTGCATATAGAAGTCTATATTAAGTTGATAGTTGCTTAAGTTTGAACCGGTTCTTTACTCCTCTCCTCCCCTTGTTATAGCTATGTAGTGTTCCTCTTTCAAAACCTTTAATATCATGAATACCTTGACTGATGTTTT
This sequence comes from Panthera pardus, assembly GCF_024362965.1. Taxonomy (NCBI): domain Eukaryota; kingdom Metazoa; phylum Chordata; class Mammalia; order Carnivora; family Felidae; genus Panthera; species Panthera pardus. The sequence goes on from NW_026526894.1 coordinate 40,234, forward strand.
ACAGATATATACCTTTTTATTGCTTCTGCATTTCGCACTTTAATATGGTCACTTTCGGTGTTTCTTTTCCACTTAAAGAGTCCACTTTAACATTTCTTGCAGGGGTGGTTTGTTGGTGTTGAGCTCGCTGAGTATTTATTTGGGAACCTCTTGATCTCTCCTCCCATTTGAATGATAGTTTGCTGGATAGACTCTCTTTGGCTGCAGATGTTTTCCATTCCGCAACTTTACCATACCATGCTGGTCACTTACAGTTTCAAAGTTTCTTCTGAAAAACATCCAGTGATAACCTTATGGGGTTTCCCTTGTAGGTAAATGCCATCTTTTGTTTTCCTGCTTTGAAATTTTTTCTTTGTCACGATATTTTGGGTTTTAATTACTATATGACTTGGTGTGGATCTGCTTCCGTTGAATATATTGGGGGTTCTTTGTGCCTCCTGCTTCTGGATCTGTCTCCTTCCCCGCATTAGGGAAGTTTTCATCTATTGTGTCTTCAAATAAATTTTCTGATTCTAATTTCTCGGAGTTCCGAAAATGAGAAATAGGACAGAAAAGACCTATTGAAGGTTCTCTGATGAGCCACTGGATTTGCATGCGTGGAGGATAGATTTGGGAGTCAAATGAACAACCTACCTTTAACTTCAAAGAACTAGAAAAAAACAACAATCTATGTACAGTGTACTCAAAAGGGAGAAAGTAATCCATACGAGAGTGCAAACCAATGAAACTGAGACCATGAAGTAAATAGAAAATATGAAGAAGACCAACAGGGGTTTTCAGAAGAGTGAAACAAAATTGTCAAGACTATACATAGACTACGCTAAGACACAGAGAGTACGCAGTTCAAAATAATTATGAATAAAAGAGAAGACATTACGCCTTATACCGAAGAAACATAAAGGAGACAAAGAGGGGACTATGGCCAAATTAGATGCCAGCAAACCGCCTGCCTAGAAGAAATGGATAGGTTCTTAGAAACACACAACCTACCAAGACTGTACCAGGAAGAAATGGAAGGTTTGCACAGACCCATTAAAGGAAGACTGTATCAATACAAGAAGATAACCAATGCAAGTAAATTGAATCAGTAATCGAAGTTCTCCCAGGGAAGAAAAGCCCAGGGCCAGGTGGATTCACTGGCGAATTTGACCAAATGTTTGTAGAAGAACTAACAGCAGTCCTCTCTCAGATTGAAAAGGAATGAACACCACCAAACTCATTTGATGACACTGGAATTACCCTGGTAGGAAGCCAGAGAAGGATATTACCTGAACAGAAATCTATAGGCCAGTATCCCCGTGATGAATATAGATGAATGATTCCCAATAATGGACAGGCAAACCAAATTCAGCAGCACATTAAAAGGATCATTGACCGTGATGAAGGATTTTTTTCCCTGCAAAGGAAGGATGTTTCAGAAATGCAAATCAATCAGTATGACCCCTCACATAATTGAATGAAAGAAAATCAACCCGAAACAAGATTCTTAATTATAAATAACAAACGGAGGGTTACTATAAGGGAGGTGGGTAAGGGGATGGGTTAAATGGGTGATGGGCTAAGGAGGGCACTAGTAGTGAGGATCACTGGGTGTTGTATGTAAGTGATGGATGACTACATTCTATACTTGATGCTAACATTACACTGTATGTTAACCAATTGGAATTTAAATAAAAACTTGAAAAAATAAATACTAAAGAAATACATAAATACATTTAAACTAAACTAAATAAGTACATGTTAAAAAAGAAAAAGAAAACTCATGTGATGATGTCAATAGACACAGAAAAACCGTTCTGAGAAAATTTGGTATCCATTTGTGCTAAATATCTCTTTAAGATTCTGTGTAGAAGGAACATATCTCAACATAAGAAAGGCCATGTATGTGAAGCCCACAGTTAATATCATACTCAGTAGTGAAATTGTGAAAGATTTTCCGCTAAGATCAGGCACAAGACAAGGATGCCCTAGATATGTGAAGGGGATTGCGTGATGCAGGCTTCTGGTTATGCAATGAATGAATCACAGCTAGAAGATATAGCATAGGGGACATAGAGAATGGTACTGGAGTAATGATGCATGGTGACAGATGATAGCTACACCTGTGTTAGCGTAGCAGAATGTATACATTTGTCCAATCACTATGTTGTTCATCTGAAACTAATGTAACATAGTGTGTCAGCTATTTCCAAATAACATGTTTTTTTAAACAAGGTAAAAGACTGAAATAAAAAATTTAATGTAAAATAACCTGTTAATATCTAACCAAGAAATGCAGTGAAGTTCCAAACTAGAAAGTCACCATATCAAATTCTGTATCATTCCTATACACTAACCCAATTATCTAAGAAGAAGTAAAGAAAACAATCCCATTTACAATAGCATCAAAAACAATAAAAATTATAGCAATACATTTAGCCAAGGAAATGAAACTCTCTTTACAGAAAACTATAAAACCTGTGTGCAGGAATGGAAGAAATTCAATTTGGGTGAAAGAAAGGGGAGAACACACAAGTCAGTGAAAAGCCATCCCATGTCCAACTTTCGGAGGAATTAATACAGATACAATGTCCATATTACCCAAAGCCATCTAGAGATTCAGTGCAATCTCTATCAAGACTCCGATGCAATTTTTATGCAATTAGAAAATCATATCCTAAAATTTATTTGGAACCACAAAAAGACCCCAAGTAGCCAACGCAACAAAGAACAAAACAGGAGGCATCACACTTCTTGCTTTCAAGCGTCATTCTCACACAAAGAAATCAATTATGTCACTGGAATAAGCACACACACAAGACAATGGAACAGAAATTGAGAGCCCAAACTAAACCCATGCATCACAGTCACCTAGCATTCGACAAGGGAGTCAATAATACACAGTGGAGAAGAGTAGTCTTTTGAATAACTGGTGCTGGGAAAATTGGACATTCCCATGTATAACAACAAAGTTTGTCACCGTATCCCTAGAGATACACCACTCCCTAGAGAGTGAAAGGAAGAAATAGAGAGAGAGATGTGGTTAGAGAGAAACAGAGACAAAGAGGAAGTACAAGAAGGAAAGTAGAGACCTGGTCTGGGTATGTGGACAGGGTTAGATGGGCCAGGGGAGAGGGGATGTATGAAGTGGCTCTGAGTGCTGGGGCAGAAAGGGCTTCTATCATGGGCATCAGAGTTCCGTGGCCCCAAGACTCCAACATCCCTGGGTCCAAGTTCTGCAGAGGCCATTGGAATTGAAAAGATGGGTAGCCCTCATTTCTTCTGGAATTGTGAGGTTCAGCCTCACGTTCTGTCATGGAGAGGGATGTCTTGAAGGAGAGTGTGCTGCTCTTTGGCAGGTAAACTCCATAACCTGCCCTGTGGGGAGGTGTCCCAGGGCCATCTCCCTCACTGCCCCAGGCTCTGTTGGATTTCCCCCCTCCCCCACCAGCTGGCCTTCCTCAAGTTCTGAACCCAGGCATCAGGCATTGTGTTGCCCCCAGGTCCTGAAGTCTGGACCAGGCAGAGGTGGACTAGTAATATTGATTAAAAAAAATATTTGTCAATAAGATACATATCCTCCCTCTGGGACTAGCGGTGTGCATCCAAATCATAGGTTGCTATCCTTCTCTCCACAACCAATCTGAGGAATCGAGAAGGTAGGTGGACCCTTTAAAACACCATAGTCTTCTCTTACATCAAATTCAAAGACATTTTCTTGACCCAGCTTTCTTTTAGTTCTGAAGAGATGGCAATTAGTAATTGAAGGCATAATAGTCCTATAGGAAATTGACCTATATGACTGATGGACGTTATTTCATCCATCCGTATCCCTAAAGCACACTTCATTGGAAATATTAGCCAAGGATACGCACTGTAAATTCACAACAGATGTGTAGCTCCCTGGAAGTTGCATTCTGATCTTGTCACATATGTTTCATCTAAGATATTATTAGTGACTTTTCAGATAAGCTTTCAACATCAAGAAGGTGATGTTAGAGAATCTGGTATAAATGGAAATTCGCAGATTCTAAATGAGGAATGATTTTTCATTTTTAATGTTTCTTTTTTTGAGAGAACCCGAGCTGGGGAGGGGGATAGAGTGGGAGACACCGAATATGAGGCAGGCTCGAGGCTCTGAGCTCTCAGAACAGAGCCTGATGTGGGGCTCAAACTCATGGACTGAAAAATCATGACTCGAGTCAAAGTCGGACGCTTAACCGCCTAAGCCACCCAAGCGCCCCAGGAAGGATAGTTTAGTGGCAAAGAAGAAGAAATTAAAGATAGTGTAAAGGATGTCTATTTTTAATTGAAAGATTGTTCACACATTTGTTGTGTTAGTTTTAGGCATACATTTCAGTCATTCCATATGTCTATACATTATGTTGTACTCAACCACAAGTGTAGCTATCATGTGAAAGCATGCAACAATATTATGACGGGATTGACTCCATTCCATTGGCTGTCCCTTGTATCCCTAGGACTCATTCACTCCATAGCTGGACGCCGGTATCTCTCTCTCTCAAAGGTGTCCATTCTTTATCTAACCTAAGTATTTTGGTGGTAAACAAAATTACCTCTTGTTCAGCATGTGTAAATCGGTGGTCTATTTTTCTGTGAATATTGCTTAAAACATTACAAATGATGTCGTTACGTTAATAAATTCGGTTTCATTCTTCACTCACAAGAAAGAGAAGGAAAAGATTTTGTGTCCCAGACCCTGTCACTAAAACCTTCCCAACGAGGAGAACAGGCTTAGTTGCCCAGAGCACCTTCGGTCTCTCAGCTGAGCAACCAGGGCCTTCCACATTGAAGGAATTCCCATGGTGGCCAGCAGAGAGAGCTCAAGAACCACAGACCCCCGAGGGGCGGGTTCCTCTGCTGGGCAGTGATAGCCAGCAGAGGGCGCACCATCTGCTTTTCTGACCCAGGGCACCTCAGAGCAGGAAGGGCTTAGATTGCTCTCAGAGGACTCAGGCCTCTGCTGGTGCCTCAGTACAGAGAGCAGAGCTGCATTTCCAGCAGGTTCTGCCACCCGCCCCAGGGGAGACCTTGGGAGCTTTATAGCAACTTGGCATCTCCTGAGTCGCCAGAGAGAAGCTGCCTTGTTGTACTGAGTGCTGAGGAGGGGGCGCCGGGTGGCTTCCCTGGTCAAGCTGGTTGCTGAGCTGCACAGGCCTTTGCATTTTCTGGGCTGTTCCCGTGTTTCACTCCACCCCTTCCCGGACAGTTTTTGAACAAGACGTATTTTACTAAAGGACTTGTGGATTGCGGGGTCCCACGACATCACCTCATAGATGAAGTCGATGGTTTGTTCCAGATTCAGGCTTGTTTCCGGGAAGTAACCCTAACAGAAATTCAGAAGCACGGGAGCTGCATTCAATTAGGACGTGGATACATGAAATGCTCGTCTCACGACTTTCTAGAAGAATGAGCTGGGACCCATGTTCCGAGTCCTGCCGGAACCAGAGACCAAGGTAAGGGCACAAACTGTCCCACACATCATACATGCTTTTTTAAAAATTTCATGGTTATTTTTCCAACCTAGTGAAGCGATTGAAAACTACAGAAAACCTGGTAGGTAAGTCTCATTAACCTTATGTTATCTTTTAATTTAAATTCCAGTGAGTGAAGAAATAGTGTAATATTAGTTTCAGGTGTCCAATATAGAGCAAGACTTCCACAGGTCACCCGGTGCTCTTCCCAGGTGCACTTCTTAATCCCCATCAGCTGCTTCACCCATTCCCTCACCTCGCTGTGGAACTCCTCAGTTTGTTTCCTAGTTAAGAGTCCATTTGTCTCCCCCCCCACCTTTGTTTTGTTTTCTTGCCATGTGTTAGTGAAATCATTGGGTATTTGTCTGTCTCTGACAGGCTTATTTCACCCAGCATAACATTCTCTCTCTCCATCCACCTCGTGGCAAATGACAAGATTTCATGTTTTTATGGCTAAATAATGTTACATTCCATATACCACATCTCAATTTATTCATCAGTTGATGGATGTTTGGATAGATTCCGTAATTTGGCTTTTGTAAAAAATGCTGCTGTAAACATCACGGTGCATGTATCTCTTTGAAGATTTTGTATTCTTTGTGGAAATACTTTGTAGTGAAATCGCTGGATTGTAAGGTACTTCTATTTCCAGTTTTTTTTTTTTTGACATCTCCATGTTGTTTTCCAGAGTGGCTGCACCAGTTTGCATTCTTACCCACAGTGCAAGAGGGTTATTCTTTCCACACATCCTTGGAAACACCTGCTGTTTCATCCTTCATTGATTTTCGTCATTGTGACAGATGTGATGTGTTATCTCATTGTACTTTTGAATTGTATTTCCCTGAAGATCAGTATTGTTGAGCATTTTTTCATGTGTCTCTTGGCCATGTATATGTCTTCCTTCGGGAAATGTCCATTTTTGTCTTCTGCCCATTTTTAATCAGATTTCTCATTTTTTGGGTGCTGTATAACTGTATATATTTTGGACACTAACCCTTTATCCGATGTCGTTTGCAAATATCATTCTGTTGATGTTTTAGTTTTGTTGATTATTTCCTTGGTGACAGAAGGTTTTAATTTTTATAAAGTCTCATTATTTTTGCTTGTGTTTCCCTTACCTCTAGAGATATATCTACAAAGACGTTTGTACAGGCAATGTCAAATAAGATACTACCCGTGTTATCCTCTGGGATTTTTATAGTTTCGGGTTTCACGTATAGGTCTTTGTCCATGTTGGATTTATTTTTGTGTATGTTGTAAGAAAGTGGTCCGTTGTTTTTGTTTTGTTTTGCAGATTGCTGTCCAGTTTTTCCAAAACCATATGTTGAGGAGCCTTTTTTTAAATTTATGTATTTATTTTTGAGAGAGAGAGAGAGAGAGAGAGCGAGCATGCAGAAGAGGGGCAGAGAGAAATGGAGAGAGAGAATCCCATGCATGCTCTGCACTGCCCTGAGATCATGACCTGAGCTGAATCCACCATCACACGCTTTCGTGACTGGGCCACCCATGTGTCCCAAGACTATCTTTTTTTCCATTAGATGTTCTTTCCTGCTTTGTTGAGAATTAGTTGACCATAAAGGTGTGAGTTTATTTCTGGGTTTCCATGCTATTGATCTATGCGTATGAGTTTGTTGTTGTTGTTATTTTTTGTTGTTGTTTTGTCAGTACTGTTCAGTACTGACATACTGATCATACTGTTCTGATCAGTATAGCTTTGTAATGTAACCTAAAGTCTGGAATTGTGATGTCTCCAGCTTTGCTTTTCTTCTACAAGTTTGTTTTGGCTGTTTGGAGACTTTTGTCATTCCATATGTATTTTGAGATTATTTGTTCTTGTTCTGTGACAAATGTTTTTGTTAGTGTGATAGGGATTTCATTATATGTGTAGATTGTTTTGAGGAGTGTAGACATTTTAACAGTATTTTGTGCTTCCCATCCATGAACATGAAATGTATGTCCATTTCTTTGTGTCCTCTTCCATTTATTTCATCAGTGTTTCATAGCCTTTAGAGTACAGGTCTTTCACCTCTTTGGTTAGGTTTATTCCTGGTTTCTTGTGGTATTTGTGAGCCTCTCAATGGGATTGATCCCTTACTTTCTCTCTGTGTTAATTCATGATTTGTGTTAGAAATTCAATACATCTATGTTCCTTGATTTCTGTATATTGTGACTTGTCGAATTCATATATCAATTCTAGCAATTTTTAAGGGAATATTTCATGCTTTTTATAGAACACATCATGTCAGTTCCAAATAGCGAAAGTGCTACTTCTTCCTTGCCGATTTGGATGCCTCTTATTTCTTTTTGTTGTCTGAGTGCTCTGGTTAGGGTTTCCCGTACTATGTGGGATAACAGTGGTGAGAGGGGTCATTCCTATCTTGTCCCTGACTTTGGAAGAAAACCTTTCAATTTTTCCCCATTGAGGATGAGATGAGCTGTGGGTTTTTCCTAGATGACCTTTATTATGTGCAGGTAGGTTGAGTCTCAATGTACTTTGCTGAGGGTTTTTATCATGAATGGATGTGGCATTGTATCAAATAGTTTTCCTGCATCTGTTGAAAGCATCATATTGTTCTTATCCTTTCTTCTATTACTGTGGTGCATCATGTTGATTGATCTGTGAATGTGGAACCACCCTTGCAGCCCAGGAATATATCCCACTTGATTATGGTAAATGATTCTATTAATGTATTGTTGACTTTAATTTGAAGGTATTTTAACGAGAATTTCAGCATACATAGTCATCAGGCTATCGGGCTGCAGTTTTATTTAAAAATTTTTAAACATTGTTTTAAATGTTTATTTCTTTCCTTAGATAGAGTACATAAAAGTGAGGGAGGGGCAGAGAGACAGGGAGGGAGAGAATCCTGGCCATGCCCCACACTGTCATGGCAGGGCCCAACGTGGGACTCGAACCCACGCACCGCAAGATAATGTCCTAATCCAAAATTAAGAGTTGACAGTAAACCGACTGACCCACACAGGTGCTGCTGCAGTTTTCGGTTTTAGTGGAGGATTCATCTGGTTTTGGTATCAGGGTAATGATGGCCTCATACGATGAATTTGTAAGTTTTCCTTCTTTTTTTATTTTTTGTAATAATTCGAGGAGAATACATATTACCTCTTCCTTAAATGGATGGTAGAATTCATCAATGAAGCCATCTGGCCATGAACTCTTGTGTTGGGGGGAGATTTTTTTAATTACTGATGTGGTATCTTTCTGTTTTCAGATTTTAGATATCTTCCTGTTTCAGTTTTGGTAGTTTGTGTGTTTCTAGGAATTTGTCTATTTTTCTCAGAGTGTCCAATATGTTGCATGTCGTTGTTCATAATATTATCTTCTAATTGTATTTTTGTGGTGTTGACTGTTATTTCTCCTTTCTTATTTGTGATTTTATTTATTTGAGTCCTTTCTGTATTCTTTGTGAAGAGTCTGCCTAGGAGGTTTTCAAGTTGATTACTGTTTTCAAAGAACCAGCCCCTGGTTTCATTGATTTGGTCTAGTGTCTTTTTGGTTTCTATATTCCTTATTTCTGCCCTAAACTCTATTATTTCCTTCCTTCTGCTGCTCTTTTTTCTCATTCCTTTAGGTGTAAGTTAGGATTGTTTGAGATTTTTCTTGCTCTTTAAGGTAGGCTTGTATTGCTATATACTTCCATCATAGACTGCTTTTGCCGCATTCCAAAGGGTTTTACCAGTGTATTTTCATTTTCATTTTCATTTGTTTCAGTGTATTTTCTCATTGATTTCCTGTTTGACCCATTCATTTAGTAGCATGTTATTTAACCTCCCTTTATTCGTGGCCTTCCCCCCCCCCCCCCAGCCCTTTTTTTGTGGTTGACTTCAAGTTTCCTAGCTTTGTGGTTAGAAAAGATGCTTGGTCTGATCTCTGTCGTTGGGTACCTCTTGAGGCCTGATTTGTGACCTAGAATGTGATCAATACTGGAGAACGCCCCATGTATGCTTGAAAAGATTGTGTACTCTGCCATTTTAGTATGGAGTGTTCTGAATATATCTGTTAAACCCATCTGGTCCAGTGTGTCATTCAAAGCCATTGTTTCCTTGTTAACTTTCTGTTTATAGGTTCTGTCCATTGATGGGAGTGATGTGTTAAAGTCCTCTACTATCATCATATTATTATAAATGAGTTCCTTTATGGTTGTTGCTAAATGTTTTATATACTTGGCGATGGCATGTTGGGTGCATCAAAATTTACAATCATTGGATAGTCTTGTTTGGCTGTCCCCTTTAGTATGAGATCGTGTCTGTCTTCATCTCATTATAGCTTTATTTATTTATTTATTTATTTATCTTAATTTAAGTTAATTTAAGTCTTAGTTGACATACAGTGCATTCTCAGATTCAGGAGTAGTATTCGGTGATTCATCCCTTACATACAACACCCAGTGCTCATCACAACAAGTGCTCTCCTTAATACTCGTCCTCCATCTAGCCCAGTGCTGACCCATCTCCCTCCATCAACCTTCACTTTTTTTTCTCTAACATTAAGAGACTCATGTGGTTTGTTACCACGCTTCTCTTTTCCTGCCCCCTTCCCTAGTTTTCATGTGTTTTGTTTCATAAATTCCACATGAGTGAAATCATATATTTGTCTTTCTCTGATTGACATATTTCACTTAGCAAATACATTCGAGCTCCATCCACATCGTTGCAAATGGCAAGATTTCATTCTTCTTGAAGCTGAGTTATATTTCATTGTACATACATATGTATGTATATATGAACATACACATATGTACATATGCATATACATACGTATACACACACACACACACACACCACAACTTCTTTATACCTTCATCAGTTGATGGATACTTGGGCTTTCTCCATAGTTTGGCTACTGTTGATAATTCTGCTATAAATATTGGGTGCATGCAATGTCACTATTAGGTATTTACCCTAAGGGTACCAAAGTAGAGTCTCGGTTTTAAAGTTTATTTTGCCTGATATAAGTATTGCTACTGGCTTTCTTTTGACATTATTGGCATGATAAATATTTCTTTATTCCCTCACTTCAAATCTGCAGGAGACTTAAGTCCAAATAAGGCTTTGTAGGCAGCATCTAGATAGACATTGTTTTTTGTTTGTTTGTTTGTTTGTTTGTTTTGTCCATTCTGACGCCCTATCCAATGTCTTTTGATTGGAGCATTTAGTCCATTTATATTCCGAGTGATTATTGATAGGTATATATTTAGTCCCATTCTACCAGTTGTTTTGTCATTGTTTCTTGATGTTTTCTCTGATCCTTTCTTGTTTGTAACACTTTTAGTCTTTCATTTCCACTCAACAGCCCGATTTAAATATTCTTTTCTTTTGCCTGGTGGTACATTTCTTTACTTATTTTTGATATTTCTTTTTTTTTTTAATTTAAGCCCAAGTTAGTTACCTTATAGAGGAATACAGTTTCAGCAGTAGAATTTAGTGATCCATCAAGTGCAAAATATACCCAATACTCATCCCAAGGTCCACCCCTAATGCCCATCACCCATTTAGCCCATACCCCTATTCAGTAACCCTCCAGGAACCCTGAGATTCTTCCCTCTATTTAACAGTCTCTTATCATTTGACTCCCTCTCTGTTTGTATCTTATTTTTGCTTTCCTTTCACTATGTTCATCAGTTTTTTTTTAAATTCGACATAAGAGAGAAATCATAGGATGTGTGTCTTTCTCTGACACATTTTGCTTAGCTTAATAAAGTCCGGTTCCATCCACGTTGTTGCAAATAGCGAGATTTCATTCTTTTTGATCGCCAAGTAATAGTCCATTGTATGAATATGCCATATCTTCTTTATCCATTCATCTGTCAGTGGTCATCTGGGCTCTTTGCATAACTTAGCTATTGTTGATAATGCTGCTATAAATACTGGAGTACATGTGCCACTTCGAGTCAGCATTAATGTATCTTTTGGATAAATACCCAGTAGTGCAATTGCTGGGTCCTAGTGTAGTTCTATGTTTTGTTTTTGTGACGAATCTCCATACTATTTTCCAGAATGGCTACACCACTTTGCATTCCCACCAGCATTGCAAAAGGGTTCCCTTTCCCTGCATCCTTGCCAACATCTGTCGTTTCCAGAGATGTTAATTTTAGCCATTCTGATAGGGGTGAGGGGATATCTCATTGTGGTTTTGATTTGTATTTCAGTGATGACGAGTGAGATTGAGCATCTTTTCATGTGTGACCAATCTGGATGTCATCTTTCTTAAAGTGCCTCTTCATGTCTTTTGCCCATTTTTTCACTGGATTATTTGGTTTCTGGGTGTTGAGTGTGATACGTTTTTGTATAGATTTTGGATACTAACCCTTTATCTGATATGTCACCTGCAAATATCTTCTCCCATTTCATTCAGTTGCTTTTTAGTTTGGCTGATTTTGTCCCCTGCTGTGCAGAAGCTTTTTATCTTCAGGACCCAATAGTTCATTGTGGTTTTTATTGCCCTTGTTTCTGGAGACATGACAAGCGAGAAGTTGCTGCGGCCAGGATCAAGGAGGTACATTGCCTGTTATCTCCTCTAGGATTTTGATGGTTCCTGACTTACATTTAGATCATTCATCCATTTTGAGGTGTGTGTGTGTGTGTGTGTGTGTGTGTGTGTGTGTGTCTGTGTGTGAGTGTGTATGTGTGTCGTTTAAGACAAGTGTCCAGGTTCATCATTCTCACTGTCCAGTATTCCTAGTACCATTTGCTGAAGAGACTCTTATTCCATTGGATATTCTTTCTGTGTTAACAAAGATTACTCACCATATGTTGGAGGGTATATTTCTGGGTTCCATATTCTGTTCCATTGACGTCTGTCTCCGTTTCTGTGCCTGTACATACTGTCTTGATGAATGCAGCTTTCTAATATACCACAAATCCAAAATAGTTATGTTTCCACCTTTGTTTTCTTTTTCAACATGACTTTGGCTTTTGGTATCTTTTCTGGATCCTTACACATTTTAGGGTTGTTCTAGCTCTGTGGACAAAGCTCGTGTTATTTTGATAGGGATTGCATTGAGTGTGTTGATTGGTTTGGTAGTATTGACATCTTAACAAAGTTTGTTCTTCTAATTCGTGAGCATGGAATGTTTTCCATTTCTTTGGGTTTCTTCAATTTTTCTCATAGACGATTTATGGTTTGTTACTTACATCCCCATTGGGAGAGAGTCTGAGCTAGGGTTAAGGTTCGGTCCAGGACGTTGCCAGGGCCAAAGCAACTCCAGTCTCTTGATCTCCCTAGAGGAATGAAGTAAAGGACCAGGAGACAGCGGGGGTCAAGTGTTTGACTAGGTTTCAAGATTGGGTTAGGATTCGGTTGAGGTTTCAGGTTAGGGGTAGAGTTTGGTTTAGGACCCAAGAGGCTCCAGGTACTGAACCCACAGCAGGGCAGTGGTCTCCCGATTGGGCTAAGTTGAGGGCACAGGGGAAGGGCCGGTAAGGTTCAGTCTTTGGCTTCCAAGGCCACGGAACTCTATGGGCCACTGGTCGGGTAGGTCTCAGGAATTCTCTCAGACAACTGCAGCCGGGCCTGCAAAACCTCATTGTGAGGTTCCAGGCACCATGCCGAGTGACACTGCCCCGCTTCTGGAACCCCAGGCACATGGTGTTGCCAGACCTTGGAACTGGGTCCCCAAGGGGAGAGAGCCTTAGCTAGGGTTGGTGTTTGGACCAGGGACGTAGCCAGGGCCGAAGCGACTCCAGTCTTGAGATCTCCCTTGAGAGATGAAGTGAGGGCCCATGCGAGGGGGGGTTAAAACGAAGGGTTAGGGTTCAAGGCCGGCTTAGGATTTGGTGGAGGGTCCGATTAAGGGTAGGGTTGGGGTTAGGTCCCAGGAGGCCCCAGGTGCTGAAGCCAGAGCAGTGCAGTGTTCTCCCCGAAGGACTGAGTTCAGGACACAAGGGAGGGTGCCGGGCAGGATCAGACTCTGTTCTTCCAGGCAACACAACTCTATGAGCGCCTGGTCGAGGAAGCCTCAGAAATCCTCTCTGGCAGCTGTAACCGGCATGGGAAACGATATGGTGAGCTTCCAGATACCATACGAGTGACACTGCAAACCTTCTGGACCCCAGACGTGTGGTGTTGTCAGACGTTGGGATTGGGTCCCCATGGGGAGACAGCCTTAGCTAGGGTTAGGTTTCGGTCAAGGGACGTCACCAGGGCCGAAGCCACACTGGTCCGGCGATCTGTCTCAAGGCCTGAAATGAGTGCCCATGCGACGGGGCGGCTCAATTGGAGGGTAAAGTTTCGAGGACGGCTGAGGTTTCGGTGGAGGGTTCCGACAAGGGTAGGGTTAGGGTTAAGTTTAGATCCCAGGAGCTCCAGGAGCCTAACGCACAGCAAGTCAGTGGTCTCCCTGAAGGTCTAAGTTGAGGACACAAGGGAGGGTGCCAGTCAGGATCAGTCTTAGGCTGCCAGGACCACACACGTGGATGGGCCCCTGGTCAGGGAGGCCTCAGGAATTCTTTCGGGCAGCTGCAGCCGGGCCTGGGAAATGTATGGTGAGCTTCCAGGTTCCATGCCGAATGAGCCTGCACCGCTTGTGGGCCCCAGGATCGTGGTGATGTCAGACTTTGGCATTGGGTCCCCATGGGGAGAGAGCCTTAACTAGGGTTAGAGTTCAGTCCAGGGTCGTCACCAGGGCCGAAGCGACTCCGGTCTCGTGATCTCCCACGAGGGCTGAAGTGAGGGAACATGCGATGGGGCGGCTCAAGTGTAGGTTTAGGGTTCGAGGCACCCTTAGGTTTTGGTGGAGGGTTCCGGGTTGGGGTACGTTAGACTTAGGGTTAGGACCCAGGAGGCTCCAGGCGCCAAACACTCAGCAGGGCAGTTGTCTCCCCAAAGGCCTGAATTGAGGGCACAACGGAGAGTGCCTTTCAGGATCAGTCTTTGGCTGCCAAGGCCACACACGTAATGGCCCCTGGTCGGGGAGGCCTCAGGTATCCTCTTGTGTAGCTGCAGCCGGGCCTGGGAAACCACATGGTGAGCTTCCAGGTTCCATGCCGAGTTAGCCTGTACCGCTTGTGAACCCCAGGCGCGTGGTGTTGTCAAACTTTGGTATTGGTTCCCCATGGGGAGAGAGCCTTAGCTAGGGTTAGGGTTTGGTCCAGGGACGTCGCTAGGGCTGAAGCGTCTCCGATCTCGTGAACTCCCTTGAGGGGAGAAGTGAGGGTATGTGTGATGGTGCGGCTCAAGTGTAGGGTTAGGTTAGGAGGACCCCTTAGGTTTCACTGGAGGTCCCTTTTGTGGGTAGGGTTAGGATTAGGCCCTGGAGGCTTCAGGCGCCGAACCCACAGCAGGGGACTGGTCTCCCCGATGGGCTCAGTTGAGGGCACAAGAGAGGGTGCCGGTCTGGATCAGTCTTTGGCGGCCAACACCACACAAGTTGATGGGCCCCTGGTCGGGGAGCCCTCAGGAAATCTATCGGGCTGCTGCAGCCGCACTTGGGAAAGGACATGGTGAGCTTCCAGGTTCCATGGCAAGTGTGCCTGCACAGCTTGTGGACCTCAGGCACGTGGTGTTGTTAGACTTTGGTACTGGGTCCCCATGGAGGAGAGCCTTAGCTAGGGTTAGTGTCTGGTCCAGGAACGTCGCCATACCCGAAGCGACTCCAGTGTCATGATCTCCCTCGATGGATGAAGTGAGGGCCCATGCGAAGGGGCAGCTCAACTGTAGGGTTAGAGTTCGAGCCCGGCGTAGTTTTCGGTGGAGGGTCTTGTCTCTGGGCAGAATTAATGTTAAGGTTAAGTCCCAGGAGGCCCCGGAGCCAAAACATCAGCAAGGCAGTGGTTTCCCCAAAGGGCTAAGAGGAGTGCACAACGGAGGTGCCGGTCAGGATCAGACTTTGGATGCCAAGGACACACACGTCGATGGGACCCTGGTCGGGAGGCCTCAGGAATACTCTAGGGCAGTTGCAGCCAGGCCAGGGAAACAACATGGTGAGCTTCCAGGTTCCATGCAGAATGAGCCTCCACCGCTTGTGGACCCCAGGTGTATGATGTTGTTGGACTTTGTTATTGGGTCCCAATGGGGAGAGAGCCTTAGCTGGGGTTATGGTTCAGAGCAAGGAGGTCGCATTGGCCAAAGTGACTCTGGAATCATGATCTCCTTCAATCGCTGAAGTGAGGGCCCTTGCGACCAGGTGGCTCAAATGTAGGGTTAGAGTTCAAGGCACCCTTAGGTTTCAGTGGAGGGTCGAGTTTTGGGGTAGGGTTAGGGTTAGGGGAAGGTCCCATGAGGTTCCATGCCCCGAACCCATGGCAGGGCAGTGGTCTCCCCGAAGGGCTGAGTTGAGGGCACAAGGGAGGGTGCCGATCAGGATCAGTCTTTGGCTGCCAAGGCCACACACGTCGATGGGCCTATGGTCAGGAGGGCCTCAGAAATCCTCTTGGGCACATGCAACAGTGCCTGGGATATGACATGGTGAGACTTCAGGTTCCATTCCGAGTGACCATGCATAGCTTGCTGACCCCAGGGACGTGGTGTTGTCAGACATTGGTATTGGATTCCCATGGGGAGAGAGTTAGTTAGGGTTAGAGTTCGGTCCAGGGTCGTGACCAGGGCCGAAGCGACTCAGGTCTCGTAATCTCCCTCGAGGACTGAAGTGAGGGCACACATATCAAGGCGGCTCAAGTCCAGGGTAGGGTTCGAGGCAGGCTTAGGTTTTGGTGGAGTGGCCCGGTATGGGGTAGGTTGAAGGTTAGAGTTAGGGTTAGGGTTCGGTCAAGGGACGTCTCCAGGGCTGAAGCGACTCCAGTCGCGTGATCTCCCTCGAGGGCTGAAGTGAGGGCCCACACCAGAAGGCGGCTCCATTGCAGGGTTAGGGTACGAGGCAGGCTTAGGTGGCAGTGGAGGGTCCCGGTTCGGGGTACGGTTAGGGTTCGGTTTAGGTCCCAGGAGGCTCCAGGCGCCGAAGACACAGCAGGGCAGTGGTTTCCCCCGAAAGGCTCAGTTGAGGGCACAAGGGAGGCTGTCGGTCAGGATCCGTCTTTGGTTATCTAGGCCACACACGTGATTGGGCCCCTGGTCCAGGAGGCCTCCGGAATCCTCTCGGGCCACTGCAGCCGGGCCTGGGAAAGACATGGTGAGATTCCAGGATCCATGCCGAGTCAGCCTGCAGCGCTACTGGAACCCGGACGCCTGGTGTTCTCAGACGTTGGAGTTGGGTCACCATGGGGAGGGAGCCTCAGATACGGTTAGGGTTTGGTCCAGGGACTTCGCCAGGGCCGACGCGACTCCGGTCTCGTGATCTCCCTCGAAGGCTGAAGTGAGGGCCCATGCAGCAAGGCGGCTCAAGTGCAGGGTTAGGGGTCGAGGCCGGCTTAGGTTTCGGTGGAGGGTCCCCGTTCGGTGTGGGGTTAGGGTTAGGGTTAGGTCCCAGGAGGCTCCAGGCGCCGAACCCACAGCAGGGCAGTGGTCTTCCCGAAGGCCTGAGTTGAGGGCACAAGGGACCGTGCCGGTCAGGATCCGTCTTTGGCTGCCAAGGCCACAGACGTCGATCGGCCCCTGTTCGAGGAGGCCTCCGGAATCCTCTCGGACAGCTGCAGACGGGCTTGGGAAACGACATGGTGAGCTTGCATCTTCCATGCCGAGTCAGCCCGCACCGCCTCTGGACCCCAGGCGCGAGGTCTTGTCAGACTTTGGCATGGGGTCCCCATGGGGAGGGAGCCTTACCTAGGGTTAGGGTTTGGTCCAGGGACGTCGCCAGGGCTGAATCGACTCCAGTCTCGTGATCTCCCTCGAGGGCTGAAGTGAGGGCCCATGCCAGAAGGCGGCTCCATTGCAGGGTTAGGGTTCGAGGCAGGCTTACGTTGCGGTGGAGGGTCCCGGTACGGGGTACGGTTAGGGTTAGGGTTAGGTCCCAGGAGGCTCCAGGCGCCCAACCCACAGCAGGGCAGTGGTCTCCCCGAAGGACTGAGTTGAGGACACAAGGGACCCTGCCAGTCGGGATCCGTCTTTGGCTGCCAAGGCCACACACGTGCACTGGGCCCCTGGTCGAGGAGGCATCCGGAGTCCTCTGGGCAGCTGCAGCCGGGCCTGGGAAACGACATGGTGAGCTTCCAGGTTCCATGCCGAGTCAGCCTGCACCTCTTCCGGACCCCAGGCGCGTGGTGGTGTCAGACGTTGGCATTGGGTCCTCTTGGGGAGAGAGCCTTAGCTAGTTTTAGGGTTCGGTCCAGGGACGTGGCCAGGGCCGAAGCGAATCCGGTCTCGTGATCTCCCTCGAGGGCTGAAGTGAGGGCCCATGCAGCAAGGCGGCTCAAGTGCAGGGTTAGGGGTCGAGGCCGGCTTAGGTTTCGGTGGAGGGTCCCCGTTCGGTGTGGGGTTAGGGTTAGGGTTAGGTCCCAGGAGGCTCCAGGCACCGAACCCACAGCAGGGCAGTGGTCTTCCCGAAGGCCTGAGTTGAGGGCACAAGGGACCGTGCCGGTCAGGATCCGTCTTTGGCTGCCAAGGCCACAGACATCGATCGGCCCCTGTTCGAGGAGGCCTCCGGAATCCTCTCGGTCAGCTGCACACGGGCCTGGGAAACCACATGGTGAGCTTGCACCTTCCATGCCGAGTCAGCCTGCACCGCCTCTGGACCCCAGGCGCGTCGTCTTGTCAGATTTTGGCATGGGGTCCCCATGGGGAGGGAGCCTTTGTTAGGGTTAGGGTTTGGTCCAGGGACGTCGCCAGGGCTGAATCGACTCCAGTCTCGTGATCTCCCTCGAGGGCTGAAGTGAGGGCCCATGCCAGAAGGCGGCTCCATTGCAGGGTTAGGGTTCGAGGCAGGCTTACGTTGCGGTGGAGGGTCCCGGTACGGGGTACGGTTAGGGTTAGGGTTAGGTCCCAGGAGGCTCCAGGCGCCGAACCCACAGCAGGGCAGTGGTCTCCCCGAAGGGCTGAGTTGAGGGCACAAGGTACCGTGCCGGTCGGGATCCGTCTTTGGCTGCCAAGGCCACACACGTGCACTGGGCCCCTCGTCGAGGAGGCATCCGGAGTCCTCTGGGCAGCTGCAGCCGGGCCTGGGAAACGACATGGTGAGCTTCCAGGTTCCATGCCGAGTCAGCCTGCACCTCTTCCGGACCCCAGGCGCGTGGTGTTGTCAGACGTTGGCATTGGGTCCTCTTGGGGAGAGAGCCTTAGCTAGTTTTAGGGTTCGGTCCAGGGACGTGGCCAGGGCCGAAGCGACTCCGGTCTCGTGATCTCCCTCGAGGGCTGAAGTGAGGGCCCATGCAGCAAGGCGGCTCAAGTGCAGGGTTAGGGGTCGAGGCCGGCTTAGGTTTCGGTGGAGGGTCCCCGTTCGGTGTGGGGTTAGGGTTAGGGTTAGGTCCCAGGAGGCTCCAGGCGCCGAACCCACAGCAGGGCAGTGGTCTTCCCGAAGGCCTGAGTTGAGGGCACAAGGGACCGTGCCGGTCAGGATCCGTCGTTGGCTGCCAAGGCCACAGATGTCGATCGGCCCCCTGTTCGAGGAGGCCTCCGGAATCCTCACGGTCAGCTGCACACGGGCCTGGGAAACCACATGGTGAGCTTGCAGCTTCCATGCCGAGTCAGCCCGCACCGCCTCTTGACCCCAGGCGCGAGGTCTTGTCAGACTTTGGTAAGGGGTCCCCATGGGGAGGGAGCCTTAGATAGGGTTAGGGTTTGGTCCAGGGACGTCGCCAGGGCTGAATCGACTCCAGTCTCGTGATCTCCCTCGAGGTGTGAAGTGAGGGCCCATGCCAGAAGGCGGCTCCTTTGCAGGGTTAGGGTTCGAGGCAGGCTTACGTTGCGGTGGAGGGTCCCGGTTCGGGGTACGGTTAGGGTTAGGGGTAGGTCCCAGGAGGCTCCAGGCGCCCAACCCACAGCAGGGCAGTGGTTTCCCCGAAGGGCTCAGTGGAGGGCACAAGGGAGTCTGCCGGTCAGGATCCGTTTTTGGCTGTCAAGGCCACACACGTGATTGGGCCCCTTGTCGAGGAGGCCTCCGGAATCGTCTCGGCAGCTGCAGCCGGGCCTGGGAAAGGACATGGTGAGCTTCCAGGTTCCATGCCGAGTCAGCCTGCACCGCCTCCGGACCCCAGGCGCGTGGTCTTGTCAGAATTTTCAATGGGGTCCCCATGGGGAGGGAGCCTTAGCTAGGGTTAGGGATTGGTCCAGGGACGTCGCCAGGGCTGAATCGACTCCAGTCTCGTGATCTCCCTCGAGGGCTGAAGTGAGGGCCCATGCCAGAAGGCGGCTCCATTGCAGGGTTAGGGTTCGAGGCAGGCTTACGTTGCGGTGGAGGGTCCCGGTTCGGGGTACGGTTAGGGTTAGGGTTAGGTCCCAGGAGGCTCCAGGCGCCCAACCCACAGCAGGGCAGTGGTCTCCCCGAAGGGCTGAGATGAGGGCACAAGGGACCGTGCCGGTCAGGATCCGTCTTTGGCTGCCAAGGCCACACACGTCGATGGGCCTATGGTCAGGAGGGCCTCAGAAATCCTCTTGGGCACATGCAACAGTGCCTGGGATATGACATGGTGAGACTTCAGGTTCCATTCCGAGTGACCATGCATAGCTTGCTGACCCCAGGGACGTGGTGTTGTCAGACATTGGTATTGGATTCCCATGGGGAGAGAGTTAGTTAGGGTTAGAGTTCGGTCCAGGGTCGTGACCAGGGCCGAAGCGACTCAGGTCTCGTAATCTCCCTCGAAGACTGAAGTGAGGGCACACATATCAAGGCGGCTCAAGTCCAGGGTAGGGTTCGAGGCAGGCTTAGGTTTTGGTGGAGTGGCCCGGTATGGGGTAGGTTGAAGGTTAGAGTTAGGGTTATGGTTCGGTCAAGGGACGTCTCCAGGGCTGAAGCGACTCCAGTCGCGTGATCTCCCTCGAGGGCTGAAGTGAGGGCCCACACCAGAAGGCGGCTCCATTGCAGGGTTAGGGTTCGAGGCAGGCTTACGTTGCGGTGGAGGGTCCCGGTTCGGGGTACGGTTAGGGTTCGGTTTAGGTCCCAGGAGGCTCCAGGCGCCGAAGACACAGCAGGGCAGTGGTTTCCCCCCGAAAGGCTCAGTTGAGGGCACAAGGGAGGCTGTCGGTCAGGATCCGTCTTTGGTTACCTAGGCCACACACGTGATTGGGGCCCTGGTCCAGGAGGCCTCCGGAATCCTCTCGGGCCACTGCAGCCGGGCCTGGGAAACGACATGGTGAGATTCCAGGATCCATGCCGAGTCAGCCTGCAGCGCTTCTGGAACCCGGACGCCTGGTGTTCTCAGACGTTGGAGTTGGGTCACCATGGGGAGGGAACCTCAGATACGGTTAGGGTTTGGTCCAGGGACTTCGCCAGGGCCGAAGCTACTCCGGTCTCGTGATCTCCCTCGAAGGCTGAAGTGAGGGCCCATGCAGCAAGGCGGCTCCAGTGCAGGGTTAGGGGTGGAGGCCGGCTTAGGTTTCGGTGGAGGGTCCCCGTTCGGTGTGGGGTTAGGGTTAGGGTTAGGTCCCAGGAGGCTCCAGGCGCCGAACCCACAGCAGGGCAGTGGTCTTCCCGAAGGCCTGAGTTGAGGGCACAAGGGACCGTGCCGGTCAGGATCCGTCTTTGGCTGCCAAGGCCACAGACGTCGATCGGCCCCTGTTGGAGGAGGCCTCCGGAATCCTCTCGGGCAGCTGCAGACGGGCTTGGGAAACGACATGGTGAGCTTGCATCTTCCATGCCGAGTCAGCCCGCACCGCCTCTGGACCCCAGGCGCGAGGTCTTGTCAGACGTTGGCATGGGGTCACCATGGGGAGGGAGCCTTACCTAGGGTTAGGGTTTGGTCCAGGGACGTCGCCAGGGCTGAATCGACTCCAGTCTCGTGATCTCCCTCGAGGGCTGAAGTGAGGGCCCATGCCAGAAGGCGGCTCCATTGCAGGGTTAGGGTTCGAGGCAGGCTTTGGTTGCGGTGGAGGGTCCCGGTTCAGTGTGGGGTTAGGGTTAGGGTTAGGTCCCAGGAGGCTCGAGGCGCCGAACCCACAGCAGGGCAGTGGTCTTCCCGAAGGCCTGAGTTGAGGGCACAAGGGACCGTGCCGGTCAGGATCCGTCTTTGGCTGCCAAGGCCACACACGTGATTGGGCCCCTGGTCGAGGAGGCCTCCGGAATCCTCTGGGCAGCTGCAGCCGGGCCTGGGAAACGACATGGTGAGCTTCCAGGTTCCATGCCGAGTCAGCATGCACCTCTTCCGGACCCCAGGCGCGTGGTGTTGTCAGACGTTGGCATTGGGTCCTCTTGGGGAGAGAGCCTTAGCTAGGGTTAGGGTTCGGTCCAGGGACGTCGCCAGGGCCGACGCGACTCCGGTCTCGTGATCTCGCTCGAGGGCTGAAGTGAGGGCCCATGCAGCAAGGCGGCTCAAGTGCAGGGTTAGGGGTCGAGGCCGGCTTAGGTTTCGGTGGAGGGTCCCCGTTCGGTGTGGGGTTAGGGTTAGGGTTAGGTCCCAGGAGGCTCCAGGCGCCGAACCCACAGCAGGGCAGTGGTCTTCCCGAAGGCCTGAGTTGAGGGCACAAGGGACCGTGCCGGTCAGGATCCGTCTTTGGCTGCCAAGGCCACAGACCTCGATCGGCCCCTGTTGGAGGAGGCCTCCGGAATCCTCTCGGGCATCTGCAGACGGGCTTGGGAAACGACATGGTGAGCTTGCAGCTTCCATGCCGAGTCAGCCTGCACCGCCTCTGGACCCCAGGCGCGTGGTCTTGACAGACTTTGCAATGGGGTCCGCATGGGGAGGGAGCCTTAGCTAGGGTTAGGGTTTGGTCCAGGGACGTCGCCAGGGCTGAATCGACTCCAGTCTCGTGATCTCCCTCGAGGGCTGAAGTGAGGGCCCATGCCAGAAGGCGGCTCCATTGCAGGGTTAGGGTTCGAGGCAGGCTTACGTTGCGGTGGAGGGTCCCGGTTCGGGGTACTTATGGTTAGGGTTAGGTCCCAGGAGGCTCCAGGCGCCCAACCCACAGCAGGGCAGTGTTCTCCCCGAAGGGCTGAGTTGAGGGCACAAGGGACCGTGCCGGTCAGGATCCGTCTTTGGCTGCCCAGGCCACACCCGTGATTGGGCCCCTGGTCGAGGAGGCCTCCGGAATCCTCTGGGCAGCTGCAGCCGGGCCTGGGAAAGGACATGGTGAGCTTCCAGGTTCCATGCCGAGTCAGCCTGCACCTCTTCCGGACCCCAGGCGCGTGGTGTTGTCAGAGGTTGGCATTGGGTCCTCTTGGGGAGAGAGCCTTAGCTAGGGTTAGGGTTCGGTCCTGGGATGTCGCCAGGGCCGAAGCGACTCCGGTCTCGTGATCTCGCTCGAGGGCTGAAGTGAGGGCCCATGCAGCAAGGCGGCTCAAGTGCAGGGTTAGGGTCGAGGCCGGCTTAGATTTCGGTGGAGGGTCCCCGTTCGGTGTGGGGTTAGGGTTAGGGTTAGGTCCCAGGAGGCTCCAGGCGCCGAACCCACAGCAGGGCAGTGGTCTTCCCGAAGGCGTGAGTTGAGGGCATAAGGGACCGTGCCGGTCAGGATCCATCTTTGGCTGCCAAGGCCACAGACGTCGATCGGCCCCTGTTGGAGGAGGCCTCCGGAATCCTCTCGGTCAGCTGCACACGGGCCTGGGAAACCACATGGTCAGCTTGCAGCTTCCATGCCGAGTCAGCCTGCACCGCCTCTGGACCCCAGGCGCGTGGTCTTGTCAGACTTTGCAATGGGGTTCTCATGGGGAGGGAGCCTTAGCTAGGGTTAGGGTTTGGTCCAGGGACGTCGCCAGGGCTGAATCGACTCCAGTCTCGTGATCTCCCTCGAGGGCTGAAGTGAGGGCCCATGGCAGAAGGCGGCTCCATTGCAGGGTTAGGGTTCGAGGCAGGCTTAGGTTGCGGTGGAGGGTCCCGGTTCGGGGTACGGTTAGGGTTAGGGTTAGGTCCCAGGAGGCTCCAGGCGCCCAACCCACAGCAGGGCAGTGTTCTCCCTGAAGGGCTGAGTTGAGGGCACAAGGGACCGTGCCGGTCAGGATCCGTCTTTGGCTGCCAAGGCCACACCCGTGATTGGGCCCCTGGTCGAGGAGGCCTCCGGAATCCTCTGGGCAGCTGCAGCCGGGCCTGGGAAACGACATGGTGAGCTTCCAGGTTCCATGCCGAGTCAGCCTGCACCTCTTCCGGACCCCAGGCGCGTGGTGTTGTCAGACGTTGGCATTGGGTCCTCTTGGGGAGAGAGCCTTAGCTAGGGTTAGGGTTCGGTCCAGGGACGTCGCCAGGGCCGACGCGACTCCGGTCTCGTGATCTCCCTCGAGGGCTGAAGTGAGGGCCCATGCAGCAAGGCGGCTCAAGTGCAGGGTTAGGGGTCGAGGCCGGCTTAGGTTTCGGTGGAGGGTCCCCGTTCGGTGTGGGGTTAGGGTTAGGGTTAGGTCCCAGGAGGCTCCAGGCGCCGAACCCACAGCAGGGCAGTGGTCTTCCCGAAGGCCTGAGTTGAGGGCACAAGGGACCGTGCCGGTCAGGATCCGTCTTTGGCTGCCAAGGCCACAGACGTCGATCGGCCCCTGTTCGAGGAGGCCTCCGGAATCCTCTCGGTCAGCTGCACACGGGCCTGGGAAACCACATGGTGAGCTTGCAGCTTCCATGCCGAGTCAGCCTACACCGCCTCTGGACCCCAGGCGCGTGGTCTTGTCAGACTTTGCAATGGGATCCCCATGGGGAGGGAGCCTGAGCTAGGGTTAGGGTTTGGTCCAGGGACGTCGCCAGGGCTGAATCGACTCCAGTCTCGTGATCTCCCTCGAGGGCTGAAGTGAGGGCCCATGCCAGAAGGCGGCTCCATTGCAGGGTTAGGGTTCGAGGCAGGCTTAGGTTGCGGTGGAGGGTCCCGGTTCGGGGTACGGTTAGGGTTAGGGTTAGGTCCCAGGAGGCTCCAGGCGCCCAACCCACAGCAGGGCAGTGTTCTCCCCGACGGGCTGAGTTGAGAGCACAAGGGACCGTGCCGGTCAGGATCCGTCTTTGGCTGCCAAGGCCACACACGTGATTGGGCCCCTGGTTGAGGAGGCCTCCGGAATCCTCTGGGCAGCTGCAGCCGGGCCTGGGAAACGACCTGGTGAGCTTCCAGGTTCCATGCCGAGTCAGCCTGCACCTCTTCCGGACCCCAGGCGCGTGGTGTTGTCAGACGTTGGCATTGGGTCCTCTTGGGGAGAGAGCCTTAGCTAGGGTTAGGGTTCGGTCCAGGGACGTGGCCAGGGCCGAAGCGACTCCGGTCTCGTGATCTCCTTCTAGGGCTGAAGTGAGGGCCCATGCAGCAAGGCGGCCAAAGTGCAGGGTTAGGGGTCGAGGCCGGCTTAGGTTTCGGTGGAGGGTCCCCGTTCGGTGTGGGGTTAGGGTTAGGGTTAGGTCACAGGAGGCTCCAGGCGCCCAACCCACAGCAGGGCAGTGTTCTCCCCTAAGGGCTGAGTTGAGGGCACAAGGGACCGTGCCGGTCAGGATCCGTCTTTGGCTGCCAAGGCCACACACGTGATTGGGCCCCTGGTCGAGGAGGCCTCCGGAATCCTCTGGGCAGCTGCAGCCGGGCCTGGGAAACGACATGGTGAGCTTCCAGGTTCCATGCCGAGTCAGCCTGCACCTCTTCCGGACCCCAGGCGCGTGGTGTTGTCAGAGGTTGGCATTGGGTCCTCTTGGGGAGAGAGCCTTAGCTAGGGTTAGGGTTCGGTCCTGGGATGTCGCCAGGGCCGAAGCGACTCCGGTCTCGTGATCTCGCTCGAGGGCTGAAGTGAGGGCCCATGCAGCAAGGCGGCTCAAGTGCAGGGTTAGGGGTCGAGGCCGGCTTAGGTTTCGGTGGAGGGTCCCCGTTCGGTGTGGGGTTAGGGTTAGGGTTAAATCCCAGGAGGCTCCAGGCGCCGAACCCACAGCAGGGCAGTGGTCTTCCCGAAGGCCTGAGTTGAGGGCACAAGGGACCGTGCCGGTCAGGATCCGTCTTTGGCTGCCAAGGCCACAGACGTCGATCGGCCCCTGTTGGAGGAGGCCTCCGGAATCCTCTCGGTCAGCTGCACACGGGCCTGGGAAACCACATGGTGAGCTTGCAGCTTCCATGCCAAGTCAGCCTGCACCGCCTCTGGACCCCAGGCGCGTGGTCTTGTCAGACTTTGCAATGGGGTTCTCATGGGGAGGGAGCCTTAGCTAGGGTTAGGGTTTGGTCCAGGGACGGCGCCAGGGCTGAATCGACTCCAGTCTCGTGATCTCCCTCGAGGGCTGAAGTGAGGGCCCATGCCAGAAGGCGGCTCCATTGCAGGGTTAGGGTTCGAGGCAGGCTTAGGTTGCGGTGGAGGGTCCCGGTTCGGGGTACGGTTAGGGTTAGGGTTAGGTCCCAGGAGGCTCCAGACGCCCAACCCACAGCAGGGCAGTGTTCTCCCTGAAGGGCTGAGTTGAGGGCACAAGGGGCCGTGCCGGTCAGGATCCGTCTTTGGCTGCCAAGGCCACACCCGTGATTGGGCCCCTGGTCGAGGAGGCCTCCGGAATCCTCTGGGCAGCTGCAGCCGGGCCTGGGAAACGACATGGTGAGCTTCCAGGTTCCATGCCGAGTCAGCCTGCACCTCTTCCGGACCCCAGGCGCGTGGTGTTGTCAGACGTTGGCATTGGGTCCTCTTGGGGAGAGAGCCTTAGCTAGGGTTAGGGTTCGGTCCAGGGACGTCGCCAGGGCCGACGCGACTCCGGTCTCGTGATCTCCCTCGAGGGCTGAAGTGAGGGCCCATGCAGCAAGGCGGCTCAAGTGCAGGGTTAGGGGCGAGGCCGGCTTAGGTTTAGGTGGAGGGTCCCCGTTCGGTGTTGGGTTAGGGTTAGGGTTAGGTCCCTGGAGGCTCCAGGCGCCGAACCCACAGCAGGGCAGTGTTCTTCCCGAAGGCCTCAGTTGAGGGCACAAGGGACCGTGCCGGTCAGGATCCGTCTTTGGCTGCCAAGGCCACAGACGTCGATCGGCCCCTGTTCGAGGAGGCCTCCGGAATCCTCTCGGTCAGCTGCACACGGGCCTGGGAAACCACATGGTGAGCTTGCAGCTTCCATGCCGAGTCAGCCTGCACCGCCTCTGGACCCCAGGCGCGTGGTCTTGTCAGACTTTGCAATGGGATCCCCATGGGGAGGGAGCCTGAGCTAGGGTTAGGGTTTGGTCCAGGGACGTCGCCAGGGCTGAATCGACTCCAGTCTCGTGATCTCCCTCGAGGGCTGAAGTGAGGGCCCATGCCAGAAGGCGGCTCCATTGCAGGGTTAGGGTTCGAGGCAGGCTTAGGTTGCGGTGGAGGGTCCCGGTTCGGGGTACGGTTAGGGTTAGGGTTAGGTCCCAGGAGGCTCCAGGCGCCCAACCCACAGCAGGGCAGTGTTCTCCCCGAAGGGCTGAGTTGAGGGCACAAGGGACCGTGCCGGTCAGGATCCGTCTTTGGCTGCCAAGGCCACACCCGTGATTGGGCCCCTGGTCGAGGAGGCCTCCGGAATCCTCTGGGCAGCTGCAGCCGGGCCTGGGAAACGACATGGTGAGCTTCCAGGTTCCATGCCGAGTCAGCCTGCACCTCTTCCGGACCCCAGGCGCGTGGTGTTGTCAGACGTTGGCATTGGGTCCTCTTGGGGAGAGAGCCTTAGCTAGGGTTAGGGTTCGGTCCAGGGATGTCGCCAGGGCCGAAGCGACTCCGGTCTCGTGATCTCCCTCGAGGGCTGAAGTGAGGGCCCATGCAGCAAGGCGGCTCAAGTGCAGGGTTAGGGGTCGAGGCCGGCTTAGGTTTCGGTGGAGGGTCCCCGTTCGGTGTGGGGTTAGGGTTAGGGTTAGGTCCCAGGAGGCTCCAGGCGCCGAACCCACAGCAGGGCAGTGGTCTTCCCGAAGGCCTGAGTTGAGGGCACAAGGGACCGTGCCGGTCAGGATCCGTCTTTGGCTGCCAAGGCCACAGACGTCGATCGGCCCCTGTTGGAGGAGGCCTCCGGAATCCTCTCGGTCAGCTGCACACGGGCCTGGGAAACCACATGGTGAGCTTGCAGCTTCCATGCCGAGTCAGCCTGCACCGCCTCTGGACCCCAAGCGCGTGGTCTTGTCAGACTTTGCCATGGGGTTCTCTTGGGGAGGGAGCCTTAGCTAGGGTTACGGTTTGGTCCAGGGACGGCGCCAGGGCTGAATCGACTCCAGTCTCGTGATCTCCCTCGAGGGCTGAAGTGAGGGCCCATGCCAGAAGGCGGCTCCATTGCAGGGTTAGGGTTCGAGGCAGGCTTAGGTTGCGGTGGAGGGTCCCGGTTCGGGTACGGTTAGGGTTAGGGTTAGGTCCCAGGAGGCTCCAGACGCCCTACCCACAGCAGGGCAGTGTTCTCCCTGAAGGGCTGAGTTGAGGGCACAAGGGGCCGTGCCGGTCAGGATCCGTCTTTGGCTGCCAAGGCCACACACGTGATTGGGCCCCTGGTCGAGGAGGCCTCCGGAATCCTCTGGGCAGCTGCAGCAGGGCCTGGAAAACGACATGGTGAGCTTCCAGGTTCCATGCCGAGTCAGCCTGCACCTCTTCCGGACCCCAGGCGCGTGGTGTTGTCAGACGTTGGCATTGGGTCCTCTTGGGGAGAGAGCCTTAGCTAGGGTTAGGGTTCGGTCCAGGGACGTCGCCAGGGCCGACGCGACTCCGGTCTCGTGATCTCCCTCGAGGGCTGAAGTGAGGGCCCATGCAGCAAGGCGGCTCAAGTGCAGGGTTAGGGGTCGAGGCCGGCTTAGGTTTAGGTGGAGGGTCCCCGTTCGGTGTTGGGTTAGGGTTAGGGTTAGGTCCCTGGAGGCTCAAGGCGCCGAACCCACAGCAGGGCAGTGGTCTTCCCGAAGGCCTGAGTTGAGGGCACAAGGGACCGTGCCGGTCAGGATCCGTCTTTGGCTGCCAAGGCCACAGACGTCGATCGGCCCCTGTTGGTGGAGGCCTCCGGAATCCTCTCGGTCAGCTGCACAAGGGCCTGGGAAACCACATGGTGAGCTTGCAGCTTCCATGCCGAGTCAGCCTGCACCGCCTCTGGACCCCAGGCGCGTGGTCTTGTCAGACTTTGCAATGGGATCCCCATGGGGAGGGAGCCTGAGCTAGGGTTAGGGTTTGGTCCAGGGACGTCGCCAGGGCTGAATCGACTCCAGTCTCGTGATCTCCCTCGAGGGCTGAAGTGAGGGCCCATGGCAGAAGGCGGCTCCATTGCAGGGTTAGGGTTCGAGGCAGGCTTAGGTTGCGGTGGAGGGTCCCGGTTCGGGGTACGGTTAGGGTTAGGGTTAGGTCCCAGGAGGCTCCAGGCGCCCAACCCACAGCAGGGCAGTGTTCTCCCCGAAGGGCTGAGTTGAGGGCACAAGGGACCGTGCCGGTCAGGATCCGTCTTTGGCTGCCAAGGCCACACCCGTGATTGGGCCCCTGGTCGAGGAGGCCTCCGGAATCCCCTGGGCAGCTGCAGCCGGGCCTGGGAAACGACATGGTGAGCTTCCAGGTTCCATGCCGAGTCAGCCTGCACCTCTTCCGGACCCCAGGCGCGTGGTGTTGTCAGAGGTTGGCATTGGGTCCTCTTGGGGAGAGAGCCTTAGCTAGGGTTAGGGTTCGGTCCAGGGATGTCGCCAGGGCCGAAGCGACTCCGGTCTCGTGATCTCGCTCGAGGGCTGAAGTGAGGGCCCATGCAGCAAGGCGGCTCAAGTGCAGGGTTAGGGGTCGAGGCCGGCTTAGGTTTCGGTGGAGGGTCCCCGTTCGGTGTGGGGTTAGGGTTAGGGTTAGGTCCCAGGAGGCTCCAGGCGCCGAACCCACAGCAGGGCAGTGGTCTTCCCGAAGGCCTGAGTTGAGGGCACAAGGGACCGTGCCGGTCAGGATCCGTCTTTGGCTGCCAAGGCCACAGACGTCGATCGGCCCCTGTTGGAGGAGGCCTCCGGAATCCTCTCGGTCAGCTGCACACGGGCCTGGGAAACCACATGGTGAGCTTGCAGCTTCCATGCCGAGTCAGCCTGCACCGCCTCTGGACCCCAGGCGCGTGGTCTTGTCAGACTTTGCCATGGGGTTCTCATGGGGAGGGAGCCTTAGCTAGGGTTAGGGTTTGGTCCAGGGACGGCGCCAGGGCTGAATCGACTCCAGTCTCGTGATCTCCCTCGAGGGCTGAAGTGAGGGCCCATGCCAGAAGGCGGCTCCATTGCAGGGTTAGGGTTCGAGGCAGGCTTAGGTTGCGGTGGAGGGTCCCGGTTCGTGGTACGGTTAGGGTTAGGGTTAGGTCCCAAGAGGCTCCAGGCGCCCAACCCACAGCAGGGCAGTGTTCTCCCTGAAGGGCTGAGTTGAGGGCACAAGGGACCGTGCCGGTCAGGATCCGTCTTTGGCTGCCAAGGCCACACCCGTGATTGGGCCCCTGGTCGAGGAGGCCTCCGGAATCCTCTGGGCAGCTGCAGCCGGGCCTGGGAAACGACCTGGTGAGCTTCCAGGTTCCATGCCGAGTCAGCCTGCACCTCTTCCGGACCCCAGGCGCGTGGTGTTGTCAGACGTTGGCATTGGGTCCTCTTGGGGAGAGAGCCTTAGCTAGGGTTAGGGTTCGGTCCAGGGACGTCGCCAGGGCCGACGCGTCTCTGGTCTCGTGATCTCCCTCGAGGGCTGAAGTGAGGGCCCATGCAGCAAGGCGGCTCAAGTGCAGGGTTAGGGGTCGAGGCCGGCTTAGGTTTAGGTGGAGGGTCCCCGTTCGGTGTTGGGTTAGGGTTAGGGTTAGGTCCCAGGAGGCTCCAGGCGCCGAACCCACAGCAGGGCAGTGGTCTTCCCGAAGGCCTGAGTTGAGGGCACAAGGGACCGTGCCGGTCAGGATCCGTCTTTGGCTGCCAAGGCCACAGACGTCGATCGGCCCCTGTTGGAGGAGGCCTCCGGAATCCTCTCGGTCAGCTGCACACGGGCCTGGGAAACCACATGGTGAGCTTGCAGCTTCCATGCCGAGTCAGCCTGCACCGCCTCTGGACCCCAGGCGTGTGGTCTTGTCAGACTTTGCAATGGGATCCCCATGGGGAGGGAGCCTGAGCTAGGGTTAGGGTTTGGTCCAGGGACGTCGCCAGGGCTGAATCGACTCCAGTCTCGTGATCTCCCTCGAGGGCTGAAGTGAGGGCCCATGCCAGAAGGCGGCTCCATTGCAGGGTTAGGGTTCGAGGCAGGCTTAGGTTGCGGTGGAGGGTCCCGGTTCGGGGTACGGTTAGGGTTAGGGTTAGGTCCCAGGAGGCTCCAGGCGCCCAACCCACAGCAGGGCAGTGTTCTCCCCCGAAGGGCTGAGTTGAGGGCACAAGGGACCGTGCCGGTCAGGATCCGTCTTTGGCTGCCAAGGCCACACCCGTGATTGGGCCCCTGGTCGAGGAGGCCTCCGGAATCCTCTGGGCAGCTGCAGCCGGGTCTGGGAAACGACATGGTGAGCTTCCAGGTTCCATGCCGAGTCAGCCTGCACCTCTTCCGGACCCCAGGCGCGTGGTGTTGTCAGAGGTTGGCATTGGGTCCTCTTGGGGAGAGAGCCTTAGCTAGGGTTAGGGTTCGGTCCAGGGATGTCGCCAGGGCCGAAGCGACTCCGGTCTCGTGATCTCGCTCGAGGGCTGAAGTGAGGGCCCATGCAGCAAGGCGGCTCAAGTGCAGGGTTAGGGGTCGAGGCCGGCTTAGGTTTCGGTGGAGGGTCCCCGTTCGGTGTGGGGTTAGGGTTAGGGTTAGGTCCCAGGAGGCTCCAGGCGCCGAACCCACAGCAGGGCAGTGGTCTTCCCGAAGGCCTGAGTTGAGGGCACAAGGGACCGTGCCGGTCAGGATCCGTCTTTGGCTGCCAAGGCCACAGACGTCGATCGGCCCCTGTTGGAGGAGGCCTCCGGAATCCTCTCGGTCAGCTGCACACGGGCCTGGGAAACCACATGGTGAGCTTGCAGCTTCCATGCCGAGTCAGCCTGCACCGCCTCTGGACCCCAGGCGCGTGGTCTTGTCAGACTTTGCCATGGGGTTCTCATGGGGAGGGAGCCTTAGCTAGGGTTAGGGTTTGGTCCAGGGACGGCGCCAGGGCTGAATCGACTCCAGTCTCGTGATCTCCCTCGAGGGCTGAAGTGAGGGCCCATGCCAGAAGGCGGCTCCATTGCAGGGTTAGGGTTCGAGGCAGGCTTACGTTGCGGTGGAGGGTCCCGGTTCGGGGTACGGTTAGGGTTAGGGTTAGGTCCCAGGAGGCTCCAGGCGCCCAACCCACAGCAGGGCAGTGTTCTCCCCGAAGGGCTGAGTTGAGGGCACAAGGGACCGTGCCGGTCAGGATCCGTCTTTGGCTGCCAAGGCCACACCCGTGATTGGGCCCCTGGTCGAGGAGGCCTCCGGAATCCTCTGGGCAGCTGCAGCCGGGCCTGGGAAACGACATGGTGAGCTTCCAGGTTCCATGCCGTGTCAGCCTGCACCTCTTCCGGACCCCAGGCGCGTGGTGTTGTCAGACGTTGGCATTGGGTCCTCTTGGGGAGAGAGCCTTAGCTAGGGTTAGGGTTCGGTCCAGGGACGTCGCCAGGGCCGACGCGACTCCGGTCTCGTGATCTCCCTCGAGGGCTGAAGTGAGGGCCCATGCAGCAAGGCGGCTCAAGTGCAGGGTTAGGGGTCGAGGCCGGCTTAGGTTTAGGTGGAGGGTCCCCGTTCGGTGTTGGGTTAGGGTTAGGGTTAGGTCCCTGGAGGCTCCAGGCGCCGAACCCACAGCAGGGCAGTGGTCTTCCCGAAGGCCTGAGTTGAGGGCACAAGGGACCGTGCCGGTCAGGATCCGTCTTTGGCTGCCAAGGCCACAGACGTCGATCGGCCCCTGTTGGAGGAGGCCTCCGGAATCCTCTCGGTCAGCTGCACACGGGCCTGGGAAACCACATGCTGAGCTTGCAGCTTCCATGCCGAGTCAGCCTGCACCGCCTCTGGACCCCAGGCGCGTGGTCTTGTCAGACTTTGCAATGGGATCCCCATGGGGAGGGAGCCTGAGCTAGGGTTAGGGTTTGGTCCAGGGACGTCGCCAGGGCTGAATCGACTCCAGTCTCGTGATCTCCCTC
Organism: Panthera pardus; assembly: GCF_024362965.1. Taxonomy (NCBI): domain Eukaryota; kingdom Metazoa; phylum Chordata; class Mammalia; order Carnivora; family Felidae; genus Panthera; species Panthera pardus. The sequence continues at coordinate 72,616 of NW_026526894.1, forward strand.
GAGGGCTGAAGTGAGGGCCCATGCCAGAAGGCGGCTCCATTGCAGGGTTAGGGTTCGAGGCAGGCTTACGTTGCGGTGGAGGGTCCCGGTTCGGGGTACGGTTAGGGTTAGGGTTAGGTCCCAGGAGGCTCCAGGCGCCCAACCCACAGCAGGGCAGTGTTCTCCCCGAAGGGCTGAGTTGAGGGCACAAGGGACCGTGCCGGTCAGGATCCGTCTTTGGCTGCCAAGGCCACACCCGTGATTGGGCCCCTGGTCGAGGAGGCCTCCGGAATCCTCTGGGCAGCTGCAGCCGGGCCTGGGAAACGACATGGTGAGCTTCCAGGTTCCATGCCGAGTCAGTCTGCACCTCTTCCGGACCCCAGGCGCGTGGTGTTGTCAGAGGTTGGCATTGGGTCCTCTTGGGGAGAGAGCCTTAGCTAGGGATAGGGTTCGGTCCAGGGACGTCGCCAGGGCCGACGCGACTCCGGTCTCGTGATCTCCCTCGAGGGCTGAAGTGAGGGCCCATGCAGCAAGGCGGCTCAAGTGCACGGTTAGGGGTCGAGGCCGGCTTAGGTTTCGGTGGAGGGTCCCCGTTCGGTGTGGGGTTAGGGTTAGGGTTAGGTCCCAGGAGGCTCCAGGCGCCGAACCCACAGCAGGGCAGTGGTCTTCCCGAAGGCCTGAGTTGAGGGCACAAGGGACCGTGCCGGTCAGGATCCGTCTTTGGCTGCCAAGGCCACAGACGTCGATCGGCCCCTGTTGGAGGAGGCCTCCGGAATCCTCTCGGTCAGCTGCACACGGGCCTGGGAAACCACATGGTGAGCTTGCAGCTTCCATGCCGAGTCAGCCTGCACCGCCTCTGGACCCCAGGCGCGTGGTCTTGTCAGACTTTGCCATGGGGTTCTCATGGGGAGGGAGCCTTAGCTAGGGTTAGGGTTTGGTCCAGGGACGGCGCCAGGGCTGAATCGACTCCAGTCTCGTGATCTCCCTCGAGGGCTGAAGTGAGGGCCCATGCCAGAAGGCGGCTCCATTGCAGGGTTAGGGTTCGAGGCAGGCTTACGTTGCGGTGGAGGGTCCCGGTTCCGGGTACGGTTAGGGTTAGGGTTAGGTCCCAGGAGGCTCCAGGCGCCCAACCCACAGCAGGGCAGTGTTCTCCCCGAAGGGCTGAGTTGAGGGCACAAGGGACCGTGCCGGTCAGGATCCGTCTTTGGCTGCCAAGGCCACACCCGTGATTGGGCCCCTGGTCGAGGAGGCCTCCGGAATCCTCTGGGCAGCTGCAGCCGGGCCTGGGAAACGACATGGTGAGCTTCCAGGTTCCATGCCGTGTCAGCCTGCACCTCTTCCGGACCCCAGGCGCGTGGTGTTGTCAGACGTTGGCATTGGGTCCTCTTGGGGAGAGAGCCTTAGCTAGGGTTAGGGTTCGGTCCAGGGACGTCGCCAGGGCCGACGCGACTCCGGTCTCGTGATCTCCCTCGAGGGCTGAAGTGAGGGCCCATGCAGCAAGGCGGCTCAAGTGCAGGGTTAGGGGTCGAGGCCGGCTTAGGTTTAGGTGGAGGGTCCCCGTTCGGTGTTGGGTTAGGGTTAGGGTTAGGTCCCTGGAGGCTCCAGGCGCCGAACCCACAGCAGGGCAGTGGTCTTCCCGAAGGCCTGAGTTGAGGGCACAAGGGACTGTGCCGGTCAGGATCCGTCTTTGGCTGCCAAGGCCACAGACGTCGATCGGCCCCTGTTGGAGGAGGCCTCCGGAATCCTCTCGGTCAGCTGCACACGGGCCTGGGAAACCACATGCTGAGCTTGCAGCTTCCATGCCGAGTCAGCCTGCACCGCCTCTGGACCCCAGGCGCGTGGTCTTGTCAGACTTTGCAATGGGATCCCCATGGGGAGGGAGCCTGAGCTAGGGTTAGGGTTTGGTCCAGGGACGTCGCCAGGGCTGAATCGACTCCAGTCTCGTGATCTCCCTCGAGGGCTGAAGTGAGGGCCCATGCCAGAAGGCGGCTCCATTGCAGGGTTAGGGTTCGAGGCAGGCTTACGTTGCGGTGGAGGGTCCCGGTTCGGGGTACGGTTAGGGTTAGGGTTAGGTCCCAGGAGGCTCCAGGCGCCCAACCCACAGCAGGGCAGTGTTCTCCCCGAAGGGCTGAGTTGAGGGCACAAGGGACCGTGCCGGTCAGGATCCGTCTTTGGCTGCCAAGGCCACACCCGTGATTGGGCCCCTGGTCGAGGAGGCCTCCGGAATCCTCTGGGCAGCTGCAGCCGGGCCTGGAAAACGACATGGTGAGCTTCCAGGTTCCATGCCGAGTCAGCCTGCACCTCTTCCGGACCCCAGGCGCGTGGTGTTGTCAGACGTTGGCATTGGGTCCTCTTGGGGAGAGAGCCTTGGTTAGGGTTCGGTCCAGGGACGTCGCCAGGGCCGAAGCGACTCCGGTCTCGTGATCTCCCTCGAGGGCTGAAGTGAGGGCCCATGCAGCAAGGCGGCTCAAGTGCAGGGTTAGGGGTCGAGGCCGGCTTAGGTTTCGGTGGAGGGTCCCCGTTCGGTGTGGGGTTAGGGTTAGGGTTAGGTCCCAGGAGGCTCCAGGCGCCGAACCCACAGCAGGGCAGTGGTCTTCCCGAAGGCCTGAGTTGAGGGCACAAGGGACCGTGCCGGTCAGGATCCGTCTTTGGCTGCCAAGGCCACAGACGTCGATCGGCCCCTGTTGGAGGAGGCCTCCGGAATCCTCTCGGTCAGCTGCACACGGGCCTGGGAAACCACATGGTGAGCTTGCAGCTTCCATGCCGAGTCAGCCTGCACCGCCTCTGGACCCCAGGCGCGTGGTCTTGTCAGACATTGCAATGGGATCCCCATGGGGAGGGAGCCTGAGCTAGGGTTAGGGTTTGGTCCAGGGACGTCGCCAGGGCTGAATCGACTCCAGTCTCGTGATCTCCCTCGAGGGCTGAAGTGAGGGCCCATGCCAGAAGGCAGCTCCATTGCAGGGTTAGGGTTCGAGGCAGGCTTAGGTTGCGGTGGAGGGTCCCGGTTCGGGGTACGGTTAGGGTTAGGGTTAGGTCCCAGGAGGCTCCAGGCGCCCAACCCACAGCAGGGCAGTGTTCTCCCCGAAGGGCTGAGTTGAGGGCACAAGGGACCGTGCCGGTCAGGATCCGTCTTTGGCTGCCAAGGCCACACCCGTGATTGGGCCCCTGGTCGAGGAGGCCTCCGGAATCCTCTGGGCAGCTGCAGCCGGGCCTGGGAAACGACATGGTGAGCTTCCAGGTACCATGCCGAGTCAGCCTGCACCTCTTCCGGACCCCAGGCGCGTGGTGTTGTCAGAGGTTGGCATTGGGTCCTCTTGGGGAGAGAGCCTTAGCTAGGGTTAGGGTTCGGTCCAGGGATGTCTCCAGGGCCGAAGCGACTCCGGTCTCGTGATCTCGCTTGAGGGCTGAAGTGAGGGCCCATGCAGCAAGGCGGCTCAAGTGCAGGGTTAGGGGTCGAGGCCGGCTTAGGTTTCGGTGGAGGGTCCCCGTTCGGTGTGGGGTTAGGGTTAGGGTTAGGTCCCAGGAGGCTCCAGGCGCCAAACCCACAGCAGGGCAGTGGTCTTCCCGAAGGCCTGAGTTGAGGGCACAAGGGACCGTGCCGGTCAGGATCCGTCTTTGGCTGCCAAGGCCACAGACGTGGATCGGCCCCTGTTCGAGGAGGCCTCCGGAATCCTCTCGGTCAGCTGCACACGGGCCTGGGAAACCACATGGTGAGCTTGCAGCTTCCATGCCGAGTCAGCCTGCACCGCCTCTGGACCCCAGGCGCGTGGTCTTGTCAGACTTTGCAATGGGATCCCCATGGGGAGGGAGCCTGAGCTAGGGTTAGGGTTTGGTCCAGGGACGTCGCCAGGGCTGAATCGACTCCAGTCTCGTGATCTCACTCGAGGGCTGAAGTGAGGGCCCATGCCAGAAGGCGGCTCCATTGCAGGGTTAGGGTTCGAGTCAGGCTTAGGTTGCGGTGGAGCGTCCCGGTTCGGGGTACGGTTAGGGTTAGGGTTAGGTCCCAGGAGGCTCCAGGCGCCCAACCCACAGCAGGGCAGTGTTCTCCCCTAAGGGCTGAGTTGAGGGCACAAGGGACCGTGCCGGTCAGGATCCGTCTTTGGCTGCCAAGGCCACACCCGTGATTGGGCCCCTGGTCGAGGAGGCCTCCGGAATCCTCTGGGCAGCTGCAGCCGGGCCTGGGAAACCAAATGGTGAGCTTCCAAATTCCATGCCGAGTCAGCCTGCACCTCTTCCGGACCCCAGGCGCGTGGTGTTGTCAGAGGTTGGCATTGGGTCCTCTTGGGGAGAGAGCCTTAGGTAGGGTTAGGGTTCGGTCCAGGGATGTCGCCAGGGCCGAAGCGACTCCGGTCTCGTGATCTCGCTCGAGGGCTGAAGTGAGGGCCCATGCAGCGAGGCGGCTCAAGTGCAGGGTTAGGGGTCGAGGCCGGCTTAGGTTTCGGTGGAGGGTCCCCGTTCGGTGTGGGGTTAGGGTTAGGGTTAGGTCCCAGGAGGCTCCAGGCGCCGAACCCACAGCAGGGCAGTGGTCTTCCCGAAGGCCTGAGTTGAGGGCACAAGGGACCGTGCCGGTCAGGATCCGTCTTTGGCTGCCAAGGCCACAGACGTCGATCGGCCCCTGTTGGAGGAGGCCTCCGGAATCCTCTCGGTCAGCTGCACACGGGCCTGGGAAACCACATGGTGAGCTTGCAGCTTCCATGCCGAGTCAGCCTGCACCGCCTCTGGACCCCAGGCGCGTGGTCTTGTCAGACATTGCAATGGGATCCCCATGGGGAGGGAGCCTGAGCTAGGGTTAGGGTTTGCTCCAGGGACGTCGCCAGGGCTGAATCGACTCCAGTCTCGTGATCTCCCTCGAGGGCTGAAGTGAGGGCCCATGCCAGAAGGCGGCTCCATTGCAGGGTTAGGGTTCGAGGCAGGCTTAGGTTGCGGTGGAGGGTCCCGGTTCGGGGTACGGTTAGGGTTAGGGTTAGGTCCCAGGAGGCTCCAGGCGCCCAACCCACAGCAGGGCAGTGTTCTCCCTGAAGGGCTGAGTTGAGGGCACAAGGGACCGTGCCGGTCAGGATCCGTCTTTGGCTGCCAAGGCCACACACGTGATTGGGCCCCTGGTCGAGGAGGCCTCCGGAATCCTCTGGGCAGCTGCAGCCGGGCCTGGGAAACGACATGGTGAGCTTCCAGGTTCCATGCCGAGTCAGCCTGCACCTCTTCCGGACCCCAAGCGCGTGGTGTTGTCAGACGTTGGCATTGGGTCCTCTTGGGGAGAGAGCCTTAGCTAGGGTTAGGGTTCGGTCCAGGGACGTCGCCAGGGCCGACGCGACTCCGGTCTCGTGATCTCCCTCGAGGGCTGAAGTGAGGGCCCATGCAGCAAGGCGGCTCAAGTGCAGGGTTAGGGGTCGAGGCCGGCTTAGGTTTCGGTGGAGGGTCCCCGTTCGGTGTGGGGTTAGGGTTAGGGTTAGGTCCCAGGAGGCTCCAGGCGCCGAACCCACAGCAGGGCAGTGGTCTTCCCGAAGGCCTCAGTTGAGGGCACAAGGGACCGTGCCGGTCAGGATCCGTCTTTGGCTGCCAAGGCCACAGACGTCGATCGGCCCCTGTTGGAGGAGGCCTCTGGAATCCTCTCGGTCAGCTGCACACGGGCCTGGGAAACCACATGGTGAGCTTGCAGCTTCCATGCCGAGTCAGCCTGCACCGCCTCTGGACCCCAGGCGCGTGGTCTTGTCAGACTTTGCAATGGGATCCCCATGGGGAGGGAGCCTGAGCTAGGGTTAGGGTTTGGTCCAGGGACGTCGCAGGGCTGAATCGACTCCAGTCTCGTGATCTCCCTCGAGGGCTGAAGTGAGGGCCCATGCCAGAAGGCGGCTCCATTGCAGGGTTAGGGTTCGAGGCAGGCTTAGGTTGCGGTGGAGGGTCCCGGTTCGGGGTACGGTTAGGGTTAGGGTTAGGTCCCAGGAGGCTCCAGGCGCCCAACCCACAGCAGGGCAGTGTTCTCCCCGAAGGGCTGAGTTGAGGGCACAAGGGACCGTGCCGGTCAGGATCCGTCTTTGGCTGCCAAGGCCACACCCGTGATTGGGCCCCTGGTCGAGGAGGCCTCCGGAATCCTCTGGGCAGCTGCAGCCGGGCCTGGGAAACGACATGGTGAGCTTCCAGGTTCCATGCCGAGTCAGCCTGCACCTCTTCCGGACCCCAGGCGCGTGGTGTTGTCAGATGTTGGCATTGGGTCCTCTTGGGGAGAGAGCCTTAGCTAGGGTTAGGGTTCGGTCCAGGGATGTCGCCAGGGCCGAAGCGACTCCGGTCTCGTGATCTCGCTCAAGGGCTGAAGTGAGGGCCCATGCAGCAAGGCGGCTCAAGTGCAGGGTTAGGGGTCGAGGCCGGCTTAGGTTTCGGTGGAGGGTCCCCGTTCGGTGTGGGGTTAGGGTTAGGGTTAGGTCCCAGGAGGCTCCAGGCGCCGAACCCACAGCAGGGCAGTGGTCTTCCCGAAGGCCTCAGTTGAGGGCACAAGGGACCGTGCCGGTCAGGATCCGTCTTTGGCTGCCAAGGCCACAGACGTCGATCGGCCCCTGTTCGAGGAGGCCTCCGGAATCCTCTCGGTCAGCTGCACACGGGCCTGGGAAACCACATGGTGAGCTTGCAGCTTCCATGCCGAGTCAGCCTGCACCGCCTCTGGACCCCAGGCGCGTGGTCTTGTCATACTTTGCAATGGGGTCCGCATGGGGAGGGAGCCATAGCTAGGGTTAGGGTTTGGTCCAGGGACGTCGCCTGGGCTGAATCGACTCCAGTCTCGTGATCTCCCTCGAGGGCTGAAGTGAGGGCCCATGCCAGAAGGCGGCTCCATTGCAGGGTTAGGGTTCGAGGCAGGCTTAGGTTGCGGTGGAGGGTCCCGGTTCGGGGTACGGTTAGGGTTAGGGTTAGGTCCCAGGAGGCTCCAGGCGCCCTACCCACAGCAGGGCAGTTCTCTCCCCGAAGGGCTGAGTTGAGGGCACAAGGGACCGTGCCGGTCAGGATCCGTCTTTGGCTGCCAAGGCCACACACGTGATTGGGCTCCTGGTCGAGGAGGCCTCCGGAATCCTCTGGGCAGCTGCAGCCGGGCCTGGGAAACGACATGGTGAGCTTCCAGGTTCCACGCCGAGTCAGCCTGCACCTCTTCCGGACCCCAGGCGCGTGGTGTTGTCAGACGTTGGCATTGGGTCCTCTTGGGGAGAGAGCCTTAGCTAGGGTTAGGGTTCGGTCCAGGGACGTCGCCAGGGCCGAAGCGACTCCGGTCTCGTGATCTCGCTCGAGGGCTGAAGTGAGGGCCCATGCAGCAAGGCGGCTCAAGTGCAGGGTTAGGGGTCGAGGCCGGCTTAGGTTTCGGTGGAGGGTCCCCGTTCGGTGTGGGGTTAGGGTTAGGGTTAGGTCCCAGGAGGCTCCAGGCGCCGAACCCACAGCAGGGCAGTGGTCTTCCCGAAGGCCTGAGTTGAGGGCACAAGGGACCGTGCCGGTCAGGATCCGTCTTTGGCTGCCAAGGCCACAGACGTCGATCGGCCCCTGTTGGAGGAGGCCTCCGGAATCCTCTCGGTCAGCTGCACACGGGCCTGGGAAACCACATGGTGAGCTTGCAGCTTCCATGCCGAGTCAGCCTGCACCGCCTCTGGACCCCAGGCGCGTGGTCTTGTCAGACTTTGCAATGGGATCCCCATGGGGAGGGAGCCTTAGCTAGGGTTAGGGTTTGGTCCAGGGACGTCGCCAGGGCTGAATCGACTCCAGTCTCGTGATCTCCCTCGAGGGCTGAAGTGAGGGCCCATGCCAGAAGGCGGCTCCATTGCAGGGTTAGGGTTCGAGGCAGGCTTAGGTTGCGGTGGAGGGTCCCGGTTCGGGGTACGGTTAGGGTTAGGGTTAGGTCCCAGGAGGCTCCAGGCGCCCAACCCACAGCAGGGCAGTGTTCTCCCCGAAGGGCTGAGTTGAGGGCACAAGGGACCGTGCCGGTCAGGATCCGTCTTTGGCTGCCAAGGCCACACCCGTGATTGGGCCCCTGGTCGAGGAGGCCTCCGGAATCCTCTGGGCAGCTGCAGCCGGGCCTGGGAAACCAAATGGTGAGCTTCCAGGTTCCATGCCGAGTCAGCCTGCACCTCTTCCGGACCCCAGGCGCGTGGTGTTGTCAGAGGTTGGCATTGGGTCCTCTTGGGGAGAGAGCCTTAGCTAGGGTTAGGGTTCGGTCCAGGGATGTCGCCAGGGCCGAAGCGACTCCGGTCTCGTGATCTCGCTCGAGGGCTGAAGTGAGGACCCATTCAGCAAGGCGGCTCAAGTGCAGGGTTAGGGGTCGAGGCCGGCTTAGGTTTCGGTGGAGGGTCCCCATTCGGTGTGGGGTTAGGGTTAGGGTTAGGTCCCAGGAGGCTCCAGGCGCCGAACCCACAGCAGGGCAGTGGTCTTCCCGAAGGCCTGAGTTGAGGGCATAAGGGACCGTGCCGGTCAGGATCCGTCTTTGGCTGCCAAGGCCACAGACATCGATCGGCCCCTGTTGGAGGAGGCCTCCGGAATCCTCTCGGTCAGCTGCACACGGGCCTGGGAAACCACATGGTGAGCTTGCAGCTTCCATGCCGAGTCAGCCTGCACCGCCTCTGGACCCCAGGCGCGTGGTCTTGTCAGACTTTGCAATGGGGTTCTCATGGGGAGGGAGCCTTAGCTAGGGTTAGGGTTTGGTCCAGGGACGTCGCCAGGGCTGAATCGACTCCAGTCTCGTGATCTCCCTCGAGGGCTGAAGTGAGGGCCCATGCCAGAAGGCGGCTCCATTGCAGGGTTAGGGTTCGAGGCAGGCTTAGGTTGCGGTGGAGGGTCCCGGTTCGGGGTACGGTTAGGGTTAGGTTTAGGTCCCAAGAGGCTCCAGGCGCCCAACCCACAGCAGGGCAGTGTTCTCCCTGAAGGGCTGAGTTGAGGGCACAAGGGACCGTGCCGGTCAGGATCCGTCTTTGGCTGCCAAGGCCACACCCGTGATTGGGCCCCTGGTCGAGGAGGCCTCCGGAATCCTCTGGGCAGCTGCAGCCGGGCCTGGGAAACGACATGGTGCGCTTCCAGGTTCCATGCCGAGTCAGCCTGCACCTCTTCCGGACCCCAGGCGCGTGGTGTTGTCAGACGTTGGCATTGGGTCCTCTTGGGGAGAGAGCCTTAGCTAGGGTTAGGGTTCGGTCCAGGGACGTCGCCAGGGCCGACGCGACTCTGGTCTCGTGATCTCGCTCGAGGGCTGAAGTGAGGGCCCATGCAGCAAGGCGGCTCAAGTGCAGGGTTAGGGGTCGAGGCCGGCTTAGGTTTCGGTGGAGGGTCCCCGTTCGGTGTTGGGTTAGGGTTAGGGTTAGGTCCCAGGAGGCTCCAGGCGCCGAACCCACAGCAGGGCAGTGGTCTTCCCGAAGGCCTGAGTTGAGGGCCCAAGGGACCGTGACGGTCAGGATCCGTCTTTGGCTGCCAAGGCCACAGACGTCGATCGGCCCCTGTTGGAGGAGGCCTCCGGAATCCTCTCGGTCAGCTGCACACGGGCCTGGGAAACCACATGGTGAGCTTGCAGCTTCCATGCCGAGTCAGCCTGCACCGCCTCTGGACCCCAGGCGCGTGGTCTTGTCAGACTTTGCAATGGGATCCCCATGGGGAGGGAGCCTGAGCTAGGGTGAGGGTTTGGTCCAGGGACGTCGCAGGGCTGAATCGACTCCAGTCTCGTGATCTCCCTCGAGGGCTGAAGTGAGGGCCCATGCCAGAAGGCGGCTCCATTGCAGGGTTAGGGTTCGAGGCAGGCTTAGGTTGCGGTGGAGGGTCCCGGTTCGGGGTACGGTTAGGGTTAGGGTTAGGTCCCAGGAGGATCCAGGCGCCCAACCCACAGCAGGGCAGTGTTCTCCCCGAAGGGCTGAGTTGAGGGCACAAGGGACCGTGCCGGTCAGGATCCGTCTTTGGCTGCCAAGGCCACACCCGTGATTGGGCCCCTGGTCGAGGAGGCCTCCGGAATCCTCTGGGCAGCTGCAGCCGGGCCTGGGAAACGACATGGTGAGCTTCCAGGTTCCATGCCGAGTCAGCCTGCACCTCTTCCGGACCCCAGGCGCGTGGTGTTGTCAGATGTTGGCATTGGGTCCTCTTGGGGAGAGAGCCTTAGCTAGGGTTAGGGTTCGGTCCAGGGATGTCGCCAGGGCCGAAGCGACTCCGGTCTCGTGATCTCGCTCGAGGGCTGAAGTGAGGGCCCATGCAGCAAGGCGGCTCAAGTGCAGGGTTAGGGGTCGAGGCCGGCTTAGGTTTCGGTGGAGGGTCCCCGTTCGGTGTGGGGTTAGGGTTAGGGTTAGGTCCCAGGAGGCTCCAGGCGCCGAACCCACAGCAGGGCAGTGGTCTTCCCGAAGGCCTCAGTTGAGGGCACAAGGGACCGTGCCGGTCAGGATCCGTCTTTGGCTGCCAAGGCCACAGACGTCGATCGGCCCCTGTTGGAGGAGGCCTCCGGAATCCTCTCGGTCAGCTGCACACGGGCCTGGGAAACCACATGGTGAGCTTGCAGCTTCCATGCCGAGTCAGCCTGCACCGCCTCTGGACCCCAGGCGCGTGGTCTTGTCAGACTTTGCAATGGGGTCCGCATGGGGAGGGAGCCTTAGCTAGGGTTAGGGTTTGGTCCAGGGACGTCGCCTGGGCTGAATCGACTCCAGTCTCGTGATCTCCCTCGAGGGCTGAAGTGAGGGCCCATGCCAGAAGGCGGCTCCATTGCAGGGTTAGGGTTCGAGGCAGGCTTAGGTTGCGGTGGAGGGTCCCGGTTCGGGGTACGGTTAGGGTTAGGGTTAGGTCCCAGGAGGCTCCAGGCGCCCTACCCACAGCAGGGCAGTTCTCTCCCCGAAGGGCTGAGTTGAGGGCACAAGGGACCGTGCCGGTCAGGATCCGTCTTTGGCTGCCAAGGCCACACCCGTGATTGGGCCCCTGGTCGAGGAGGCCTCCGAAATCCTCTGGGCAGCTGCAGCCGGGCCTGGGAAACGACATGGTGAGCTTCCAGGTTCCATGCCGAGTCAGCCTGCACCTCTTCCGGACCCCAGGCGCGTGGTGTTGTCAGACGTTGGCATTGGGTCCTCTTGGGGAGAGAGCCTTAGCTAGGGTTAGGGTTCGGTCCAGGGACGTCGCCAGGGCCGAAGCGACTCCGGTCTCGTGATCTCCCTCGAGGGCTGAAGTGAGGGCCCATGCAGCAAGGCGGCTCAAGTGCAGGGTTAGGGGTCGAGGCCGGCTTAGGTTTCGGTGGAGGGTCCCCGTTCGGTGTGGGGTTAGGGTTAGGGTTAGGTCCCAGGAGGCTCCAGGCGCCGAACCCACAGCAGGGCAGTGGTCTTCCCGAAGGCCTGAGTTGAGGGCACAAGGGACCGTGCCGGTCAGGATCCGTCTTTGGCTGCCAAGGCCACAGACGTCGATCGGCCCCTGTTGGAGGAGGCCTCCGGAATCCTCTCGGTCAGCTGCACACGGGCCTGGGAAACCACATGGTGAGCTTGCAGCTTCCATGCCGAGTCAGCCTGCACCGCCTCTGGACCCCAGGCGCGTGGTCTTGTCAGACTTTGCAATGGGGTCCGCATGGGGAGGGAGCCTGAGCTAGGGTTAGGGTTTGGTCCAGGGACGTCGCCAGGGCTGAATCGACTCCAGTCTCGTGATCTCCCTCGAGGGCTGAAGTGAGGGCCCATGCCAGAAGGCGGCTCCATTGCAGGGTTAGGGTTCGAGGCAGGCTTATGTTGCAGTGGAGGTTCCCCGTTCGGGGTACGGTTAGGGTTAGGGTTAGGTCCCAGGAGGCTCCAGGCGCCCTACCCACAGCAGGGCAGTTCTCTCCCCGAAGGGCTGAGTTGAGGGCACAAGGGACCGTGCCGGTCAGGATCCGTCTTTGGCTGCCAAGGCCACACACGTGATTGGGCCCCTGGTCGAGGAGGCCTCCGGAATCCTCTGGGCAGCTGCAGCCGGGCCTGGAAAACGACATGGTGAGCTTCCAGGTTCCATGCCGAGTCAGCCTGCACCTCTTCCGGACCCCAGGCGCGTGGTGTTGTCAGACGTTGGCATTGGGTCCTCTTGGGGAGAGAGCCTTAGCTAGGGTTAGGGTTCGGTCCAGGGACGTCGCCAGGGCCGAAGCGACTCCGGTCTCGTGATCTCCCTCGAGGGCTGAAGTGAGGGCCCATGCAGCAAGGCGGCTCAAGTGCAGGGTTAGGGGTCGAGGCCGGCTTAGGTTTCGGTGGAGGGTCCCCGTTCGGTGTGGGGTTAGGGTTAGGGTTAGGTCCCAGGAGGCTCCAGGCGCCGAACCCACAGCAGGGCAGTGGTCTTCCCGAAGGCCTGAGTTGAGGGCACAAGGGACCGTGCCGGTCAGGATCCGTCTTTGGCTGCCAAGGCCACAGACGTCGATCGGCCCCTGTTGGAGGAGGCCTCCGGAATCCTCTCGGTCAGCTGCACACGGGCCTGGGAAACCACATGGTGAGCTTGCAGCTTCCATGCCGAGTCAGCCTGCACCGCCTCTGGACCCCAGGCGCGTGGTCTTGTCAGACTTTGCAATGGGGTTCTCATGGGGAGGGAGATTTAGCTAGGGTTAGGGTTTGGTCCAGGGACGTCGCCAGGGCTGAATCGACTCCAGTCTCGTGATCTCCCTCGAGGGCTGAAGTGAGGGCCCATGCCAGAAGGCGGCTCCATTGCAGGGTTAGGGTTCGAGGCAGGCTTAGGTTGCGGTGGAGGGTCCCGGTTCGGGGTACGGTTAGGGTTAGGTTTAGGTCCCAAGAGGCTCCAGGCGCCCAACCCACAGCAGGGCAGTGTTCTCCCTGAAGGGCTGAGTTGAGGGCACAAGGGACCGTGCCGGTCAGGATCCGTCTTTGGCTGCCAAGGCCACACCCGTGATTGGGCCCCTGGTCGAGGAGGCCTCCGGAATCCTCTGGGCAGCTGCAGCCGGGCCTGGGAAACGACCTGGTGAGCTTCCAGGTTCCATGCCGAGTCAGCCTGCACCTCTTCCGGACCCCAGGCGCGTGGTGTTGTCAGACGATGGCATTGGGTCCTCTTGGGGAGAGAGCCTTAGCTAGGGTTAGGGTTCGGTCCAGGGACGTCGCCAGGGCCGACGCGACTCCGGTCTCGTGATCTCGCTCGAGGGCTGAAGTGAGGGCCCATGCAGCAAGGCGGCTCAAGTGCAGGGTTAGGGGTCGAGGCCGGCTTAGGTTTCGGTGGAGGGTCCCCGTTCGGTGTGGGGTTAGGGTTAGGGTTAGGTCCCAGGAGGCTCCAGGCGCCGAACCCACAGCAGGGCAGTGGTCTTCCCGAAGGCCTGAGTTGAGGGCCCAAGGGACCGTGCCGGTCAGGATCCGTCTTTGGCTGCCAAGGCCACAGACGTCGATCGGCCCCTGTTGGAGGAGGCCTCCGGAATCCTCTCGGTCAGCTGCACACGGGCCTGGGAAACCACATGGTGAGCTTGCAGCTTCCATGCCGAGTCAGCCTGCACCGCCTCTGGACCCCAGGCGCGTGGTCTTGTCAGACTTTGCAATGGGATCCCCATGGGGAGGGAGCCTGAGCTAGGGTTAGGGTTTGGTCCAGGGACGTCGCAGGGCTGAATCGACTCCAGTCTCGTGATCTCCCTCGAGGGCTGAAGTGAGGGCCCATGCCAGAAGGCGGCTCCATTGCAGGGTTAGGGTTCGAGGCAGGCTTAGGTTGCGGTGGAGGGTCCCGGTTCGGGGTACGGTTAGGGTTAGGGTTAGGTCCCAGGAGGATCCAGGCGCCCAACCCACAGCAGGGCAGTGTTCTCCCCGAAGGGCTGAGTTGAGGGCACAAGGGACCGTGCCGGTCAGGATCCGTCTTTGGCTGCCAAGGCCACACCCGTGATTGGGCCCCTGGTCGAGGAGGCCTCCGGAATCCTCTGGGCAGCTGCAGCCGGGCCTGGGAAACGACATGGTGAGCTTCCAGGTTCCATGCCGAGTCAGCCTGCACCTCTTCCGGACCCCAGGCGCGTGGTGTTGTCAGATGTTGGCATTGGGTCCTCTTGGGGAGAGAGCCTTAGCTAGGGTTAGGGTTCGGTCCAGGGATGTCGCCAGGGCCGAAGCGACTCCGGTCTCGTGATCTCGCTCGAGGGCTGAAGTGAGGGCCCATGCAGCAAGGCGGCTCAAGTGCAGGGTTAGGGGTCGAGGCCGGCTTAGGTTTCGGTGGAGGGTCCCCGTTCGGTGTGGGGTTAGGGTTAGGGTTAGGTCCCAGGAGGCTCCAGGCGCCGAACCCACAGCAGGGCAGTGGTCTTCCCGAAGGCCTCAGTTGAGGGCACAAGGGACCGTGCCGGTCAGGATCCGTCTTTGGCTGCCAAGGCCACAGACGTCGATCGGCCCCTGTTCGAGGAGGCCTCCGGAATCCTCTCGGTCAGCTGCACACGGGCCTGGGAAACCACATGGTGAGCTTGCAGCTTCCATGCCGAGTCAGCCTGCACCGCCTCTGGACCCCAGGCGCGTGGTCTTGTCAGACTTTGCAATGGGGTTCTCATGGGGAGGGAGATTTAGCTAGGGTTAGGGTTTGGTCCAGGGACGTCGCCAGGGCTGAATCGACTCCAGTCTCGTGATCTCCCTCGAGGGCTGAAGTGAGGGCCCATGCCAGAAGGCGGCTCCATTGCAGGGTTAGGGTTCGAGGCAGGCTTAGGTTGCGGTGGAGGGTCCCGGTTCGGGGTACGGTTAGGGTTAGGTTTAGGTCCCAAGAGGCTCCAGGCGCCCAACCCACAGCAGGGCAGTGTTCTCCCTGAAGGGCTGAGTTGAGGGCACAAGGGACCGTGCCGGTCAGGATCCGTCTTTGGCTGCCAAGGCCACACCCGTGATTGGGCCCCTGGTCGAGGAGGCCTCCGGAATCCTCTGGGCAGCTGCAGCCGGGCCTGGGAAACGACCTGGTGAGCTTCCAGGTTCCATGCCGAGTCAGCCTGCACCTCTTCCGGACCCCAGGCGCGTGGTGTTGTCAGACGTTGGCATTGGGTCCTCTTGGGGAGAGAGCCTTAGCTAGGGTTAGGGTTCGGTCCAGGGACGTCGCCAGGGCCGACGCGACTCCGGTCTCGTGATCTCGCTCGAGGGCTGAAGTGAGGGCCCATGCAGCAAGGCGGCTCAAGTGCAGGGTTAGGGGTCGAGGCCGGCTTAGGTTTCGGTGGAGGGTCCCCGTTCGGTGTGGGGTGAGGGTTAGGGTTAGGTCCCAGGAGGCTCCAGGCGCCGAACCCACAGCAGGGCAGTGGTCTTCCCGAAGGCCTGAGTTGAGGGCACAAGGGACCGTGCCGGTCAGGATCCGTCTTTGGCTGCCAAGGCCACAGACGTCGATCGGCCCCTGTTCGAGGAGGCCTCCGGAATCCTCTCGGTCAGCTGCACACGGGCCTGGGAAACCACATGGTGAGCTTGCAGCTTCCATGCCGAGTCAGCCTGCACCGCCTCTGGACCCCAGGCGCGTGGTCTTGTCAGACTTTGCAATGGGATCCCCATGGGGAGGGAGCCTGAGCTAGGGTTAGGGTTTGGTCCAGGGACGTCGCAGGGCTGAATCGACTCCAGTCTCGTGATCTCCCTCGAGGGCTGAAGTGAGGGCCCATGCCAGAAGGCGGCTCCATTGCAGGGTTAGGGTTCGAGGCAGGCTTAGGTTGCGGTGGAGGGTCCCGGTTCGGGGTACGGTTAGGGTTAGGGTTAGGTCCCAGGAGGATCCAGGCGCCCAACCCACAGCAGGGCAGTGTTCTCCCCGAAGGGCTGAGTTGAGGGCACAAGGGACCGTGCCGGTCAGGATCCGTCTTTGGCTGCCAAGGCCACACCCGTGATTGGGCCCCTGGTCGAGGAGGCCTCCGGAATCCTCTGGGCAGCTGCAGCCGGGCCTGGGAAACGACATGGTGAGCTTCCAGGTTCCATGCCGAGTCAGCCTGCACCTCTTCCGGACCCCAGGCGCGTGGTGTTGTCAGATGTTGGCATTGGGTCCTCTTGGGGAGAGAGCCTTAGCTAGGGTTAGGGTTCGGTCCAGGGATGTCGCCAGGGCCGAAGCGACTCCGGTCTCGTGATCTCGCTCGAGGGCTGAAGTGAGGGCCCATGCAGCAAGGCGGCTCAAGTGCAGGGTTAGGGGTCGAGGCCGGCTTAGGTTTCGGTGGAGGGTCCCCGTTCGGTGTGGGGTTAGGGTTAGGGTTAGGTCCCAGGAGGCTCCAGGCGCCGAACCCACAGCAGGGCAGTGGTCTTCCCGAAGGCCTCAGTTGAGGGCACAAGGGACCGTGCCGGTCAGGATCCGTCTTTGGCTGCCAAGGCCACAGACGTCGATCGGCCCCTGATCGAGGAGGCCTCCGGAATCCTCTCGGTCAGCTGCACACGGGCCTGGGAAACCACATGGTGAGCTTGCAGCTTCCATGCCGAGTCAGCCTGCACCGCCTCTGGACCCCAGGCGCGTGGTCTTGTCAGACTTTGCAATGGGGTTCTCATGGGGAGGGAGATTTAGCTAGGGTTAGGGTTTGGTCCAGGGACGTCGCCAGGGCTGAATCGACTCCAGTCTCGTGATCTCCCTCGAGGGCTGAAGTGAGGGCCCATGCCAGAAGGCGGCTCCATTGCAGGGTTAGGGTTCGAGGCAGGCTTAGGTTGCGGTGGAGGGTCCCGGTTCGGGGTACGGTTAGGGTTAGGTTTAGGTCCCAAGAGGCTCCAGGCGCCCAACCCACAGCAGGGCAGTGTTCTCCCTGAAGGGCTGAGTTGAGGGCACAAGGGACCGTGCCGGTCAGGATCCGTCTTTGGCTGCCAAGGCCACACCCGTGATTGGGCCCCTGGTCGAGGAGGCCTCCGGAATCCTCTGGGCAGCTGCAGCCGGGCCTGGGAAACGACCTGGTGAGCTTCCAGGTTCCATGCCGAGTCAGCCTGCACCTCTTCCGGACCCCAGGCGCGTGGTGTTGTCAGACGTTGGCATTGGGTCCTCTTGGGGAGAGAGCCTTAGCTAGGGTTAGGGTTCGGTCCAGGGACGTCGCCAGGGCCGACGCGACTCCGGTCTCGTGATCTCGCTCGAGGGCTGAAGTGAGGGCCCATGCAGCAAGGCGGCTCAAGTGCAGGGTTAGGGGTCGAGGCCGGCTTAGGTTTCGGTGGAGGGTCCCCGTTCGGTGTGGGGTGAGGGTTAGGGTTAGGTCCCAGGAGGCTCCAGGCGCCGAACCCACAGCAGGGCAGTGGTCTTCCCGAAGGCCTGAGTTGAGGGCCCAAGGGACCGTGCCGGTCAGGATCCGTCTTTGGCTGCCAAGGCCACAGACGTCGATCGGCCCCTGTTGGAGGAGGCCTCCGGAATCCTCTCGGTCAGCTGCACACGGGCCTGGGAAACCACATGGTGAGCTTGCAGCTTCCATGCCGAGTCAGCCTGCACCGCCTCTGGACCCCAGGCGCGTGGTCTTGTCAGACTTTGCAATGGGATCCCCATGGGGAGGGAGCCTGAGCTAGGGTTAGGGTTTGGTCCAGGGACGTCGCAGGGCTGAATCGACTCCAGTCTCGTGATCTCCCTCGAGGGCTGAAGTGAGGGCCCATGCCAGAAGGCGGCTCCATTGCAGGGTTAGGGTTCGAGGCAGGCTTAGGTTGCGGTGGAGGGTCCCGGTTCGGGGTACGGTTAGGGTTAGGGTTAGGTCCCAGGAGGCTCCAGGCGCCCAACCCACAGCAGGGCAGTGTTCTCCCCGAAGGGCTGAGTTGAGGGCACAAGGGACCGTGCCGGTCAGGATCCGTCTTTGGCTGCCAAGGCCACACCCGTGATTGGGCCCCTGGTCGAGGAGGCCTCCGGAATCCTCTGGGCAGCTGCAGCCGGGCCTGGGAAACGACATGGTGAGCTTCCAGGTTCCATGCCGAGTCAGACTGCACCTCTTCCGGACCCCAGGCGCGTGGTGTTGTCAGAGGTTGGCATTGGGTCCTCTTGGGGAGAGAGCCTTAGCTAGGGTTAGGGTTCGGTCCAGGGATGTCGCCAGGGCCGAAGCGACTCCGGTCTCGTGATCTCGCTCGAGGGCTGAAGTGAGGGCCCATGCAGCAAGGCGGCTCAAGTGCAGGGTTAGGGGTCGAGGCCGGCTTAGGTTTCGGTGGAGGGTCCCCGTTCGGTGTGGGGTTAGGGTTAGGGTTAGGTCCCAGGAGGCTCCAGGCGCCGAACCCACAGCAGGGCAGTGGTCTTCCCGAAGGCCTCAGTTGAGGGCACAAGGGACCGTGCCGGTCAGGATCCGTCTTTGGCTGCCAAGGCCACAGACGTCGATCGGCCCCTGTTCGAGGAGGCCTCCGGAATCCTTCGGTCAGCTGCACACGGGCCTGGGAAACCACATGGTGAGCTTGCAGCTTCCATGCCGAGTCAGCCTGCACCGCCTCTGGACCCCAGGCGCGTGGTCTTGTCAGACTTTGCAATGGGGTCCGCATGGGGAGGGAGCCTTAGCTAGGGTTAGGGTTTGGTCCAGGGACGTCGCCTGGGCTGAATCGACTCCAGTCTCGTGATCTCCCTCGAGGGCTGAAGTGAGGGCCCATGCCAGAAGGCGGCTCCATTGCAGGGTTAGGGTTCGAGGCAGGCTTAGGTTGCGGTGGAGGGTCCCGGTTCGGGGTACGGTTAGGGTTAGGGTTAGGTCCCAGGAGGCTCCAGGCGCCCTACCCACAGCAGGGCAGTTCTCTCCCCGAAGGGCTGAGTTGAGGGCACAAGGGACCGTGCCGGTCAGGATCCGTCTTTGGCTGCCAAGGCCACACACGTGATTGGGCCCCTGGTCGAGGAGGCCTCCGGAATCCTCTGGGCAGCTGCAGCCGGGCCTGGGAAACGACATGGTGAGCTTCCAGGTTCCATGCCGAGTCAGCCTGCACCTCTTCCGGACCCCAGGCGCGTGGTGTTGTCAGACGTTGGCATTGGGTCCTCTTGGGGAGAGAGCCTTAGCTAGGGTTAGGGTTCGGTCCAGGGACGTCGCCAGGGCCGAAGCGACTCCGGTCTCGTGATCTCCCTCGAGGGCTGAAGTGAGGGCCCATGCAGCAAGGCGGCTCAAGTGCAGGGTTAGGGGTCGAGGCCGGCTTAGGTTTCGGTGGAGGGTCCCCGTTCGGTGTGGGGTTAGGGTTAGGGTTAGGTCCCAGGAGGCTCCAGGCGCCGAACCCACAGCAGGGCAGTGGTCTTCCCGAAGGCCTGAGTTGAGGGCACAAGGGACCGTGCCGGTCAGGATCCGTCTTTGGCTGCCAAGGCCACAGACGTCGATCGGCCCCTGTTCGAGGAGGCCTCCGGAATCCTCTCGGTCAGCTGCACACGGGCCTGGGAAACCACATGCTGAGCTTGCAGCTTCCATGCCGAGTCAGCCTGCACCGCCTCTGGACCCCAGGCGCGTGGTCTTGTCAGACTTTGCAATGGGGTCCGCATGGGGAGGGAGCCTGAGCTAGGGTTAGGGTTTGGTCCAGGGACGTCGCCAGGGCTGAATCGACTCCAGTCTCGTGATCTCCCTCGAGGGCTGAAGTGAGGGCCCATGCCAGAAGGCGGCTCCATTGCAGGGTTAGGGTTCGAGGCAGGCTTATGTTGCAGTGGAGGTTCCCCGTTCGGGGTACGGTTAGGGTTAGGGTTAGGTCCCAGGAGGCTCCAGGCGCCCTACCCACAGCAGGGCAGTTCTCTCCCCGAAGGGCTGAGTTGAGGGCACAAGGGACCGTGCCGGTCAGGATCCGTCTTTGGCTGCCAAGGCCACACACGTGATTGGGCCCCTGGTCGAGGAGGCCTCCGGAATCCTCTGGGCAGCTGCAGCCGGGCCTGGAAAACGACATGGTGAGCTTCCAGGTTCCATGCCGAGTCAGCCTGCACCTCTTCCGGACCCCAGGCGCGTGGTGTTGTCAGACGTTGGCATTGGGTCCTCTTGGGGAGAGAGCCTTAGCTAGGGTTAGGGTTCGGTCCAGGGACGTCGCCAGGGCCGAAGCGACTCCGGTCTCGTGATCTCCCTCGAGGGCTGAAGTGAGGGCCCATGCAGCAAGGCGGCTCAAGTGCAGGGTTAGGGGTCGAGGCCGGCTTAGGTTTCGGTGGAGGGTCCCCGTTCGGTGTGGGGTTAGGGTTAGGGTTAGGTCCCAGGAGGCTCCAGGCGCCGAACCCACAGCAGGGCAGTGGTCTTCCCGAAGGCCTGAGTTGAGGGCACAAGGGACCGTGCCGGTCAGGATCCGTCTTTGGCTGCCAAGGCCACAGACGTCGATCGGCCCCTGTTGGAGGAGGCCTCCGGAATCCTCTCGGTCAGCTGCACACGGGCCTGGGAAACCACATGGTGAGCTTGCAGCTTCCATGCCGAGTCAGCCTGCACCGCCTCTGGACCCCAGGCGCGTGGTCTTGTCAGACTTTGCAATGGGATCCCCATGGGGAGGGAGCCTGAGCTAGGGTTAGGGTTTGGTCCAGGGACGTCGCCAGGGCTGAATCGACTCCAGTCTCGTGATCTCCCTCGAGGGCTGAAGTGAGGGCCCATGCCAGAAGGCGGCTCCATTGCAGGGTTAGGGTTCGAGGCAGGCTTAGGTTGCGGTGGAGGGTCCCGGTTCGGGGTACGGTTAGGGTTAGGGTTAGGTCCCAGGAGGCTCCAGGCGCCCAACCCACAGCAGGGCAGTGTTCTCCCCGAAGGGCTGAGTTGAGGGCACAAGGGACCGTGCCGGTCAGGATCCGTCTTTGGCTGCCAAGGCCACACCCGTGATTGGGCCCCTGGTCGAGGAGGCCTCCGGAATCCTCTGGGCAGCTGCAGCCGGGCCTGGGAAACCAAATGGTGAGCTTCCAGGTTCCATGCCGAGTCAGCCTGCACCTCTTCCGGACCCCAGGCGCGTGGTGTTGTCAGAGGTTGGCATTGGGTCCTCTTGGGGAGAGAGCCTTAGCTAGGGTTAGGGTTCGGTCCAGGGATGTCGCCAGGGCCGAAGCGACTCCGGTCTCGTGATCTCGCTCGAGGGCTGAAGTGAGGACCCATTCAGCAAGGCGGCTCAAGTGCAGGGTTAGGGGTCGAGGCCGGCTTAGGTTTCGGTGGAGGGTCCCCATTCGGTGTGGGGTTAGGGTTAGGGTTAGGTCCCAGGAGGCTCCAGGCGCCGAACCCACAGCAGGGCAGTGGTCTTCCCGAAGGCCTGAGTTGAGGGCATAAGGGACCGTGCCGGTCAGGATCCGTCTTTGGCTGCCAAGGCCACAGACATCGATCGGCCCCTGTTGGAGGAGGCCTCCGGAATCCTCTCGGTCAGCTGCACACGGGCCTGGGAAACCACATGGTGAGCTTGCAGCTTCCATGCCGAGTCAGCCTGCACCGCCTCTGGACCCCAGGCGCGTGGTCTTGTCAGACTTTGCAATGGGGTTCTCATGGGGAGGGAGCCTTAGCTAGGGTTAGGGTTTGGTCCAGGGACGTCGCCAGGGCTGAATCGACTCCAGTCTCGTGATCTCCCTCGAGGGCTGAAGTGAGGGCCCATGCCAGAAGGCGGCTCCATTGCAGGGTTAGGGTTCGAGGCAGGCTTAGGTTGCGGTGGAGGGTCCCGGTTCGGGGTACGGTTAGGGTTAGGTTTAGGTCCCAAGAGGCTCCAGGCGCCCAACCCACAGCAGGGCAGTGTTCTCCCTGAAGGGCTGAGTTGAGGGCACAAGGGACCGTGCCGGTCAGGATCCGTCTTTGGCTGCCAAGGCCACACCCGTGATTGGGCCCCTGGTCGAGGAGGCCTCCGGAATCCTCTGGGCAGCTGCAGCCGGGCCTGGGAAACGACATGGTGCGCTTCCAGGTTCCATGCCGAGTCAGCCTGCACCTCTTCCGGACCCCAGGCGCGTGGTGTTGTCAGACGTTGGCATTGGGTCCTCTTGGGGAGAGAGCCTTAGCTAGGGTTAGGGTTCGGTCCAGGGACGTCGCCAGGGCCGACGCGACTCTGGTCTCGTGATCTCGCTCGAGGGCTGAAGTGAGGGCCCATGCAGCAAGGCGGCTCAAGTGCAGGGTTAGGGGTCGAGGCCGGCTTAGGTTTCGGTGGAGGGTCCCCGTTCGGTGTTGGGTTAGGGTTAGGGTTAGGTCCCAGGAGGCTCCAGGCGCCGAACCCACAGCAGGGCAGTGGTCTTCCCGAAGGCCTGAGTTGAGGGCCCAAGGGACCGTGACGGTCAGGATCCGTCTTTGGCTGCCAAGGCCACAGACGTCGATCGGCCCCTGTTGGAGGAGGCCTCCGGAATCCTCTCGGTCAGCTGCACACGGGCCTGGGAAACCACATGGTGAGCTTGCAGCTTCCATGCCGAGTCAGCCTGCACCGCCTCTGGACCCCAGGCGCGTGGTCTTGTCAGACTTTGCAATGGGATCCCCATGGGGAGGGAGCCTGAGCTAGGGTGAGGGTTTGGTCCAGGGACGTCGCAGGGCTGAATCGACTCCAGTCTCGTGATCTCCCTCGAGGGCTGAAGTGAGGGCCCATGCCAGAAGGCGGCTCCATTGCAGGGTTAGGGTTCGAGGCAGGCTTAGGTTGCGGTGGAGGGTCCCGGTTCGGGGTACGGTTAGGGTTAGGGTTAGGTCCCAGGAGGATCCAGGCGCCCAACCCACAGCAGGGCAGTGTTCTCCCCGAAGGGCTGAGTTGAGGGCACAAGGGACCGTGCCGGTCAGGATCCGTCTTTGGCTGCCAAGGCCACACCCGTGATTGGGCCCCTGGTCGAGGAGGCCTCCGGAATCCTCTGGGCAGCTGCAGCCGGGCCTGGGAAACGACATGGTGAGCTTCCAGGTTCCATGCCGAGTCAGCCTGCACCTCTTCCGGACCCCAGGCGCGTGGTGTTGTCAGATGTTGGCATTGGGTCCTCTTGGGGAGAGAGCCTTAGCTAGGGTTAGGGTTCGGTCCAGGGATGTCGCCAGGGCCGAAGCGACTCCGGTCTCGTGATCTCGGTCGAGGGCTGAAGTGAGGGCCCATGCAGCAAGGCGGCTCAAGTGCAGGGTTAGGGGTCGAGGCCGGCTTAGGTTTCGGTGGAGGGTCCCCGTTCGGTGTGGGGTGAGGGTTAGGGTTAGGTCCCAGGAGGCTCCAGGCGCCGAACCCACAGCAGGGCAGTGGTCTTCCCGAAGGCCTGAGTTGAGGGCCCAAGGGACCGTGCCGGTCAGGATCCGTCTTTGGCTGCCAAGGCCACAGACGTCGATCGGCCCCTGTTGGAGGAGGCCTCCGGAATCCTCTCGGTCAGCTGCACACGGGCCTGGGAAACCACATGGTGAGCTTGCAGCTTCCATGCCGAGTCAGCCTGCACCGCCTCTGGACCCCAGGCGCGTGGTCTTGTCAGACTTTGCAATGGGATCCCCATGGGGAGGGAGCCTGAGCTAGGGTTAGGGTTTGGTCCAGGGACGTCGCAGGGCTGAATCGACTCCAGTCTCGTGATCTCCCTCGAGGGCTGAAGTGAGGGCCCATGCCAGAAGGCGGCTCCATTGCAGGGTTAGGGTTCGAGGCAGGCTTAGGTTGCGGTGGAGGGTCCCGGTTCGGGGTACGGTTAGGGTTAGGGTTAGGTCCCAGGAGGATCCAGGCGCCCAACCCACAGCAGGGCAGTGTTCTCCCCGAAGGGCTGAGTTGAGGGCACAAGGGACCGTGCCGGTCAGGATCCGTCTTTGGCTGCCAAGGCCACACCCGTGATTGGGCCCCTGGTCGAGGAGGCCTCCGGAATCCTCTGGGCAGCTGCAGCCGGGCCTGGAAAACGACATGGTGAGCTTCCAGGTTCCATGCCGAGTCAGCCTGCACCTCTTCCGGACCCCAGGCGCGTGGTGTTGTCAGACGTTGGCATTGGGTCCTCTTGGGGAGAGAGCCTTAGCTAGGGTTAGGGTTCGGTCCAGGGACGTCGCCAGGGCCGAAGCGACTCCGGTCTCGTGATCTCCCTCGAGGGCTGAAGTGAGGGCCCATGCAGCAAGGCGGCTCAAGTGCAGGGTTAGGGGTCGAGGCCGGCTTAGGTTTCGGTGGAGGGTCCCCGTTCGGTGTGGGGTTAGGGTTAGGGTTAGGTCCCAGGAGGCTCCAGGCGCCGAACCCACAGCAGGGCAGTGGTCTTCCCGAAGGCCTGAGTTGAGGGCACAAGGGACCGTGCCGGTCAGGGTCCGTCTTTGGCTGCCAAGGCCACAGACGTCGATCGGCCCCTGTTGGAGGAGGCCTCCGGAATCCTCTCGGTCAGCTGCACACGGGCCTGGGAAACCACATGGTGAGCTTGCAGCTTCCATGCCGAGTCAGCCTGCACCGCCTCTGGACCCCAGGCGCGTGGTCTTGTCAGACTTTGCAATGGGGTTCTCATGGGGAGGGAGATTTAGCTAGGGTTAGGGTTTGGTCCAGGGACGTCGCCAGGGCTGAATCGACTCCAGTCTCGTGATCTCCCTCGAGGGCTGAAGTGAGGGCCCATGCCAGAAGGCGGCTCCATTGCAGGGTTAGGGTTCGAGGCAGGCTTAGGTTGCGGTGGAGGGTCCCGGTTCGGGGTACGGTTAGGGTTAGGTTTAGGTCCCAAGAGGCTCCAGGCGCCCAACCCACAGCAGGGCAGTGTTCTCCCTGAAGGGCTGAGTTGAGGGCACAAGGGACCGTGCCGGTCAGGATCCGTCTTTGGCTGCCAAGGCCACACCCGTGATTGGGCCCCTGGTCGAGGAGGCCTCCGGAATCCTCTGGGCAGCTGCAGCCGGGCCTGGGAAACGACCTGGTGAGCTTCCAGGTTCCATGCCGAGTCAGCCTGCACCTCTTCCGGACCCCAGGCGCGTGGTGTTGTCAGACGTTGGCATTGGGTCCTCTTGGGGAGAGAGCCTTAGCTAGGGTTAGGGTTCGGTCCAGGGACGTCGCCAGGGCCGACGCGACTCCGGTCTCGTGATCTCGCTCGAGGGCTGAAGTGAGGGCCCATGCAGCAAGGCGGCTCAAGTGCAGGGTTAGGGGTCGAGGCCGGCTTAGGTTTCGGTGGAGGGTCCCCGTTCGGTGTGGGGTGAGGGTTAGGGTTAGGTCCCAGGAGGCTCCAGGCGCCGAACCCACAGCAGGGCAGTGGTCTTCCCGAAGGCCTGAGTTGAGGGCCCAAGGGACCGTGCCGGTCAGGATCCGTCTTTGGCTGCCAAGGCCACAGACGTCGATCGGCCCCTGTTGGAGGAGGCCTCCGGAATCCTCTCGGTCAGCTGCACACGGGCCTGGGAAACCACATGGTGAGCTTGCAGCTTCCATGCCGAGTCAGCCTGCACCGCCTCTGGACCCCAGGCGCGTGGTCTTGTCAGACTTTGCAATGGGATCCCCATGGGGAGGGAGCCTGAGCTAGGGTTAGGGTTTGGTCCAGGGACGTCGCAGGGCTGAATCGACTCCAGTCTCGTGATCTCCCTCGAGGGCTGAAGTGAGGGCCCATGCCAGAAGGCGGCTCCATTGCAGGGTTAGGGTTCGAGGCAGGCTTAGGTTGCGGTGGAGGGTCCCGGTTCGGGGTACGGTTAGGGTTAGGGTTAGGTCCCAGGAGGATCCAGGCGCCCAACCCACAGCAGGGCAGTGTTCTCCCCGAAGGGCTGAGTTGAGGGCACAAGGGACCGTGCCGGTCAGGATCCGTCTTTGGCTGCCAAGGCCACACCCGTGATTGGGCCCCTGGTCGAGGAGGCCTCCGGAATCCTCTGGGCAGCTGCAGCCGGGCCTGGGAAACGACATGGTGAGCTTCCAGGTTCCATGCCGAGTCAGCCTGCACCTCTTCCGGACCCCAGGCGCGTGGTGTTGTCAGATGTTGGCATTGGGTCCTCTTGGGGAGAGAGCCTTAGCTAGGGTTAGGGTTCGGTCCAGGGATGTCGCCAGGGCCGAAGCGACTCCGGTCTCGTGATCTCGCTCGAGGGCTGAAGTGAGGGCCCATGCAGCAAGGCGGCTCAAGTGCAGGGTTAGGGGTCGAGGCCGGCTTAGGTTTCGGTGGAGGGTCCCCGTTCGGTGTGGGGTTAGGGTTAGGGTTAGGTCCCAGGAGGCTCCAGGCGCCGAACCCACAGCAGGGCAGTGGTCTTCCCGAAGGCCTCAGTTGAGGGCACAAGGGACCGTGCCGGTCAGGATCCGTCTTTGGCTGCCAAGGCCACAGACGTCGATCGGCCCCTGTTGGAGGAGGCCTCCGGAATCCTCTCGGTCAGCTGCACACGGGCCTGGGAAACCACATGGTGAGCTTGCAGCTTCCATGCCGAGTCAGCCTGCACCGCCTCTGGACCCCAGGCGCGTGGTCTTGTCAGACTTTGCAATGGGGTTCTCATGGGGAGGGAGATTTAGCTAGGGTTAGGGTTTGGTCCAGGGACGTCGCCAGGGCTGAATCGACTCCAGTCTCGTGATCTCCCTCGAGGGCTGAAGTGAGGGCCCATGCCAGAAGGCGGCTCCATTGCAGGGTTAGGGTTCGAGGCAGGCTTAGGTTGCGGTGGAGGGTCCCGGTTCGGGGTACGGTTAGGGTTAGGTTTAGGTCCCAAGAGGCTCCAGGCGCCCAACCCACAGCAGGGCAGTGTTCTCCCTGAAGGGCTGAGTTGAGGGCACAAGGGACCGTGCCGGTCAGGATCCGTCTTTGGCTGCCAAGGCCACACCCGTGATTGGGCCCCTGGTCGAGGAGGCCTCCGGAATCCTCTGGGCAGCTGCAGCCGGGCCTGGGAAACGACCTGGTGAGCTTCCAGGTTCCATGCCGAGTCAGCCTGCACCTCTTCCGGACCCCAGGCGCGTGGTGTTGTCAGACGTTGGCATTGGGTCCTCTTGGGGAGAGAGCCTTAGCTAGGGTTAGGGTTCGGTCCAGGGACGTCGCCAGGGCCGACGCGACTCCGGTCTCGTGATCTCGCTCGAGGGCTGAAGTGAGGGCCCATGCAGCAAGGCGGCTCAAGTGCAGGGTTAGGGGTCGAGGCCGGCTTAGGTTTCGGTGGAGGGTCCCCGTTCGGTGTGGGGTGAGGGTTAGGGTTAGGTCCCAGGAGGCTCCAGGCGCCGAACCCACAGCAGGGCAGTGGTCTTCCCGAAGGCCTGAGTTGAGGGCCCAAGGGACCGTGCCGGTCAGGATCCGTCTTTGGCTGCCAAGGCCACAGACGTCGATCGGCCCCTGTTGGAGGAGGCCTCCGGAATCCTCTCGGTCAGCTGCACACGGGCCTGGGAAACCACATGGTGAGCTTGCAGCTTCCATGCCGAGTCAGCCTGCACCGCCTCTGGACCCCAGGCGCGTGGTCTTGTCAGACTTTGCAATGGGATCCCCATGGGGAGGGAGCCTGAGCTAGGGTTAGGGTTTGGTCCAGGGACGTCGCAGGGCTGAATCGACTCCAGTCTCGTGATCTCCCTCGAGGGCTGAAGTGAGGGCCCATGCCAGAAGGCGGCTCCATTGCAGGGTTAGGGTTCGAGGCAGGCTTAGGTTGCGGTGGAGGGTCCCGGTTCGGGGTACGGTTAGGGTTAGGGTTAGGTCCCAGGAGGATCCAGGCGCCCAACCCACAGCAGGGCAGTGTTCTCCCCGAAGGGCTGAGTTGAGGGCACAAGGGACCGTGCCGGTCAGGATCCGTCTTTGGCTGCCAAGGCCACACCCGTGATTGGGCCCCTGGTCGAGGAGGCCTCCGGAATCCTCTGGGCAGCTGCAGCCGGGCCTGGGAAACGACATGGTGAGCTTCCAGGTTCCATGCCGAGTCAGCCTGCACCTCTTCCGGACCCCAGGCGCGTGGTGTTGTCAGATGTTGGCATTGGGTCCTCTTGGGGAGAGAGCCTTAGCTAGGGTTAGGGTTCGGTCCAGGGACGTCGCCAGGGCCGAAGCGACTCCGGTCTCGTGATCTCCCTCGAGGGCTGAAGTGAGGGCCCATGCAGCAAGGCGGCTCAAGTGCAGGGTTAGGGGTCGAGGCCGGCTTAGGTTTCGGTGGAGGGTCCCCGTTCGGTGTGGGGTTAGGGTTAGGGTTAGGTCCCAGGAGGCTCCAGGCGCCGAACCCACAGCAGGGCAGTGGTCTTCCCGAAGGCCTGAGTTGAGGGCACAAGGGACCGTGCCGGTCAGGATCCGTCTTTGGCTGCCAAGGCCACAGACGTCGATCGGCCCCTGTTCGAGGAGGCCTCCGGAATCCTCTCGGTCAGCTGCACACGGGCCTGGGAAACCACATGGTGAGCTTGCAGCTTCCATGCCGAGTCAGCCTGCACCGCCTCTGGACCCCAGGCGCGTGGTCTTGTCAGACTTTGCAATGGGGTTCTCATGGGGAGGGAGATTTAGCTAGGGTTAGGGTTTGGTCCAGGGACGTCGCCAGGGCTGAATCGACTCCAGTCTCGTGATCTCCCTCGAGGGCTGAAGTGAGGGCCCATGCCAGAAGGCGGCTCCATTGCAGGGTTAGGGTTCGAGGCAGGCTTAGGTTGCGGTGGAGGGTCCCGGTTCGGGGTACGGTTAGGGTTAGGGTTAGGTCCCAAGAGGCTCCAGGCGCCCAACCCACAGCAGGGCAGTGTTCTCCCTGAAGGGCTGAGTTGAGGGCACAAGGGACCGTGCCGGTCAGGATCCGTCTTTGGCTGCCAAGGCCACACCCGTGATTGGGCCCCTGGTCGAGGAGGCCTCCGGAATCCTCTGGGCAGCTGCAGCCGGGCCTGGGAAACGACCTGGTGAGCTTCCAGGTTCCATGCCGAGTCAGCCTGCACCTCTTCCGGACCCCAGGCGCGTGGTGTTGTCAGACGTTGGCATTGGGTCCTCTTGGGGAGAGAGCCTTAGCTAGGGTTAGGGTTCGGTCCAGGGACGTCGCCAGGGCCGACGCGACTCCGGTCTCGTGATCTCGCTCGAGGGCTGAAGTGAGGGCCCATGCAGCAAGGCGGCTCAAGTGCAGGGTTAGGGGTCGAGGCCGGCTTAGGTTTCGGTGGAGGGTCCCCGTTCGGTGTGGGGTGAGGGTTAGGGTTAGGTCCCAGGAGGCTCCAGGCGCCGAACCCACAGCAGGGCAGTGGTCTTCCCGAAGGCCTGAGTTGAGGGCCCAAGGGACCGTGCCGGTCAGGATCCGTCTTTGGCTGCCAAGGCCACAGACGTCGATCGGCCCCTGTTGGAGGAGGCCTCCGGAATCCTCTCGGTCAGCTGCACACGGGCCTGGGAAACCACATGGTGAGCTTGCAGCTTCCATGCCGAGTCAGCCTGCACCGCCTCTGGACCCCAGGCGCGTGGTCTTGTCAGACTTTGCAATGGGATCCCCATGGGGAGGGAGCCTGAGCTAGGGTTAGGGTTTGGTCCAGGGACGTCGCAGGGCTGAATCGACTCCAGTCTCGTGATCTCCCTCGAGGGCTGAAGTGAGGGCCCATGCCAGAAGGCGGCTCCATTGCAGGGTTAGGGTTCGAGGCAGGCTTAGGTTGCGGTGGAGGGTCCCGGTTCGGGGTACGGTTAGGGTTAGGGTTAGGTCCCAGGAGGATCCAGGCGCCCAACCCACAGCAGGGCAGTGTTCTCCCCGAAGGGCTGAGTTGAGGGCACAAGGGACCGTGCCGGTCAGGATCCGTCTTTGGCTGCCAAGGCCACACCCGTGATTGGGCCCCTGGTCGAGGAGGCCTCCGGAATCCTCTGGGCAGCTGCAGCCGGGCCTGGGAAACGACATGGTGAGCTTCCAGGTTCCATGCCGAGTCAGCCTGCACCTCTTCCGGACCCCAGGCGCGTGGTGTTGTCAGATGTTGGCATTGGGTCCTCTTGGGGAGAGAGCCTTAGCTCGGGTTAGGGTTCGGTCCAGGGATGTCGCCAGGGCCGAAGCGACTCCGGTCTCGTGATCTCGCTCGAGGGCTGAAGTGAGGGCCCATGCAGCAAGGCGGCTCAAGTGCAGGGTTAGGGGTCGAGGCCGGCTTAGGTTTCGGTGGAGGGTCCCCGTTCGGTGTGGGGTTAGGGTTAGGGTTAGGTCCCAGGAGGCTCCAGGCGCCGAACCCACAGCAGGGCAGTGGTCTTCCCGAAGGCCTGAGTTGAGGGCACAAGGGACCGTGCCGGTCAGGATCCGTCTTTGGCTGCCAAGGCCACAGACGTCGATCGGCCCCTGTTCGAGGAGGCCTCCGGAATCCTCTCGGTCAGCTGCACACGGGCCTGGGAAACCACATGGTGAGCTTGCAGCTTCCATGCCGAGTCAGCCTGCACCGCCTCTGGACCCCAGGCGCGTGGTCTTGTCAGACTTTGCAATGGGGTCCGCATGGGGAGGGAGCCTTAGCTAGGGTTAGGGTTTGGTCCAGGGACGTCGCCTGGGCTGAATCGACTCCAGTCTCGTGATCTCCCTCGAGGGCTGAAGTGAGGGCCCATGCCAGAAGGCGGCTCCATTGCAGGGTTAGGGTTCGAGGCAGGCTTAGGTTGCGGTGGAGGGTCCCGGTTCGGGGTACGGTTAGGGTTAGGGTTAGGTCCCAGGAGGCTCCAGGCGCCCTACCCACAGCAGGGCAGTTCTCTCCCCGAAGGGCTGAGTTGAGGGCACAAGGGACCGTGCCGGTCAGGATCCGTCTTTGGCTGCCAAGGCCACACACGTGATTGGGCCCCTGGTCGAGGAGGCCTCCGGAATCCTCTGGGCAGCTGCAGCCGGGCCTGGGAAACGACATGGTGAGCTTCCAGGTTCCATGCCGAGTCAGCCTGCACCTCTTCCGGACCCCAGGCGCGTGGTGTTGTCAGACGTTGGCATTGGGTCCTCTTGGGGAGAGAGCCTTAGCTAGGGTTAGGGTTCGGTCCAGGGACGTCGCCAGGGCCGAAGCGACTCCGGTCTCGTGATCTCCCTCGAGGGCTGAAGTGAGGGCCCATGCAGCAAGGCGGCTCAAGTGCAGGGTTAGGGGTCGAGGCCGGCTTAGGTTTCGGTGGAGGGTCCCCGTTCGGTGTGGGGTTAGGGTTAGGGTTAGGTCCCAGGAGGCTCCAGGCGCCGAACCCACAGCAGGGCAGTGGTCTTCCCGAAGGCCTGAGTTGAGGGCACAAGGGACCGTGCCGGTCAGGATCCGTCTTTGGCTGCCAAGGCCACAGACGTCGATCGGCCCCTGTTGGAGGAGGCCTCCGGAATCCTCTCGGTCAGCTGCACACGGGCCTGGGAAACCACATGGTGAGCTTGCAGCTTCCATGCCGAGTCAGCCTGCACCGCCTCTGGACCCCAGGCGCGTGGTCTTGTCAGACTTTGCAATGGGGTTCTCATGGGGAGGGAGATTTAGCTAGGGTTAGGGTTTGGTCCAGGGACGTCGCCAGGGCTGAATCGACTCCAGTCTCGTGATCTCCCTCGAGGGCTGAAGTGAGGGCCCATGCCAGAAGGCGGCTCCATTGCAGGGTTAGGGTTCGAGGCAGGCTTAGGTTGCGGTGGAGGGTCCCGGTTCGGGGTACGGTTAGGGTTAGGTTTAGGTCCCAAGAGGCTCCAGGCGCCCAACCCACAGCAGGGCAGTGTTCTCCCTGAAGGGCTGAGTTGAGGGCACAAGGGACCGTGCCGGTCAGGATCCGTCTTTGGCTGCCAAGGCCACACCCGTGATTGGGCCCCTGGTCGAGGAGGCCTCCGGAATCCTCTGGGCAGCTGCAGCCGGGCCTGGGAAACGACCTGGTGAGCTTCCAGGTTCCATGCCGAGTCAGCCTGCACCTCTTCCGGACCCCAGGCGCGTGGTGTTGTCAGACGTTGGCATTGGGTCCTCTTGGGGAGAGAGCCTTAGCTAGGGTTAGGGTTCGGTCCAGGGACGTCGCCAGGGCCGACGCGACTCTGGTCTCGTGATCTCGCTCGAGGGCTGAAGTGAGGGCCCATGCAGCAAGGCGGCTCAAGTGCAGGGTTAGGGGTCGAGGCCGGCGTAGGTTTCGGTGGAGGGTCCCCGTTCGGTGTGGGGTTAGGGTTAGGGTTAGGTCCCAGGAGGCTCCAGGCGCCGAACCCACAGCAGGGCAGTGGTCTTCCCGAAGGCCTGAGTTGAGGGCCCAAGGGACCGTGCCGGTCAGGATCCGTCTTTGGCTGCCAAGGCCACAGACGTCGATCGGCCCCTGTTGGAGGAGGCCTCCGGAATCCTCTCGGTCAGCTGCACACGGGCCTGGGAAACCACATGGTGAGCTTGCAGCTTCCATGCCGAGTCAGCCTGCACCGCCTCTGGACCCCAGGCGCGTGGTCTTGTCAGACTTTGCAATGGGATCCCCATGGGGAGGGAGCCTGAGCTAGGGTTAGGGTTTGGTCCAGGGACGTCGCAGGGCTGAATCGACTCCAGTCTCGTGATCTCCCTCGAGGGCTGAAGTGAGGGCCCATGCCAGAAGGCGGCTCCATTGCAGGGTTAGGGTTCGAGGCAGGCTTAGGTTGCGGTGGAGGGTCCCGGTTCGGGGTACGGTTAGGGTTAGGGTTAGGTCCCAGGAGGATCCAGGCGCCCAACCCACAGCAGGGCAGTGTTCTCCCCGAAGGGCTGAGTTGAGGGCACAAGGGACCGTGCCGGTCAGGATCCGTCTTTGGCTGCCAAGGCCACACCCGTGATTGGGCCCCTGGTCGAGGAGGCCTCCGGAATCCTCTGGGCAGCTGCAGCCGGGCCTGGGAAACGACATGGTGAGCTTCCAGGTTCCATGCCGAGTCAGCCTGCACCTCTTCCGGACCCCAGGCGCGTGGTGTTGTCAGATGTTGGCATTGGGTCCTCTTGGGGAGAGAGCCTTAGCTAGGGTTAGGGTTCGGTCCAGGGATGTCGCCAGGGCCGAAGCGACTCCGGTCTCGTGATCTCGCTCGAGGGCTGAAGTGAGGGCCCATGCAGCAAGGCGGCTCAAGTGCAGGGTTAGGGGTCGAGGCCGGCTTAGGTTTCGGTGGAGGGTCCCCGTTCGGTGTGGGGTTAGGGTTAGGGTTAGGTCCCAGGAGGCTCCAGGCGCCGAACCCACAGCAGGGCAGTGGTCTTCCCGAAGGCCTCAGTTGAGGGCACAAGGGACCGTGCCGGTCAGGATCCGTCTTTGGCTGCCAAGGCCACAGACGTCGATCGGCCCCTGTTCGAGGAGGCCTCCGGAATCCTCTCGGTCAGCTGCACACGGGCCTGGGAAACCACATGGTGAGCTTGCAGCTTCCATGCCGAGTCAGCCTACACCGCCTCTGGACCCCAGGCGCGTGGTCTTGTCAGACTTTGCAATGGGGTCCGCATGGGGAGGGAGCCTTAGCTAGGGTTAGGGTTTGGTCCAGGGACGTCGCCTGGGCTGAATCGACTCCAGTCTCGTGATCTCCCTCGAGGGCTGAAGTGAGGGCCCATGCCAGAAGGCGGCTCCATTGCAGGGTTAGGGTTCGAGGCAGGCTTAGGTTGCGGTGGAGGGTCCCGGTTCGGGGTACGGTTAGGGTTAGGGTTAGGTCCCAGGAGGCTCCAGGCGCCCAACCCACAGCAGGGCAGTGTTCTCCCCGAAGGGCTGAGTTGAGGGCACAAGGGACCGTGCCGGTCAGGATCCGTCTTTGGCTGCCAAGGCCACACCCGTGATTGGGCCCCTGGTCGAGGAGGCCTCCGGAATCCTCTGGGCAGCTGCAGCCGGGCCTGGGAAACGACATGGTGAGCTTCCAGGTTCCATGCCGAGTCAGCCTGCACCTCTTCCGGACCCCAGGCGCGTGGTGTTGTCAGAGGTTGGCATTGGGTCCTCTTGGGGAGAGAGCCTTAGCTAGGGTTAGGGTTCGGTCCAGGGATGTCGCCAGGGCCGAAGCGACTCCGGTCTCGTGATCTCGCTTGAGGGCTGAAGTGAGGGCCCATGCAGCAAGGCGGCTCAAGTGCAGGGTTAGGGGTCGAGGCCGGCTTAGGTTTCGGTGGAGGGTCCCCGTTCGGTGTGGGGTTAGGGTTAGGGTTAGGTCCCAGGAGGCTCCAGGCGCCAAACCCACAGCAGGGCAGTGGTCTTCCCGAAGGCCTGAGTTGAGGGCACAAGGGACCGTGCCGGTCAGGATCCGTCTTTGGCTGCCAAGGCCACAGACGTCGATCGGCCCCTGTTCGAGGAGGCCTCCGGAATCCTCTCGGTCAGCTGCACACGGGCCTGGGAAACCACATGGTGAGCTTGCAGCTTCCATGCCGAGTCAGCCTGCACCGCCTCTGGACCCCAGGCGCGTGGTCTTGTCAGACTTTGCAATGGGATCCCCATGGGGAGGGAGCCTGAGCTAGGGTTAGGGTTTGGTCCAGGGACGTCGCCAGGGCTGAATCGACTCCAGTCTCGTGATCTCACTCGAGGGCTGAAGTGAGGGCCCATGCCAGAAGGCGGCTCCATTGCAGGGTTAGGGTTCGAGTCAGGCTTAGGTTGCGGTGGAGGGTCCCGGTTCGGGGTACGGTTAGGGTTAGGGTTAGGTCCCAGGAGGCTCCAGGCGCCCAACCCACAGCAGGGCAGTGTTCTCCCCGAAGGGCTGAGTTGAGGGCACAAGGGACCGTGCCGGTCA
This sequence comes from Panthera pardus, assembly GCF_024362965.1. Classification (NCBI taxonomy): domain Eukaryota; kingdom Metazoa; phylum Chordata; class Mammalia; order Carnivora; family Felidae; genus Panthera; species Panthera pardus. Next base: position 106,649 of record NW_026526894.1, read on the forward strand.
GGATCCGTCTTTGGCTGCCAAGGCCACACCCGTGATTGGGCCCCTGGTCGAGGAGGCCTCCGGAATCCTCTGGGCAGCTGCAGCCGGGCCTGGGAAACCAAATGGTGAGCTTCCAAATTCCATGCCGAGTCAGCCTGCACCTCTTCCGGACCCCAGGCGCGTGGTGTTGTCAGACGTTGGCATTGGGTCCTCTTGGGGAGAGAGCCTTAGGTAGGGTTAGGGTTCGGTCCAGGGATGTCGCCAGGGCCGAAGCGACTCCGGTCTCGTGATCTCGCTCGAGGGCTGAAGTGAGGGCCCATGCAGCGAGGCGGCTCAAGTGCAGGGTTAGGGGTCGAGGCCGGCTTAGGTTTCAGTGGAGGGTCCCCGTTCGGTGTGGGGTTAGGGTTAGGGTTAGGTCCCAGGAGGCTCCAGGCGCCGAACCCACAGCAGGGCAGTGGTCTTCCCGAAGGCCTGAGTTGAGGGCACAAGGGACCGTGCCGGTCAGGATCCGTCTTTGGCTGCCAAGGCCACAGACGTCGATCGGCCCCTGTTCGAGGAGGCCTCCGGAATCCTCTCGGTCAGCTGCACACGGGCCTGGGAAACCACATGGTGAGCTTGCAGCTTCCATGCCGAGTCAGCCTGCACCGCCTCTGGACCCCAGGCGCGTGGTCTTGTCAGACTTTGCAATGGGGTCCGCATGGGGAGGGAGCCTTAGCTAGGGTTAGGGTTTGGACCAGGGACGTCGCCTGGGCTGAATCGACTCCAGTCTCGTGATCTCCCTCGAGGGCTGAAGTGAGGGCCCATGCCAGAAGGCGGCTCCATTGCAGGGTTAGGGTTCGAGGCAGGCTTAGGTTGCGGTGGAGGGTCCCGGTTCGGGGTACGGTTAGGGTTAGGGTTAGGTCCCAGGAGGCTCCAGGCGCCCTACCCACAGCAGGGCAGTTCTCTCCCCGAAGGGCTGAGTTGAGGGCACAAGGGACCGTGCCGGTCAGGATCCGTCTTTGGCTGCCAAGGCCACACACGTGATTGGGCCCCTGGTCGAGGAGGCCTCCGGAATCCTCTGGGCAGCTGCAGCCGGGCATGGAAAACGACATGGTGAGCTTCCAGGTTCCATGCCGAGTCAGCCTGCACCTCTTCCGGACCCCAGGCGCGTGGTGTTGTCAGACGTTGGCATTGGGTCCTCTTGGGGAGAGAGCCTTAGCTAGGATTAGGGTTCGGTCCAGGGACGTCGCCAGGGCCGAAGCGACTCCGGTCTCGTGATCTCCCTCGAGGGCTGAAGTGAGGGCCCATGCAGCAAGGCGGCTCAAGTGCAGGGTTAGGGGTCGAGGCCGGCTTAGGTTTCGGTGGAGGGTCCCCGTTCGGTGTGGGGTTAGGGTTAGGGTTAGGTCCCAGGAGGCTCCAGGCGCCGAACCCACAGCAGGGCAGTGGTCTTCCCGAAGGCCTGAGTTGAGGGCACAAGGGACCGTGCCGGTCAGGATCCGTCTTTGGCTGCCAAGGCCACAGACGTCGATCGGCCCCTGTTGGAGGAGGCCTCCGGAATCCTCTCGGTCAGCTGCACACGGGCCTGGGAAACCACATGGTGAGCTTGCAGCTTCCATGCCGAGTCAGCCTGCACCGCCTCTGGACCCCAGGCGCGTGGTCTTGTCAGACTTTGCAATGGGATCCCCATGGGGAGGGAGCCTGAGCTAGGGTTAGGGTTTGGTCCAGGGACGTCGCCAGGGCTGAATCGACTCCAGTCTCGTGATCTCACTCGAGGGCTGAAGTGAGGGCCCATGCCAGAAGGCGGCTCCATTGCAGGGTTAGGGTTCGAGGCAGGCTTAGGTTGCGGTGGAGGGTCCCGGTTCGGGGTACGGTTAGGGTTAGGGTTAGGTCCCAGGAGGCTCCAGGCGCCCAACCCACAGCAGGGCAGTGTTCTCCCCGAAGGGCTGAGTTGAGGGCACAAGGGACCGTGCCGGTCAGGATCCGTCTTTGGCTGCCAAGGCCACACCCGTGATTGGGCCCCTGGTCGAGGAGGCCTCCGGAATCCTCTGGGCAGCTGCAGCCGGGCCTGGGAAACGACATGGTGAGCTTCCAGGTTCCATGCCGAGTCAGCCTGCACCTCTTCCGGACCCCAGGCGCGTGGTGTTGTCAGACGTTGGCATTGGGTCCTCTTGGGGAGAGAGCCTTAGCTAGGGTTAGGGTTCGGTCCAGGGACGTCGCCAGGGCCGACGCGACTCTGGTCTCGTGATCTCCCTCGAGGGCTGAAGTGAGGGCCCATGCAGCAAGGCGGCTCAAGTGCAGGGTTAGGGGTCGAGGCCGGCTTAGGTTTAGGTGTAGGGTCCTCGTTCGGTGTTGGGTTAGGGTTAGGGTTAGGTCCCAGGAGGCTCCAGGCGCCGAACCCACAGCAGGGCAGTGGTCTTCCCGAAGGCCTCAGTTGAGGGCACAAGGGACCGTGCCGGTCAGGATCCGTCTTTGGCTGCCAAGGCCACAGACGTCGATCGGCCCCTGTTGGAGGAGGCCTCCGGAATCCTCTCGGTCAGCTGCACACGGGCCTGGGAAACCACATGGTGAGCTTGCAGCTTCCATGCCGAGTCAGCCTGCACCGCCTCTGGACCCCAGGCGCGTGGTCTTGTCAGACTTTGCAATGGGGTCCGCATGGGGAGGGAGCCTTAGCTAGGGTTAGGGTTTGGTCCAGGGACGTCGCCAGGGCTGAATCGACTCCAGTCTCGTGATCTCCCTCGAGGGCTGAAGTGAGGGCCCATGCCAGAAGGCGGCTCCATTGCAGGGTTAGGGTTCGAGGCAGGCTTAGGTTGCGGTGGAGGGTCCCGGTTCGGGGTACGGTTAGGGTTAGGGTTAGGTCCCAGTAGGCTCCAGGCGCCCAACCCACAGCAGGGCAGTGTTCTCCCTGAAGGGCTGAGTTGAGGGCACAAGGGACCGTGCCGGTCAGGATCCGTCTTTGGCTGCCAAGGCCACACCCGTGATTGGGCCCCTGGTCGAGGAGGCCTCCGGAATCCTCTGGGCAGCTGCAGCCGGGCCTGGGAAACGACATGGTGAGCTTCCAGGTTCCATGCCGAGTCAGCCTGCACCTCTTCCGGACCCCAGGCGCGTGGTGTTGTCAGACGTTGGCATTGGGTCCTCTTGGGGAGAGAGCCTTAGCTAGGGTTAGGGTTCGGTCCAGGGACGTCGCCAGGGCCGACGCGACTCCGGTCTCGTGATCTCCCTCGAGGGCTGAAGTGAGGGCCCATGCAGCAAGGCGGCTCAAGTGCAGGGTTAGGGGTCGAGGCCGGCTTAGGTTTCGGTGGAGGGTCCCCGTTCGGTGTGGGGTTAGGGTTAGGGTTAGGTCCCAGGAGGCTCCAGGCGCCGAACCCACAGCAGGGCAGTGGTCTTCCCGAAGGCCTGAGTTGAGGGCACAAGGGACCGTGCCGGTCAGGATCCGTCCTTGGCTGCCAAGGCCACAGACGTCGATCGGCCCCTGTTGGAGGAGGCCTCCGGAATCCTCTCGGTCAGCTGCACACGGGCCTGGGAAACCACATGGTGAGCTTGCAGCTTCCATGCCGAGTCAGCCTGCACCGCCTCTGGACCCCAGGCGCGTGGTCTTGTCAGACTTTGCAATGGGGTTCTCATGGGGAGGGAGCCTGAGCTAGGGTTAGGGTTTGGTCCAGGGACGTCGCCAGGGCTGAATCGACTCCAGTCTCGTGATCTCCCTCGAGGGCTGAAGTGAGGGCCCATGCCAGAAGGCGGCTCCATTGCAGGGTTAGGGTTCGAGGCAGGCTTAGGTTGCGGTGGAGGGTCCCGGTTCGGGGTACGGTTAGGGTTAGGGTTAGGTCCCAGGAGGGTCCAGGCGCCCAACCCACAGCAGGGCAGTGTTCTCCCTGAAGGGCTGAGTTGAGGGCACAAGGGACCGTGCCGGTCAGGATCCGTCTTTGGCTGCCAAGGCCACACACGTGATTGGGCCCCTGGTCGAGGAGGCCTCCGGAATCCTCTGGGCAGCTGCAGCCGGGCCTGGGAAACGACATGGTGAGCTTCCAGGTTCCATGCCGAGTCAGCCTGCACCTCTTCCGGACCCCAGGCGCGTGGTGTTGTCAGACGTTGGCATTGGGTCCTCTTGGGGAGAGAGCCTTAGCTAGGGTTAGGGTTCGGTCCAGGGACGTCGCCAGGGCCGACGCGACTCCGGTCTCGTGATCTCCCTCGAGGGCTGAAGTGAGGGCCCATGCAGCAAGGCGGCTCAAGTGCAGGGTTAGGGGTCGAGGCCGGCTTAGGTTTCAGTGGAGGGTCCCCGTTCGGTGTTGGGTTAGGGTTAGGGTTAAGTCCCAGGAGGCTCCAGGCGCCGAACCCACAGCAGGGCAGTGGTCTTCCCGAAGGCCTGAGTTGAGGGCACAAGGGACCGTGCCGGTCAGGATCCGTCTTTGGCTGCCAAGGCCACAGACGTCGATCGGCCCCTGTTGGAGGAGGCCTCCGGAATCCTCTCGGTCAGCTGCACACGGGCCTGGGAAACCACATGGTGAGCTTGCAGCTTCCATGCCGAGTCAGCCTGCACCGCCTCTGGACCCCAGGCGCGTGGTCTTGTCAGACTTTGCAATGCGATCCCCATGGGGAGGGAGCCGGAGCTAGGGTTAGGGTTTGGTCCAGGGACGTCGCCAGGGCTGAATCGACTCCAGTCTCGTGATCTCACTCGAGGGCTGAAGTGAGGGCCCATGCCAGAAGGCGGCTCCATTGCAGGGTTAGGGTTCGAGGCAGGCTTAGGTTGCGGTGGAAGGTCCCGGTTCGGGGTACGGTTAGGGTTAGGGTTAGGTCCCAGGAGGCTCCAGGCGCCCAACCCACAGCAGGGCAGTGTTCTCCCCGAAGGGCTGAGTTGAGGGCACAAGGGACCGTGCCGGTCAGGATCCGTCTTTGGCTGCCAAGGCCACACCCGTGATTGGGCCCCTGGTCGAGGAGGCCTCCGGAATCCTCTGGGCAGCTGCAGCCGGGCCTGGGAAACGACATGGTGAGCTTCCAGGTTCCATGCCGAGTCAGCCTGCACCTCTTCCGGACCCCAGGCGCGTGGTGTTGTCAGAGGTTGGCATTGGGTCCTCTTGGGGAGAGAGCCTTAGCTAGGGTTAGGGTTCGGTCCAGGGATGTCGCCAGGGCCGAAGCGACTCCGGTCTCGTGATCTCGCTCGAGGGCTGAAGTGAGGGCCCATGCAGCAAGGCGGCTCAAGTGCAGGGTTAGGGGTCGAGGCCGGCTTAGGTTTCGGTGGAGGGTCCCCGTTCGGTGTGGGGTTAGGGTTAGGGTTAGGTCCCAGGAGGCTCCAGGCGCCGAACCCACAGCAGGGCAGTGGTCTTCCCGAAGGCCTGAGTTGAGGGCACAAGGGACCGTGCCGGTCAGGATCCGTCTTTGGCTGCCAAGGCCACAGACGTCGATCGGCCCCTGTTGGAGGAGGCCTCCGGAATCCTCTCGGTCAGCTGCACACGGGCCTGGGAAACCACATGGTGAGCTTGCAGCTTCCATGCCGAGTCAGCCTGCACCGCCTCTGGACCCCAGGCGCGTGGTCTTGTCAGACTTTGCAATGCGATCCCCATGGGGAGGGAGCCTGAGCTAGGGTTAGGGTTTGGTCCAGGGACGTCGCCAGGGCTGAATCGACTCCAGTCTCGTGATCTCCCTCGAGGGCTGAAGTGAGGGCCCATGCCAGAAGGCGGCTCCATTGCAGGGTTAGGGTTCGAGGCAGGCTTAGGTTGCGGTGGAGGGTCCCGGTTCGGGGTACGGTTAGGGTTAGGGTTAGGTCCCAGGAGGCTCCAGGCGCCCAACCCACAGCAGGGCAGTGTTCTCCCCGAAGGGCTGAGTTGAGGGCACAAGGGACCGTGCCGGTCAGGATCCGTCTTTGGCTGCCAAGGCCACACCCGTGATTGGGCCCCTGGTCGAGGAGGCCTCCGGAATCCTCTGGGCAGCTGCAGCCGGGCCTGGGAAACAACATGGTGAGCTTCCAGGTTCCATGCCGAGTCAGCCTGCACCTCTTCCGGACCCCAGGCGCGTGGTGTTGTCAGAGGTTGGCATTGGGTCCTCATGGGGAGAGAGCCTTAGCTAGGGTTAGGGTTCGGTCCAGGGATGTCGCCAGGGCCGAAGCGACTCCGGTCTCGTGATCTCGCTCGAGGGCTGAAGTGAGGGCCCATGCAGCAAGGCGGCTCAAGTGCAGGGTTAGGGGTCGAGGCCGGCTTAGGTTTCGGTGGAGGGTCCCAGTTCGGGGTGGGGTTAGGGTTAGGGTTAGCTCCCAGGAGGCTCCAGGCGCCGAACCCACAGCAGGGCAGTGGTCTTCCCGAAGGCCTGAGTTGAGGGCACAAGGGACCGTGCCGGTCAGGATCCGTCCTTAGCTGCCAAGGCCACAGACGTCGATCGGCCCCTGTTGGAGGAGGCCTCCGGAATCCTCTCGGTCAGCTGCACACGGGCCTGGGAAACCACATGGTGAGCTTGCAGCTTCCATGCCGAGTCAGCCTGCACCGCCTCTGGACCCCAGGCGCGTGGTCTTGTCAGACTTTGCAATGGGGTCCGCATGGGGAGGGAGTCTTAGCTAGGGTTAGGGTTTGGTCCAGGGACGTCGCCTGGGCTGAATCGACTCCAGTCTCGTGATCTCCCTCGAGGGCTGAAGTGAGGGCCCATGCCAGAAGGCGGCTCCATTGCAGGGTTAGGGTTCGAGGCAGGCTTAGGTTGCGGTGGAGGGTCCCGGTTCGGGGTACGGTTAGGGTTAGGGTTAGGTCCCAGGAGGCTCCAGGCGCCCTACCCACAGCAGGGCAGTTCTCTCCCCGAAGGGCTGAGTTGAGGGCACAAGGGACCGTGCCGGTCAGGATCCGTCTTTGGCTGCCAAGGCCACACACGTCATTGGGCCCCTGGTCGAGGAGGCCTCCGGAATCCTCTGGGCAGCTGCAGCCGGGCCTGGAAAACGACATGGTGAGCTTCCAGGTTCCATGCCGAGTCAGCCTGCACCTCTTCCGGACCCCAGGCGCGTGGTGTTGTCAGACGTTGGCATTGGGTCCTCTTGGGGAGAGAGCCTTAGCTAGGGTTAGGGTTCGGTCCAGGGACGTCGCCAGGGCCGAAGCGACTCCGGTCTCGTGATCTCCCTCGAGGGCTGAAGTGAGGGCCCATGCAGCAAGGCGGCTCAAGTGCAGGGTTAGGGGTCGAGGCCGGCTTAGGTTTCGGTGGAGGGTCCCCGTTCGGTGTGGGATTAGGGTTAAGGTTAGGTCCCAGGAGGCTCCAGGCGCCGAACCCACAGCAGGGCAGTGGTCTTCCCGAAGGCCTGAGTTGAGGGCACAAGGGACCGTGCCGGTCAGGATCCGTCTTTGGCTGCCAAGGCCACAGACGTCGATCGGCCCCTGTTGGAGGAGGCCTCCGGAATCCTCTCGGTCAGCTGCACACGGGCCTGGGAAACCACATGGTGAGCTTGCAGCTTCCATGCCGAGTCAGCCTGCACCGCCTCTGGACCCCAGGCGCGTGGTCTTGTCAGACTTTGCAATGCGATCCCCATGGGGAGGGAGCCTGAGCTAGGGTTAGGGTTTGGTCCAGGGACGTCGCCAGGGCTGAATCGACTCCAGTCTCGTGATCTCACTCGAGGGCTGAAGTGAGGGCCCATGCCAGAAGGCGGCTCCATTGCAGGTTTAGGGTTCGAGGCAGGCTTAGGTTGCGGTGGAGGGTCCCGGTTCGGGGTACGGTTAGGGTTAGGGTTAGGTCCCAGGAGGCTCCAGGCGCCCAACCCACAGCAGGGCAGTGTTCTCCCCGAAGGGCTGAGTTGAGGGCACAAGGGACCGTGCCGGTCAGGATCCGTCTTTGGCTGCCAAGGCCACACCCGTGATTGGGCCCCTGGTCGAGGAGGCCTCCGGAATCCTCTGGGCAGCTGCAGCCGGGCCTGGGAAACGACATGGTGAGCTTCCAGGTTCCATGCCGAGTCAGCCTGCACCTCTTCCGGACCCCAGGCGCGTGGTGTTGTCAGACGTTGGCATTGGGTCCTCTTGGGGAGAGAGCCTTAGCTAGGGTTAGGGTTCGGTCCAGGGACGTCGCCAGGGCCGACGCAACTCCGGTCTCGTGATCTCCCTCGAGGGCTGAAGTGAGGGCCCATGCAGCAAGGCGGCTCAAGTGCAGGGTTAGGGGTTGAGGCCGGCTTAGGTTTCGGTGGAGGGTCCCCGTTCGGTGTGGGGTTAGGGTTAGGGTTAGGTCCCAGGAGGCTCCAGGCGCCGAACCCACAGCAGGGCAGTGGTCTTCCCGAAGGCCTCAGTTGAGGGCACAAGGGACCGTGCCGGTCAGGATCCGTCTTTGGCTGCCAAGGCCACAGACGTCGATCGGCCCCTGTTGGAGGAGGCCTCCGGAATCCTCTCGGTCAGCTGCACACGGGCCTGGGAAACCACATGGTGAGCTTGCAGCTTCCATGCCGAGTCAGCCTGCACCGCCTCTGGACCCCAGGCGCGTGGTCTTGTCAGACTTTGCAATGCGATCCCCATGTGGAGGGAGCCTGAGCTAGGGTTAGGGTTTGGTCCAGGGACGTCGCCAGGGCTGAATCGACTCCAGTCTCGTGATCTCCCTCGAGGGCTGAAGTGAGGGCCCATGCCAGAAGGCGGCTCCATTGCAGGGTTAGGGTTCGAGGCAGGCTTAGGTTGCGGTGGAGGGTCCCGGTTCGGGGTACGGTTAGGGTTAGGGTTAGGTCCCAGGAGGCTCCAGGCGCCCAACCCACAGCAGGGCAGTGTTCTCCCCGAAGGGCTGAGTTGAGGGCACAAGGGACCGTGCCGGTCAGGATCCGTCTTTGGCTGCCAAGGCCACACCCGTGATTGGGCCCCTGGTCGAGGAGGCCTCCGGAATCCTCTGGGCAGCTGCAGCCGGGCCTGGGAAACGACATGGTGAGCTTCCAGGTTCCATGCCGAGTCAGCCTGCACCTCTTCCGGACCCCAGGCGCGTGGTGTTGTCAGAGGTTGGCATTGGGTCCTCATGGGGAGAGAGCCTTAGCTAGGGTTAGGGTTCGGTCCAGGGATGTCGCCAGGGCCGAAGCGACTCCGGTCTCGTGATCTCGCTCGAGGGCTGAAGTGAGGGCCCATGCAGCAAGGCGGCTCAAGTGCAGGGTTAGGGGTCGAGGCCTGCTTAGGTTTCGGTGGAGGGTCCCAGTTCGGGGTGGGGTTAGGGTTAGGTAGGGTTAGGTCCCAGGAGGCTCCAGGCGCCGAACCCACAGCAGGGCAGTGGTCTTCCCGAAGGCCTGAGTTGAGGGCACAAGGGACCGTGCCGGTCAGGATCCGTCTTTGGCTGCCAAGGCCACAGACGTCGATCGGCCCCTGTTGGAGGAGGCCTCCGGAATCCTCTCGGTCAGCTGCACACGGGCCTGGGAAACCACATGGTGAGCTTGCAGCTTCCATGCCGAGTCAGCCTGCACCGCCTCTGGACCCCAGGCGCGTGGTCTTGTCAGACTTTGCAATGGGGTTCTCATGGGGAGGGAGCCTGAGCTAGGGTTAGGGTTGGTCCAGGGACGTCGCCAGGGCTGAATCGACTCCAGTCTCGTGATCTCCCTCGAGGGCTGAAGTGAGGGCCCATGCCAGAAGGCGGCTCCATTGCAGGGTTAGGGTTCGAGGCAGGCTTAGGTTGCGGTGGAGGGTCCCGGTTCGGGGTACGGTTAGGGTTAGGGTTAGGTCCCAGGAGGCTCCAGGCGCCGAACCCACAGCAGGGCAGTGTTCTCCCCGAAGGGCTGAGTTGAGGGCACAAGGGACCGTGCCGGTCAGGATCCGTCTTTGGCTGCCAAGGCCACACCCGTGATTGGGCCCCTGGTCGAGGAGGCCTCCGAATCCTCTGGGCAGCTGCAGCCGGGCCTGGGAAACGACATGGTGAGCTTCCAGGTTCCATGCCGAGTCAGCCTGCACCTCTTCCGGACCCCAGGCGCGTGGTGTTGTCAGAGGTTGGCATTGGGTCCTCTTGGGGAGAGAGCCTTAGCTAGGGTTAGGGTTCGGTCCAGGGACGTCGCCAGGGCCGAAGCGACTCCGGTCTCGTGATCTCGCTCGAGGGCTGAAGTGAGGGCCATGCAGCAAGGCGGCTCAAGTGCAGGGTTAGGGGTCGAGGCCGGCTTAGGTTTCGGTGGAGGGTCCCCGTTCGGTGTGGGGTTAGGGTTAGGGTTAGGTCCCAGGAGGCTCCAGGCGCCGAACCCACAGCAGGGCAGTGGTCTTCCCGAAGGCCTGAGTTGAGGGCACAAGGGACCGTGCCGGTCAGGATCCGTCTTTGGCTGCCAAGGCCACAGACGTCGATCGGCCCCTGTTGGAGGAGGCCTCCGGAATCCTCTCGGTCAGCTGCACACGGGCCTGGGAAACCACATGGTGAGCTTGCAGCTTCCATGCCGAGTCAGCCTGCACCGCCTCTGGACCCCAGGCGCGTGATCTTGTCAGACTTTGCAATGGGATCCCCATGGGGAGGAGCCTTAGCTAGGGTTAGGGTTTGGTCCAGGGACGTCGCCAGGGCCTGAATCGACTCCAGTCTCGTGATCTCCCTCGAGGGCTGAAGTGAGGGCCCATGCCAGAAGGCGGCTCCATTGCAGGGTTAGGGTACGAGGCAGGCTTAGGTTTGCGGTGGAGGGTCCCGGTTCGGGGTACGGTTAGGGTTAGGGTTAGGTCCCAGGAGGCTCCAGGCGCCCAACCCACAGCAGGGCAGTGTTCTCCCCGAAGGGCTGAGTTGAGGGCACAAGGGACCGTGCCGGTCAGGATCCGTCTTTGGCTGCCAAGGCCACACCCGTGATTGGGCCCCTGGTCGAGGAGGCCTCCGGAATCCTCTGGGCAGCTGCAGCCGGGCCTGGGAAACGACATGGTGAGCTTCCCAGGTTCCATGCCGAGTCAGCCTGCACCTCTTCCGGACCCCAGGCGCGTGGTGTTGTCAGACGTTGGCATTGGGTCCTCTTGGGGAGAGAGCCTTAGCTAGGGTTAGGGTTCGGTCCAGGGCCGTCGCCAGGGCCGACGCGACTCCGGTCTCGTGATCTCCCTCGAGGGCTGAAGTGAGGGCCCATGCAGCAAGGCGGCTCAAGTGCAGGGTTAGGGGTCGAGGCCGGCTTAGGTTTATGTGGAGGGTCCCCGTTTGGGTGTTGGGTTAGGGTTAGGGTTAGGTCCCAGGAGGCTCCAGGCGCCGAACCCACAGCAGGGCAGTGGTCTTCCCGAAGGCCTCAGTTGAGGGCACAAGGGACCATGCCGGTCAGGATCCGTCTTTGGCTGCCAAGGCCACAGACGTCGATCGGCCCCTGTTGGAGGAGGCCTCCGGAATCCTCTCGGTCAGCTGCACACGGGCCTGGGAAACCACATGGTGAGCTTGCAGCTTCCATGCCGAGTCAGCCTGCACCGCCTCTGGACCCCAGGCGCGTGGTCTTGTCAGACTTTGCAATGGGATCCCCATGGGGAGGGAGCCTGAGCTAGGGTTAGGGTTTGGTCCAGGGACGTCGCCAGGGCTGAATCGATTCCAGTCTCGTGATCTCACTCGAGGGCTGAAGTGAGGGCCCATGCCAGAAGGCGGCTCCATTGCAGGGTTAGGGTTCGAGGCAAGCTTAGGTTGCGGTGGAGGGTCCCGGTTCGGGTACGGTTAGGGTTAGGGTTAGGGTCCAGGAGGCTCCAGGCGCCCAACCCACAGCAGGGCAGTGTTCTCCCCGAAGGGCTGAGTTGAGGGCACAAGGGACCGTGCCGGTCAGGATCCGTCTTTGGCTGCCAAGGCCACACCCGTGATTGGGCCCCTGGTCGAGGAGGCCTCCGGAATCCTCTGGGCAGCTGCAGCCGGGCCTGGGAAACGACATGGTGAGCTTCCAGGTTCCATGCCGAGTCAGCCTGCACCTCTTCCGGACCCCAGGCGCGTGGTGTTGTCAGAGGTTGGCATTGGGTCCTCTTGGGGAGAGAGCCTTAGCTAGGTTAGGGTTCGGTCCAGGGATGTCGCCAGGGCCGAAGCGACTCCGGTCTCGTGATCTCGCTCGAGGGCTGAAGTGAGGGCCCATGCAGCAAGGCGGCTCAAGTGCAGGGTTAGGGGTCGAGGCCGGCTTAGGTTTCGGTGGAGGGTCCCCGTTCGGTGTGGGGTTAGGGTTAGGGTTAGGTCCCAGGAGGCTCCAGGCGCCGAACCCACAGCAGGGCAGTGGTCTTCCCGAAGGCCTGAGTTGAGGGCACAAGGGACCGTGCCGGTCAGGATCCGTCTTTGGCTGCCAAGGCCACAGACGTCGATCGGCCCCTGTTGGAGGAGGCCTCCGGAATCCTCTCGGTCAGCTGCACACGGGCCTGGGAAACCACATGGTGAGCTTGCAGCTTCCATGCCGAGTCAGCCTGCACCGCCTCTGGACCCCAGGCGCGTGGTCTTGTCAGACTTTGCAATGGAGTTCTCATGGGGAGGGAGCCTGAGCTAGGGTTAGGGTTTGGTCCAGGGACGTCGCCAGGGCTGAATCGACTCCAGTCTCGTGATCTCCCTCGAGGGCTGAAGTGAGGGCCCATGCCAGAAGGCGGCTCCATTGCAGGGTTAGGGTTCGAGGCAGGCTTAGGTTGCGGTGGAGGGTCCCGGTTCGGGGTACGGTTAGGGTTAGGGTTAGGTCCCAGGAGGCTCCAGGCGCCCAACCCACAGCAGGGCAGTGTTCTCCCTGAAGGGCTGAGTTGAGGGCACAAGGGACCTTGCCGGTCAGGATCCGTCTTTGGCTGCCAAGGCCACACCCGTGATTGGGCCCCTGGTCGAGGAGGCCTCCGGAATCCTCTGGGCAGCTGCAGCCGGGCCTGGAAACGACCTGGTGAGCTTCCAGGTTCCATGCCGAGTCAGCCTGCACCTCTTCCGGACCCCAAGCGCGTGGTGTTGTCAGACGTTGGCATTGGGTCCTCTTGGGGAGAGAGCCTTAGCTAGGGTTAGGGTTCGGTCCAGGGACGTCGCCAGGGCCGACGCGACTCCGGTCTCGTGATCTCGCTCGAGGGCTGAAGTGAGGACCCATGTAGCAAGGCGGCTCAAGTGCAGGGTTAGGGGTCGAGGCCGGCTTAGGTTTCGGTGGAGGGTCCCCGTTCGGTGTGGGGTTAGGGTTAGGGTTAGGGTCCCAGGAGGCTCCAGGCGCCGAACCCACAGCAGGGCAGTGGTCTTCCCGAAGGCCTGAGTTGAGGGCACAAGGGACCGTGCCGGTCAGGATCCGTCTTTGGCTGCCAAGGCCACAGACGTCGATCGGCCCCTGTTGGAGGAGGCCTCCGAATCCTCTCGGTCAGCTGCACACGGGCCTGGGAAACCACATGCTGAGCTTGCAGCTTCCATGCCGAGTCAGCCTGCACCGCCTCTGGACCCCAGGCGCGTGGTCTTGTCAGACTTTGCAATGGGGTTCTCATGGGGAGGGAGCCTTAGCTAGGGTTAGGGTTTGGTCCAGGGACGTCGCCAGGGCTGAATCGACTCCAGTCTCGTGATCTCCCTCGAGGGCTTGAAGTGAGGGCCCATGCCAGAAGGCGGCTCCATTGCAGGGTTAGGGTTCGAGGCAGGCTTAGGTTGCGGTGGAGGGTCCCGGTTCGGGGTACGGTTAGGGTTAGGGTTAGGTCCCAGGAGGCTCCAGGCGCCCAACCCACAGCAGGGCAGTGTTCTCCCCGAAGGGCTGAGTTGAGGGCACAAGGGACCGTGCCGGTCAGGATCCGTCTTTGGCTGCCAAGGCCACACACGTGATTGGGCCCCTGGTCGAGGAGGCCACCGAATCCTCTGGGCAGCTGCGGCCGGGCCTGGGAAACGACATGGTGAGCTTCCAGGTTCCATGCCGAGTCAGCCTGCACCTCTTCCGGACCCCAGGCGCGTGGTGTTGTCAGACGTTGGCATTGGGTCCTCTTGGGGAGAGAGCCTTAGCTAGGGTTAGGGTTCGGTCCAGGGACGTCGCCAGGGGCCGACGCGACTCCGGTCTCGTGATCTCCCTCGAGGGCTGAAGTGAGGGCCCATGCAGCAAGGCGGCTCAAGTGCAGGGTTAGGGTCGAGGCCGGCTTAGGTTTAGGTGAGGGTCCCCGTTCGGTGTGGGGTTAGGGTTAGGGTTAGGTCCCAGGAGGGCTCCAGGCGCCGAACCCACAGCAGGGCAGTGGTCTTCCCGAAGGCCTGAGTTGAGGGCACAAGGGACCGTGCCGGTCAGGATCCGTCTTTGGCTGCCAAGGCCACAGACGTCGATCGGCCCCTGTTGGAGGAGGCCTCCGGAATCCTCTCGGTCAGCTGCACACGGGCCTGGGAAACCACATGGTGAGCTTGCAGCTTCCATGCCGAGTCAGCCTGCACCGCCTCTGGACCCCAGGCGCGTGGTCTTGTCAGACTTTGCAATGGGATCCCCATGGGGAGGGAGCCTGAGCTAGGGTTAGGGTTTGGTCCAGGGACGTCGCCAGGGCTGAATCGACTCCAGTCTCGTGATCTCCCTCGAGGGCTGAAGTGAGGGCCCATGCCAGAAGGCGGCTCCATTGCAGGGATAGGGTTCGAGGCAGGCTTAGGTTGCGGTGGAGGGTCCCGGTTCGGGGTACGGTTAGGGTTAGGGTTAGGTCCCAGGAGGCTCCAGGCGCCCAACCCACAGCAGGGCAGTGTTCTCCCCGAAGGGCTGAGTTGAGGGCACAAGGGACCGTGCCGGTCAGGATCCGTCTTTGGCTGCCAAGGCCACACCCGTGATTGGGCCCCTGGTCGAGGAGGCCTCCGGAATCCTCTGGGCAGCTGCAGCCGGGCCTGGGAAACGACATGGTGAGCTTCCAGGTTCCATGCCGGGTCATCCTGCACCTCTTCCGGACCCCAGGCGCGTGGTGTTGTCAGACGTTGGCATTGGGTCCTCTTGGGGAGAGAGCCTTAGCTAGGGTTAGGGTTCGGTCCAGGGATGTCGCCAGGGCCGAAGCGACTCCGGTCTCGTGATCTCGCTCGAGGGCTGAAGTGAGGGCCCATGCAGCAAGGCGGCTCAAGTGCAGGGTTAGGGGTCGAGGCCGGCTTAGGTTTCGGTGGAGGGTCCCCGTTCGGTGTGGGGTTAGGGTTAGGGTTAGGTCCCAGGAGGCTCCAGGCGCCGAACCCACAGCAGGGCAGTGGTCTTCCCGAAGGCCTGAGTTGAGGGCACAAGGGACCGTGCCGGTCAGGATCCGTCTTTGGCTGCCAAGGCCACAGACGTCGATCGGCCCCTGTTGGAGGAGGCCTCCGGAATCCTCTCGGTCAGCTGCACACGGGCCTGGGAAACCACATGGTGAGCTTGCAGCTTCCATGCCGAGTCAGCCTGCACCGCCTCTGGACCCCAGGCGCGTGGTCTTGTCAGACTTTGCAATGGGGTTCTCATGGGGAGGGAGCCTTAGCTAGGGTTAGGGTTTGGTCCAGGGACGTCGCCAGGGCTGAATCGACTCCAGTCTCGTGATCTCACTCGAGGGCTGAAGTGAGGGCCCATGCCAGAAGGCGGCTCCATTGCAGGGTTAGGGTTCGAGGCAGGCTTAGGTTGCGGTGGAGGGTCCCGGTTCGGGGTACGGTTAGGGTTAGGGTTAGGTCCCAGGAGGCTCCAGGCGCCCAACCCACAGCAGGGCAGTGTTCTCCCCGAAGGGCTGAGTTGAGGGCACAAGGGACCGTGCCGGTCAGGATCCGTCTTTGGCTGCCAAGGCCACACCCGTGATTGGGCCCCTGGTCGAGGAGGCCTCCGGAATCCTCTGGGCAGCTGCAGCCGGGCCTGGGAAACGACATGGTGAGCTTCCAGGTTCCATGCCGAGTCAGCCTGCACCTCTTCCGGACCCCAGGCGCGTGGTGTTGTCAGACGTTGGCATTGGGTCCTCTTGGGGAGAGAGCCTTAGCTAGGGTTAGGGTTCGGTCCAGGGATGTCGCCAGGGCCGAAGCGACTCCGGTCTCGTGATTTCGCTCGAGGGCTGAAGTGAGGGCCCATGCAGCAAGGCGGCTCAAGTGCAGGGTTAGGGGTCGAGGCCGGCTTAGGTTTCGGTGGAGGGTCCCCGTTCGGTGTGGGGTTAGGGTTAGGGTTAGGTCCCAGGAGGCTCCAGGCGCCCAACCCACAGCAGGGCAGTGGTCTTCCCGAAGGCCTGAGTTGAGGGCACAAGGGACCGTGCCGGTCAGGATCCGTCTTTGGCTGCCAAGGCCACAGACGTCGATCGGCCCCTGTTGGAGGAGGCCTCCGGAATCCTCTCGGTCAGCTGCACACGGGCCTGGGAAACCACATGGTGAGCTTGCAGCTTCCATGCCGAGTCAGCCTGCACCGCCTCTGGACCCCAGGCGCGTGATCTTGTCAGACTTTGCAATGGGATCCCCATGGGGAGGGAGCCTGAGCTAGGGTTAGGGTTTGGTCCAGGGACGTCGCCAGGGCTGAATCGACTCCAGTCTCGAGATCTCCCTCGAGGGCTGAAGTGAGGGCCCATGCCAGAAGGCGGCTCCATTGTAGGGTTAGGGTTCGAGGCAGGCTTAGGTTGCGGTGGAGGGTCCCGGTTCGGGGTACGGTTAGGGTTAGTGTTAGGTCCCAGGAGGCTCCAGGCGCCCAACCCACAGCAGGGCAGTGTTCTCCCCGAAGGGCTGAGTTGAGGGCACAAGGGACCGTGCCGGTCAGGATCCGTCTTTGGCTGCCAAGGCCACACACGTGATTGGGCCCCTGGTCGAGGAGGCCTCCGGAATCCTCTGGGCAGCTGCAGCCGGGCCTGGGAAACGAAATGGTGAGCTTCCAAATTCCATGCCGAGTCAGCCTGCACCTCTTCCGGACCCCAGGCGCGTGGTGTTGTCAGAGGTTGGCATTGGGTCCTCTTGGGGAGAGAGCCTTAGCTAGGGTTAGGGTTCGGTCCAGGGATGTCGCCAGGGCCGAAGCGACTCCGGTCTCGTGATCTCGCTCGAGGGCTGAAGTGAGGGCCCATGCAGCAAGGCGGCTCAAGTGCAGGGTTAGGGGTCGAGGCCGGCTTAGGTTTCGGTGGAGGGTCCCCGTTCGGTGTGGGGTTAGGGTTAGGGTTAGGTCCCAGGAGGCTCCAGGCGCCGAACCCACAGCAGGGCAGTGGTCTTCCCGAAGGCCTGAGTTGAGGGCACAAGGGACCGTGCCGGTCAGGATCCGTCTTTGGCTGCCAAGGCCACAGACGTCGATCGGCCCCTGTTGGAGGAGGCCTCCGGAATCCTCTCGGTCAGCTGCACACGGGCCTGGGAAACCACATGGTGAGCTTGCAGCTTCCATGCCGAGTCAGCCTGCACCGCCTCTGGACCCCAGGCGCGTGGTCTTGTCAGACTTTGCAATGGGGTTCTCATGGGGAGGGAGCCTTAGCTAGGGTTAGGGTTTGGTCCAGGGACGTCGCCAGGGCTGAATCGACTCCAGTCTCGTGATCTCACTCGAGGGCTGAAGTGAGGGCCCATGCCAGAAGGCGGCTCCATTGCAGGGTTAGGGTTCGAGGCAGGCTTAGGTTGCGGTGGAGGGTCCCGGTTCGGGGTACGGTTAGGGTTAGGGTTAGGTCCCAGGAGGCTCCAGGCCCCCAACCCACAGCAGGGCAGTGTTCTCCTCGAAGGGCTGAGTTGAGGGCACAAGGGACCGTGCCGGTCAGGATCCGTCTTTGGCTGCCAAGGCCACACCCGTGATTGGGCCCCTGGTCGAGGAGGCCTCCGGAATCCTCTGGGCAGCTGCAGCCGGGCCTGGGAAACCACATGGTGAGCTTCCAAATTCCATGCCGAGTCAGCCTGCACCTCTTCCGGACCCCAGGCGCGTGGTGTTGTCAGAGGTTGGCATTGGGTCCTCTTGGGGAGAGAGCCTTAGCTAGGGTTAGGGTTCGGTCCAGGGATGTCGCCAGGGCCGAAGCGACTCCGGTCTCGTGATCTCGCTCGAGGGCTGAAGTGAGGGCCCATGCAGCAAGGCGGCTCAAGTGCAGGGTTAGGGGTCGAGGCCGGCTTAGGTTTCGGTGGAGGGTCCCCGTTCGGTGTGGGGTTAGGGTTAGGGTTAGGTCCCAGGAGGCTCCAGGCGCCGAACCCACAGCAGGGCAGTGGTCTTCCCGAAGGCCTCAGTTGAGGGCACAAGGGACCGTGCCGGTCAGGATCCGTCTTTGGCTGCCAAGGCCACAGACGTCGATCGGCCCCTGTTGGAGGAGGCCTCCGGAATCCTCTCGGTCAGCTGCACACGGGCCTGGGAAACCACATGGTGAGCTTGCAGCTTCCATGCCGAGTCAGCCTGCACCGCCTCTGGACCCCAGGCGCGTGGTCTTGTCAGACTTTGCAATGGGGTTCTCATGGGGAGGGAGCCTGAGCTAGGGTTAGGGTTTGGTCCAGGGACGTCGCCAGGGCTGAATCGACTCCAGTCTCGTGATCTCCCTCGAGGGCTGAAGTG
This sequence comes from Panthera pardus, assembly GCF_024362965.1. Lineage (NCBI taxonomy): Eukaryota > Metazoa > Chordata > Mammalia > Carnivora > Felidae > Panthera > Panthera pardus. The sequence continues at coordinate 124,830 of NW_026526894.1, forward strand.
AGGGCCCATGCCAGAAGGCGGCTCCATTGCAGGGTTAGGGTTCGAGGCAGGCTTAGGTTGCGGTGGAGGGTCCCGGTTCGGGGTACGGTTAGGGTTAGGGTTAGGTCCCAGGAGGCTCCAGGCGCCCAACCCACAGCAGGGCAGTGTTCTCCCCGAAGGGCTGAGTTGAGGGCACAAGGGACCGTGCCGGTCAGGATCCGTCTTTGGCTGCCAAGGCCACACACGTGATTGGGCCCCTGGTCGAGGAGGCCACCGGAATCCTCTGGGCAGCTGCGGCCGGGCCTGGGAAACGACATGGTGAGCTTCCAGGTTCCATGCCGAGTCAGCCTGCACCTCTTCCGGACCCCAGGCGCGTGGTGTTGTCAGACGTTGGCATTGGGTCCTCTTGGGGAGAGAGCCTTAGCTAGGGTTAGGGTTCGGTCCAGGGACGTCGCCAGGGCCGACGCGACTCCGGTCTCGTGATCTCCCTCGAGGGCTGAAGTGAGGGCCCATGCAGCAAGGCGGCTCAAGTGCAGGGTTAGGGGTCGAGGCCGGCTTAGGTTTAGGTGGAGGGTCCCCGTTCGGTGTGGGGTTAGGGTTAGGGTTAGGTCCCAGGAGGCTCCAGGCGCCGAACCCACAGCAGGGCAGTGGTCTTCCCGAAGGCCTGAGTTGAGGGCACAAGGGACCGTGCCGGTCAGGATCCGTCTTTGGCTGCCAAGGCCACAGACGTCGATCGGCCCCTGTTGGAGGAGGCCTCCGGAATCCTCTCGGTCAGCTGCACACGGGCCTGGGAAACCACATGGTGAGCTTGCAGCTTCCATGCCGAGTCAGCCTGCACCGCCTCTGGACCCCAGGCGCGTGGTCTTGTCAGACTTTGCAATGGGATCCCCATGGGGAGGGAGCCTGAGCTAGGGTTAGGGTTTGGTCCAGGGACGTCGCCAGGGCTGAATCGACTCCAGTCTCGTGATCTCCCTCGAGGGCTGAAGTGAGGGCCCATGCCAGAAGGCGGCTCCATTGCAGGGATAGGGTTCGAGGCAGGCTTAGGTTGCGGTGGAGGGTCCCGGTTCGGGGTACGGTTAGGGTTAGGGTTAGGTCCCAGGAGGCTCCAGGCGCCCAACCCACAGCAGGGCAGTGTTCTCCCCGAAGGGCTGAGTTGAGGGCACAAGGGACCGTGCCGGTCAGGATCCGTCTTTGGCTGCCAAGGCCACACCCGTGATTGGGCCCCTGGTCGAGGAGGCCTCCGGAATCCTCTGGGCAGCTGCAGCCGGGCCTGGGAAACGACATGGTGAGCTTCCAGGTTCCATGCCGAGTCATCCTGCACCTCTTCCGGACCCCAGGCGCGTGGTGTTGTCAGACGTTGGCATTGGGTCCTCTTGGGGAGAGAGCCTTAGCTAGGGTTAGGGTTCGGTCCAGGGATGTCGCCAGGGCCGAAGCGACTCCGGTCTCGTGATCTCGCTCGAGGGCTGAAGTGAGGGCCCATGCAGCAAGGCGGCTCAAGTGCAGGGTTAGGGGTCGAGGCCGGCTTAGGTTTCGGTGGAGGGTCCCCGTTCGGTGTGGGGTTAGGGTTAGGGTTAGGTCCCAGGAGGCTCCAGGCGCCGAACCCACAGCAGGGCAGTGGTCTTCCCGAAGGCCTGAGTTGAGGGCACAAGGGACCGTGCCGGTCAGGATCCGTCTTTGGCTGCCAAGGCCACAGACGTCGATCGGCCCCTGTTGGAGGAGGCCTCCGGAATCCTCTCGGTCAGCTGCACACGGGCCTGGGAAACCACATGGTGAGCTTGCAGCTTCCATGCCGAGTCAGCCTGCACCGCCTCTGGACCCCAGGCGCGTGGTCTTGTCAGACTTTGCAATGGGGTTCTCATGGGGAGGGAGCCTGAGCTAGGGTTAGGGTTTGGTCCAGGGACGTCGCCAGGGCTGAATCGACTCCAGTCTCGTGATCTCCCTCGAGGGCTGAAGTGAGGGCCCATGCCAGAAGGCGGCTCCATTGCAGGGTTAGGGTTCGAGGCAGGCTTAGGTTGCGGTGGAGGGTCCCGGTTCGGGGTACGGTTAGGGTTAGGGTTAGGTCCCAGGAGGCTCCAGGCGCCCAACCCACAGCAGGGCAGTGTTCTCCCCGAAGGGCTGAGTTGAGGGCACAAGGGACCGTGCCGGTCAGGATCCGTCTTTGGCTGCCAAGGCCACACCCGTGATTGGGCCCCTGGTCGAGGAGGCCTCCGGAATCCTCTGGGCAGCTGCAGCCGGGCCTGGGAAACGACATGGTGAGCTTCCAGGTTCCATGCCGAGTCAGCCTGCACCTCTTCCGGACCCCAGGCGCGTGGTGTTGTCAGACGTTGGCATTGGGTCCTCTTGGGGAGAGAGCCTTAGCTAGGGTTAGGGTTCGGTCCAGGGACGTCGCCAGGGCCGACGCGACTCCGGTCTCGTGATCTCCCTCGAGGGCTGAAGTGAGGGCCCATGCAGCAAGGCGGCTCAAGTGCAGGGTTAGGGGTCGAGGCCGGCTTAGGTTTAGGTGGAGGGTCCCCGTTCGGTGTGGGGTTAGGGTTAGGGTTAGGTCCCAGGAGGCTCCAGGCGCCGAACCCACAGCAGGGCAGTGGTCTTCCCGAAGGCCTCAGTTGAGGGCACAAGGGACCGTGCCGGTCAGGATCCGTCTTTGGCTGCCAAGGCCACAGACGTCGATCGGCCCCTGTTGGAGGAGGCCTCCGGAATCCTCTCGGTCAGCTGCACACGGGCCTGGGAAACCACATGGTGAGCTTGCAGCTTCCATGCCGAGTCAGCCTGCACCGCCTCTGGACCCCAGGCGCGTGGTCTTGTCAGACTTTGCAATGGGATCCCCATGGGGAGGGAGCCTGAGCTAGGGTTAGGGTTTGGTCCAGGGACGTCGCCAGGGCTGAATCGACTCCAGTCTCGTGATCTCCCTCGAGGGCTGAAGTGAGGGCCCATGCCAGAAGGCGGCTCCATTGCAGGGATAGGGTTCGAGGCAGGCTTAGGTTGCGGTGGAGGGTCCCGGTTCGGGGTACGGTTAGGGTTAGGGTTAGGTCCCAGGAGGCTCCAGGCGCCCAACCCACAGCAGGGCAGTGTTCTCCCCGAAGGGCTGAGTTGAGGGCACAAGGGACCGTGCCGGTCAGGATCCGTCTTTGGCTGCCAAGGCCACACCCGTGATTGGGCCCCTGGTCGAGGAGGCCTCCGGAATCCTCTGGGCAGCTGCAGCCGGGCCTGGGAAACGACATGGTGAGCTTCCAGGTTCCATGCCGAGTCATCCTGCACCTCTTCCGGACCCCAGGCGCGTGGTGTTGTCAGACGTTGGCATTGGGTCCTCTTGGGGAGAGAGCCTTAGCTAGGGTTAGGGTTCGGTCCAGGGATGTCGCCAGGGCCGAAGCGACTCCGGTCTCGTGATCTCGCTCGAGGGCTGAAGTGAGGGCCCATGCAGCAAGGCGGCTCAAGTGCAGGGTTAGGGGTCGAGGCCGGCTTAGGTTTCGGTGGAGGGTCCCCGTTCGGTGTGGGGTTAGGGTTAGGGTTAGGTCCCAGGAGGCTCCAGGCGCCGAACCCACAGCAGGGCAGTGGTCTTCCCGAAGGCCTGAGTTGAGGGCACAAGGGACCGTGCCGGTCAGGATCCGTCTTTGGCTGCCAAGGCCACAGACGTCGATCGGCCCCTGTTGGAGGAGGCCTCCGGAATCCTCTCGGTCAGCTGCACACGGGCCTGGGAAACCACATGGTGAGCTTGCAGCTTCCATGCCGAGTCAGCCTGCACCGCCTCTGGACCCCAGGCGCGTGGTCTTGTCAGACTTTGCAATGGGGTTCTCATGGGGAGGGAGCCTTAGCTAGGGTTAGGGTTTGGTCCAGGGACGTCGCCAGGGCTGAATCGACTCCAGTCTCGTGATCTCACTCGAGGGCTGAAGTGAGGGCCCATGCCAGAAGGCGGCTCCATTGCAGGGTTAGGGTTCGAGGCAGGCTTAGGTTGCGGTGGAGGGTCCCGGTTCGGGGTACGGTTAGGGTTAGGGTTAGGTCCCAGGAGGCTCCAGGCGCCCAACCCACAGCAGGGCAGTGTTCTCCCCGAAGGGCTGAGTTGAGGGCACAAGGGACCGTGCCGGTCAGGATCCGTCTTTGGCTGCCAAGGCCACACCCGTGATTGGGCCCCTGGTCGAGGAGGCCTCCGGAATCCTCTGGGCAGCTGCAGCCGGGCCTGGGAAACGACATGGTGAGCTTCCAGGTTCCATGCCGAGTCAGCCTGCACCTCTTCCGGACCCCAGGCGCGTGGTGTTGTCAGACGTTGGCATTGGGTCCTCTTGGGGAGAGAGCCTTAGCTAGGGTTAGGGTTCGGTCCAGGGATGTCGCCAGGGCCGAAGCGACTCCGGTCTCGTGATTTCGCTCGAGGGCTGAAGTGAGGGCCCATGCAGCAAGGCGGCTCAAGTGCAGGGTTAGGGGTCGAGGCCGGCTTAGGTTTCGGTGGAGGGTCCCCGTTCGGTGTGGGGTTAGGGTTAGGGTTAGGTCCCAGGAGGCTCCAGGCGCCGAACCCACAGCAGGGCAGTGGTCTTCCCGAAGGCCTGAGTTGAGGGCACAAGGGACCGTGCCGGTCAGGATCCGTCTTTGGCTGCCAAGGCCACAGACGTCGATCGGCCCCTGTTGGAGGAGGCCTCCGGAATCCTCTCGGTCAGCTGCACACGGGCCTGGGAAACCACATGGTGAGCTTGCAGCTTCCATGCCGAGTCAGCCTGCACCGCCTCTGGACCCCAGGCGCGTGGTCTTGTCAGACTTTGCAATGGGGTTCTCATGGGGAGGGAGCCTGAGCTAGGGTTAGGGTTTGGTCCAGGGACGTCGCCAGGGCTGAATCGACTCCAGTCTCGTGATCTCCCTCGAGGGCTGAAGTGAGGGCCCATGCCAGAAGGCGGCTCCATTGCAGGGTTAGGGTTCGAGGCAGGCTTAGGTTGCGGTGGAGGGTCCCGGTTCGGGGTACGGTTAGGGTTAGGGTTAGGTCCCAGGAGGCTCTAGGCGCCCAACCCACAGCAGGGCAGTGTTCTCCCTGAAGGGCTGAGTTGAGGGCACAAGGGACCTTGCCGGTCAGGATCCGTCTTTGGCTGCCAAGGCCACACCCGTGATTGGGCCCCTGGTCGAGGAGGCCTCCGGAATCCTCTGGGCAGCTGCAGCCGGGCCTGGGAAACGACCTGGTGAGCTTCCAGGTTCCATGCCGAGTCAGCCTGCACCTCTTCCGGACCCCAAGCGCGTGGTGTTGTCAGACGTTGGCATTGGGTCCTCTTGGGGAGAGAGCCTTAGCTAGGGTTAGGGTTCGGTCCAGGGACGTCGCCAGGGCCGACGCGACTCCGGTCTCGTGATCTCGCTCGAGGGCTGAAGTGAGGACCCATGTAGCAAGGCGGCTCAAGTGCAGGGTTAGGGGTCGAGGCCGGCTTAGGTTTCGGTGGAGGGTCCCCGTTCGGTGTGGGGTTAGGGTTAGGGTTAGGTCCCAGGAGGCTCCAGGCGCCGAACCCACAGCAGGGCAGTGGTCTTCCCGAAGGCCTGAGTTGAGGGCACAAGGGACCGTGCCGGTCAGGATCCGTCTTTGGCTGCCAAGGCCACAGACGTCGATCGGCCCCTGTTGGAGGAGGCCTCCGGAATCCTCTCGGTCAGCTGCACACGGGCCTGGGAAACCACATGGTGAGCTTGCAGCTTCCATGCCGAGTCAGCCTGCACCGCCTCTGGACCCCAGGCGCGTGGTCTTGTCAGACTTTGCAATGGGGTTCTCATGGGGAGGGAGCCTTAGCTAGGGTTAGGGTTTGGTCCAGGGACGTCGCCAGGGCTGAATCGACTCCAGTCTCGTGATCTCCCTCGAGGGCTGAAGTGAGGGCCCATGCCAGAAGGCGGCTCCATTGCAGGGTTAGGGTTCGAGGCAGGCTTAGGTTGCGGTGGAGGGTCCCGGTTCGGGGTACGGTTAGGGTTAGGGTTAGGTCCCAGGAGGCTCCAGGCGCCCAACCCACAGCAGGGCAGTGTTCTCCCCGAAGGGCTGAGTTGAGGGCACAAGGGACCGTGCCGGTCAGGATCCGTCTTTGGCTGCCAAGGCCACACACGTGATTGGGCCCCTGGTCGAGGAGGCCACCGGAATCCTCTGGGCAGCTGCGGCCGGGCCTGGGAAACGACATGGTGAGCTTCCAGGTTCCATGCCGAGTCAGCCTGCACCTCTTCCGGACCCCAGGCGCGTGGTGTTGTCAGACGTTGGCATTGGGTCCTCTTGGGGAGAGAGCCTTAGCTAGGGTTAGGGTTCGGTCCAGGGACGTCGCCAGGGCCGACGCGACTCCGGTCTCGTGATCTCCCTCGAGGGCTGAAGTGAGGGCCCATGCAGCAAGGCGGCTCAAGTGCAGGGTTAGGGGTCGAGGCCGGCTTAGGTTTAGGTGGAGGGTCCCCGTTCGGTGTGGGGTTAGGGTTAGGGTTAGGTCCCAGGAGGCTCCAGGCGCCGAACCCACAGCAGGGCAGTGGTCTTCCCGAAGGCCTGAGTTGAGGGCACAAGGGACCGTGCCGGTCAGGATCCGTCTTTGGCTGCCAAGGCCACAGACGTCGATCGGCCCCTGTTGGAGGAGGCCTCCGGAATCCTCTCGGTCAGCTGCACACGGGCCTGGGAAACCACATGGTGAGCTTGCAGCTTCCATGCCGAGTCAGCCTGCACCGCCTCTGGACCCCAGGCGCGTGGTCTTGTCAGACTTTGCAATGGGATCCCCATGGGGAGGGAGCCTGAGCTAGGGTTAGGGTTTGGTCCAGGGACGTCGCCAGGGCTGAATCGACTCCAGTCTCGTGATCTCCCTCGAGGGCTGAAGTGAGGGCCCATGCCAGAAGGCGGCTCCATTGCAGGGATAGGGTTCGAGGCAGGCTTAGGTTGCGGTGGAGGGTCCCGGTTCGGGGTACGGTTAGGGTTAGGGTTAGGTCCCAGGAGGCTCCAGGCGCCCAACCCACAGCAGGGCAGTGTTCTCCCCGAAGGGCTGAGTTGAGGGCACAAGGGACCGTGCCGGTCAGGATCCGTCTTTGGCTGCCAAGGCCACACCCGTGATTGGGCCCCTGGTCGAGGAGGCCTCCGGAATCCTCTGGGCAGCTGCAGCCGGGCCTGGGAAACGACATGGTGAGCTTCCAGGTTCCATGCCGAGTCATCCTGCACCTCTTCCGGACCCCAGGCGCGTGGTGTTGTCAGACGTTGGCATTGGGTCCTCTTGGGGAGAGAGCCTTAGCTAGGGTTAGGGTTCGGTCCAGGGATGTCGCCAGGGCCGAAGCGACTCCGGTCTCGTGATCTCGCTCGAGGGCTGAAGTGAGGGCCCATGCAGCAAGGCGGCTCAAGTGCAGGGTTAGGGGTCGAGGCCGGCTTAGGTTTCGGTGGAGGGTCCCCGTTCGGTGTGGGGTTAGGGTTAGGGTTAGGTCCCAGGAGGCTCCAGGCGCCGAACCCACAGCAGGGCAGTGGTCTTCCCGAAGGCCTGAGTTGAGGGCACAAGGGACCGTGCCGGTCAGGATCCGTCTTTGGCTGCCAAGGCCACAGACGTCGATCGGCCCCTGTTGGAGGAGGCCTCCGGAATCCTCTCGGTCAGCTGCACACGGGCCTGGGAAACCACATGGTGAGCTTGCAGCTTCCATGCCGAGTCAGCCTGCACCGCCTCTGGACCCCAGGCGCGTGGTCTTGTCAGACTTTGCAATGGGGTTCTCATGGGGAGGGAGCCTGAGCTAGGGTTAGGGTTTGGTCCAGGGACGTCGCCAGGGCTGAATCGACTCCAGTCTCGTGATCTCCCTCGAGGGCTGAAGTGAGGGCCCATGCCAGAAGGCGGCTCCATTGCAGGGTTAGGGTTCGAGGCAGGCTTAGGTTGCGGTGGAGGGTCCCGGTTCGGGGTACGGTTAGGGTTAGGGTTAGGTCCCAGGAGGCTCCAGGCGCCCAACCCACAGCAGGGCAGTGTTCTCCCCGAAGGGCTGAGTTGAGGGCACAAGGGACCGTGCCGGTCAGGATCCGTCTTTGGCTGCCAAGGCCACACCCGTGATTGGGCCCCTGGTCGAGGAGGCCTCCGGAATCCTCTGGGCAGCTGCAGCCGGGCCTGGGAAACGACATGGTGAGCTTCCAGGTTCCATGCCGAGTCAGCCTGCACCTCTTCCGGACCCCAGGCGCGTGGTGTTGTCAGACGTTGGCATTGGGTCCTCTTGGGGAGAGAGCCTTAGCTAGGGTTAGGGTTCGGTCCAGGGACGTCGCCAGGGCCGACGCGACTCCGGTCTCGTGATCTCCCTCGAGGGCTGAAGTGAGGGCCCATGCAGCAAGGCGGCTCAAGTGCAGGGTTAGGGGTCGAGGCCGGCTTAGGTTTAGGTGGAGGGTCCCCGTTCGGTGTGGGGTTAGGGTTAGGGTTAGGTCCCAGGAGGCTCCAGGCGCCGAACCCACAGCAGGGCAGTGGTCTTCCCGAAGGCCTCAGTTGAGGGCACAAGGGACCGTGCCGGTCAGGATCCGTCTTTGGCTGCCAAGGCCACAGACGTCGATCGGCCCCTGTTGGAGGAGGCCTCCGGAATCCTCTCGGTCAGCTGCACACGGGCCTGCGAAACCACATGGTGAGCTTGCAGCTTCCATGCCGAGTCAGCCTGCACCGCCTCTGGACCCCAGGCGCGTGGTCTTGTCAGACTTTGCAATGGGATCCCCATGGGGAGGGAGCCTGAGCTAGGGTTAGGGTTTGGTCCAGGGACGTCGCCAGGGCTGAATCGACTCCAGTCTCGTGATCTCCCTCGAGGGCTGAAGTGAGGGCCCATGCCAGAAGGCGGCTCCATTGCAGGGATAGGGTTCGAGGCAGGCTTAGGTTGCGGTGGAGGGTCCCGGTTCGGGGTACGGTTAGGGTTAGGGTTAGGTCCCAGGAGGCTCCAGGCGCCCAACCCACAGCAGGGCAGTGTTCTCCCCGAAGGGCTGAGTTGAGGGCACAAGGGACCGTGCCGGTCAGGATCCGTCTTTGGCTGCCAAGGCCACACCCGTGATTGGGCCCCTGGTCGAGGAGGCCTCCGGAATCCTCTGGGCAGCTGCAGCCGGGCCTGGGAAACGACATGGTGAGCTTCCAGGTTCCATGCCGAGTCATCCTGCACCTCTTCCGGACCCCAGGCGCGTGGTGTTGTCAGACGTTGGCATTGGGTCCTCTTGGGGAGAGAGCCTTAGCTAGGGTTAGGGTTCGGTCCAGGGATGTCGCCAGGGCCGAAGCGACTCCGGTCTCGTGATCTCGCTCGAGGGCTGAAGTGAGGGCCCATGCAGCAAGGCGGCTCAAGTGCAGGGTTAGGGGTCGAGGCCGGCTTAGGTTTCGGTGGAGGGTCCCCGTTCGGTGTGGGGTTAGGGTTAGGGTTAGGTCCCAGGAGGCTCCAGGCGCCGAACCCACAGCAGGGCAGTGGTCTTCCCGAAGGCCTGAGTTGAGGGCACAAGGGACCGTGCCGGTCAGGATCCGTCTTTGGCTGCCAAGGCCACAGACGTCGATCGGCCCCTGTTGGAGGAGGCCTCCGGAATCCTCTCGGTCAGCTGCACACGGGCCTGGGAAACCACATGGTGAGCTTGCAGCTTCCATGCCGAGTCAGCCTGCACCGCCTCTGGACCCCAGGCGCGTGGTCTTGTCAGACTTTGCAATGGGGTTCTCATGGGGAGGGAGCCTTAGCTAGGGTTAGGGTTTGGTCCAGGGACGTCGCCAGGGCTGAATCGACTCCAGTCTCGTGATCTCACTCGAGGGCTGAAGTGAGGGCCCATGCCAGAAGGCGGCTCCATTGCAGGGTTAGGGTTCGAGGCAGGCTTAGGTTGCGGTGGAGGGTCCCGGTTCGGGGTACGGTTAGGGTTAGGGTTAGGTCCCAGGAGGCTCCAGGCGCCCAACCCACAGCAGGGCAGTGTTCTCCCCGAAGGGCTGAGTTGAGGGCACAAGGGACCGTGCCGGTCAGGATCCGTCTTTGGCTGCCAAGGCCACACCCGTGATTGGGCCCCTGGTCGAGGAGGCCTCCGGAATCCTCTGGGCAGCTGCAGCCGGGCCTGGGAAACGACATGGTGAGCTTCCAGGTTCCATGCCGAGTCAGCCTGCACCTCTTCCGGACCCCAGGCGCGTGGTGTTGTCAGACGTTGGCATTGGGTCCTCTTGGGGAGAGAGCCTTAGCTAGGGTTAGGGTTCGGTCCAGGGATGTCGCCAGGGCCGAAGCGACTCCGGTCTCGTGATTTCGCTCGAGGGCTGAAGTGAGGGCCCATGCAGCAAGGCGGCTCAAGTGCAGGGTTAGGGGTCGAGGCCGGCTTAGGTTTCGGTGGAGGGTCCCCGTTCGGTGTGGGGTTAGGGTTAGGGTTAGGTCCCAGGAGGCTCCAGGCGCCGAACCCACAGCAGGGCAGTGGTCTTCCCGAAGGCCTGAGTTGAGGGCACAAGGGACCGTGCCGGTCAGGATCCGTCTTTGGCTGCCAAGGCCACAGACGTCGATCGGCCCCTGTTGGAGGAGGCCTCCGGAATCCTCTCGGTCAGCTGCACACGGGCCTGGGAAACCACATGGTGAGCTTGCAGCTTCCATGCCGAGTCAGCCTGCACCGCCTCTGGACCCCAGGCGCGTGGTCTTGTCAGACTTTGCAATGGGGTTCTCATGGGGAGGGAGCCTTAGCTAGGGTTAGGGTTTGGTCCAGGGACGTCGCCAGGGCTGAATCGACTCCAGTCTCGTGATCTCACTCGAGGGCTGAAGTGAGGGCCCATGCCAGAAGGCGGCTCCATTGCAGGGTTAGGGTTCGAGGCAGGCTTAGGTTGCGGTGGAGGGTCCCGGTTCGGGGTACGGTTAGGGTTAGGGTTAGGTCCCAGGAGGCTCCAGGCCCCCAACCCACAGCAGGGCAGTGTTCTCCTCGAAGGGCTGAGTTGAGGGCACAAGGGACCGTGCCGGTCAGGATCCGTCTTTGGCTGCCAAGGCCACACCCGTGATTGGGCCCCTGGTCGAGGAGGCCTCCGGAATCCTCTGGGCAGCTGCAGCCGGGCCTGGGAAACGACATGGTGAGCTTCCAAATTCCATGCCGAGTCAGCCTGCACCTCTTCCGGACCCCAGGCGCGTGGTGTTGTCAGAGGTTGGCATTGGGTCCTCTTGGGGAGAGAGCCTTAGCTAGGGTTAGGGTTCGGTCCAGGGATGTCGCCAGGGCCGAAGCGACTCCGGTCTCGTGATCTCGCTCGAGGGCTGAAGTGAGGGCCCATGCAGCAAGGCGGCTCAAGTGCAGGGTTAGGGGTCGAGGCCGGCTTAGGTTTCGGTGGAGGGTCCCCGTTCGGTGTGGGGTTAGGGTTAGGGTTAGGTCCCAGGAGGCTCCAGGCGCCGAACCCACAGCAGGGCAGTGGTCTTCCCGAAGGCCTCAGTTGAGGGCACAAGGGACCGTGCCGGTCAGGATCCGTCTTTGGCTGCCAAGGCCACAGACGTCGATCGGCCCCTGTTGGAGGAGGCCTCCGGAATCCTCTCGGTCAGCTGCACACGGGCCTGGGAAACCACATGGTGAGCTTGCAGCTTCCATGCCGAGTCAGCCTGCACCGCCTCTGGACCCCAGGCGCGTGGTCTTGTCAGACTTTGCAATGGGGTTCTCATGGGGAGGGAGCCTTAGCTAGGGTTAGGGTTTGGTCCAGGGACGTCGCCAGGGCTGAATCGACTCCAGTCTCGTGATCTCACTCGAGGGCTGAAGTGAGGGCCCATGCCAGAAGGCGGCTCCATTGCAGGGTTAGGGTTCGAGGCAGGCTTAGGTTGCGGTGGAGGGTCCCGGTTCGGGGTACGGTTAGGGTTAGGGTTAGGTCCCAGGAGGCTCCAGGCGCCCAACCCACAGCAGGGCAGTGTTCTCCTCGAAGGGCTGAGTTGAGGGCACAAGGGACCGTGCCGGTCAGGATCCGTCTTTGGCTGCCAAGGCCACACCCGTGATTGGGCCCCTGGTCGAGGAGGCCTCCGGAATCCTCTGGGCAGATGCAGCCGGGCCTGGGAAACGACATGGTGAGCTTCCAGGTTCCATGCCGAGTCAGCCTGCACCTCTTCCGGACCCCAGGCGCGTGGTGTTGTCAGAGGTTGGCATTGGGTCCTCTTGGGGAGAGAGCCTTAGCTAGGGTTAGGGTTCGGTCCAGGGACGTCGCCAGGGTCGAAGCGACTCCGGTCTCGTGATCTCGCTCGAGGGCTGAAGTGAGGGCCCATGCAGCAAGGCGGCTCAAGTGCAGGGTTAGGGGTCGAGGCCGGCTTAGGTTTCGGTGGAGGGTCCCCGTTCGGTGTGGGTTTAGGGTTAGGGTTAGGTCCCAGGACGCTCCAGGCGCCGAACCCACAGCAGGGCAGTGGTCTTCCCGAAGGCCTGAGTTGAGGGCACAAGGGACCGTGCCGGTCAGGATCCGTCTTTGGCTGCCAAGGCCACAGACGTCGATCGGCCCCTGTTGGAGGAGGCCTCCGGAATCCTCTCGGTCAGCTGCACACGGGCCTGGGAAACCACATGGTGAGCTTGCAGCTTCCATGCCGAGTCAGCCTGCACCGCCTCTGGACCCCAGGCGCGTGGTCTTGTCAGACTTTGCAATGGGGTTCTCATGGGGAGGGAGCCTGAGCTAGGGTTAGGGTTTGGTCCAGGGACGTCGCCAGGGCTGAATCGACTCCAGTCTCGTGATCTCCCTCGAGGGCTGAAGTGAGGGCCCATGCCAGAAGGCGGCTCCATTGCAGGGTTAGGGTTCGAGGCAGGCTTAGGTTGCGGTGGAGGGTCCCGGTTCGGGGTACGGTTAGGGTTAGGGTTAGGTCCCAGGAGGCTCCAGGCGCCCAACCCACAGCAGGGCAGTGTTCTCCCCGAAGGGCTGAGTTGAGGGCACAAGGGACCGTGCCGGTCAGGATCCGTCTTTGGCTGCCAAGGCCACACCCGTGATTGGGCCCCTGGTCGAGGAGGCCTCCGGAATCCTCTGGGCAGCTGCAGCCGGGCCTGGGAAACGACATGGTGAGCTTCCAGGTTCCATGCCGAGTCAGCCTGCACCTCTTCCGGACCCCAGGCGCGTGGTGTTGTCAGACGTTGGCATTGGGTCCTCTTGGGGAGAGAGCCTTAGCTAGGGTTAGGGTTCGGTCCAGGGACGTCGCCAGGGCCGACGCGACTCCGGTCTCGTGATCTCCCTCGAGGGCTGAAGTGAGGGCCCATGCAGCAAGGCGGCTCAAGTGCAGGGTTAGGGGTCGAGGCCGGCTTAGGTTTAGGTGGAGGGTCCCCGTTCGGTGTTGGGTTAGGGTTAGGGTTAGGTCCCAGGAGGCTCCAGGCGCCGAACCCACAGCAGGGCAGTGGTCTTCCCGAAGGCCTCAGTTGAGGGCACAAGGGACCGTGCCGGTCAGGATCCGTCTTTGGCTGCCAAGGCCACAGACGTCGATCGGCCCCTGTTGGAGGAGGCCTCCGGAATCCTCTCGGTCAGCTGCACACGGGCCTGGGAAACCACATGGTGAGCTTGCAGCTTCCATGCCGAGTCAGCCTGCACCGCCTCTGGACCCCAGGCGCGTGGTCTTGTCAGACTTTGCAATGGGATCCCCATGGGGAGGGAGCCTGAGCTAGGGTTAGGGTTTGGTCCAGGGACGTCGCCAGGGCTGAATCGACTCCAGTCTCGTGATCTCCCTCGAGGGCTGAAGTGAGGGCCCATGCCAGAAGGCGGCTCCATTGCAGGGTTAGGGTTCGAGGCAGGCTTAGGTTGCGGTGGAGGGTCCCGGTTCGGGGTACGGTTAGGGTTAGGGTTAGGTCCCAGGAGGCTCCAGGCGCCCAACCCACAGCAGGGCAGTGTTCTCCCCGAAGGGCTGAGTTGAGGGCACAAGGGACCGTGCCGGTCAGGATCCGTCTTTGGCTGCCAAGGCCACACCCGTGATTGGGCCCCTGGTCGAGGAGGCCTCCGGAATCCTCTGGGCAGCTGCAGCCGGGCCTGGGAAACGACATGGTGAGCATCCAGGTTCCATGCCGAGTCAGCCTGCACCTCTTCCGGACCCCAGGCGCGTGGTGTTGTCAGAGGTTGGCATTGGGTCCTCTTGGGGAGAGAGCCTTAGCTAGGGTTAGGGTTCGGTCCAGGGATGTCGCCAGGGCCGAAGCGACTCCGGTCTCGTGATCTCGCTCGAGGGCTGAAGTGAGGGCCCATGCAGCAAGGCGGCTCAAGTGCAGGGTTAGGGGTCGAGGCCGGCTTAGGTTTCGGTGGAGGGTCCCCGTTCGGTGTGGGGTTAGGGTTAGGGTTAGGTCCCAGGAGGCTCCAGGCGCCGAACCCACAGCAGGGCAGTGGTCTTCCCGAAGGCCTGAGTTGAGGGCACAAGGGACCGTGCCGGTCAGGATCCGTCTTTGGCTGCCAAGGCCACAGACGTCGATCGGCCCCTGTTGGAGGAGGCCTCCGGAATCCTCTCGGTCAGCTGCACACGGGCCTGGGAAACCACATGGTGAGCTTGCAGCTTCCATGCCGAGTCAGCCTGCACCGCCTCTGGACCCCAGGCGCGTGGTCTTGTCAGACTTTGCAATGGGGTTCTCATGGGGAGGGAGCCTTAGCTAGGGTTAGGGTTTGGTCCAGGGACGTCGCCAGGGCTGAATCGACTCCAGTCTCATGATCTCCCTCGAGGGCTGAAGTGAGGGCCCATGCCAGAAGGCGGCTCCATTGCAGGGTTAGGGTTCGAGGCAGGCTTACGTTGCGGTGGAGGGTCCCGGTTCGGGGTACGGTTAGGGTTAGGGTTAGGTCCCAGGAGGCTCCAGGCGCCCAACCCACAGCAGGGCAGTGTTCTCCCTGAAGGGCTGAGTTGAGGGCACAAGGGACCGTGCCGGTCAGGATCCGTCTTTGGCTGCCAAGGCCACACCCGTGATTGGGCCCCTGGTCGAGGAGGCCTCCGGAATCCTCTGGGCAGCTGCAGCCGGGCCTGGGAAACGACATGGTGAGCTTCCAGGTTCCATGCCGAGTCAGCCTGCACCTCTTCCGGACCCCAAGCGCGTGGTGTTGTTAGACGTTGGCATTGGGTCCTCTTGGGGAGAGAGCCTTAGCTAGGGTTAGGGTTCGGTCCAGGGACGTCGCCAGGGCCGACGCGACTCCGGTCTCGTGATCTCCCTCGAGGGCTGAAGTGAGGGCCCATGCAGCAAGGCGGCTCAAGTGCAGGGTTAGGGGTCGAGGCCGGCTTAGGTTTCGGTGGAGGGTCCCCGTTCGGTGTGGGGTTAGGGTTAGGGTTAGGTCCCAGGAGGCTCCAGGCGCCGAACCCACAGCAGGGCAGTGGTCTTCCCGAAGGCCTGAGTTGAGGGCACAAGGGACCGTGCCGGTCAGGATCCGTCTTTGGCTGCCAAGGCCACAGACGTCGATCGGCCCCTGTTGGAGGAGGCCTCCGGAATCCTCTCGGTCAGCTGCACACGGGCCTGGGAAACCACATGGTGAGCTTGCAGCTTCCATGCCGAGTCAGCCTGCACCGCCTCTGGACCCCAGGCGCGTGGTCTTGTCAGACTTTGCAATGGGGTTCTCATGGGGAGGGAGCCTGAGCTAGGGTTAGGGTTTGGTCCAGGGACGTCGCCAGGGCTGAATCGACTCCAGTCTCGTGATCTCCCTCGAGGGCTGAAGTGAGGGCCCATGCCAGAAGGCGGCTCCATTGCAGGGTTAGGGTTCGAGGCAGGCTTACGTTGCGGTGGAGGGTCCCGGTTCGGGGTACGGTTAGGGTTAGGGTTAGGTCCCAGGAGGCTCCAGGCGCCCAACCCACAGCAGGGCAGTGTTCTCCCCGAAGGGCTGAGTTGAGGGCACAAGGGACCGTGCCGGTCAGGATCCGTCTTTGGCTGCCAAGGCCACACCCGTGATTGGGCCCCTGGTCGAGGAGGCCTCCGGAATCCTCTGGGCAGCTGCAGCCGGGCCTGGGAAACGACATGGTGAGCTTCCAGGTTCCATGCCGAGTCAGCCTGCACCTCTTCCGGACCCCAGGCGCGTGGTGTTGTCAGACGTTGGCATTGGGTCCTCTTGGGGAGAGAGCCTTAGCTAGGGTTAGGGTTCGGTCCAGGGACGTCGCCAGGGCCGACGCGACTCCGGTCTCGTGATCTCCCTCGAGGGCTGAAGTGAGGGCCCATGCAGCAAGGCGGCTCAAGTGCAGGGTTAGGGGTCGAGGCCGGCTTAGGTTTAGGTGGAGGGTCCCCGTTTGGTGTTGGGTTAGGGTTAGGGTTAGGTCCCAGGAGGCTCCAGGCGCCGAACCCACAGCAGGGCAGTGGTCTTCCCGAAGGCCTCAGTTGAGGGCACAAGGGACCATGCCGGTCAGGATCCGTCTTTGGCTGCCAAGGCCACAGACGTCGATCGGCCCCTGTTGGAGGAGGCCTCCGGAATCCTCTCGGTCAGCTGCACACGGGCCTGGGAAACCACATGGTGAGCTTGCAGCTTCCATGCCGAGTCAGCCTGCACCGCCTCTGGACCCCAGGCGCGTGGTCTTGTCAGACTTTGCAATGGGATCCCCATGGGGAGGGAGCCTGAGCTAGGGTTAGGGTTTGGTCCAGGGACGTCGCCAGGGCTGAATCGACTCCAGTCTCGTGATCTCACTCGAGGGCTGAAGTGAGGGCCCATGCCAGAAGGCGGCTCCATTGCAGGGTTAGGGTTCGAGGCAAGCTTAGGTTGCGGTGGAGGGTCCCGGTTCGGGGTACGGTTAGGGTTAGGGTTAGGTCCCAGGAGGCTCCAGGCGCCCAACCCACAGCAGGGCAGTGTTCTCCCCGAAGGGCTGAGTTGAGGGCACAAGGGACCGTGCCGGTCAGGATCCGTCTTTGGCTGCCAAGGCCACACCCGTGATTGGGCCCCTGGTCGAGGAGGCCTCCGGAATCCTCTGGGCAGCTGCAGCCGGGCCTGGGAAACGACATGGTGAGCTTCCAGGTTCCATGCCGAGTCATCCTGCACCTCTTCCGGACCCCAGGCGCGTGGTGTTGTCAGAGGTTGGCATTGGGTCCTCTTGGGGAGAGAGCCTTAGCTAGGGTTAGGGTTCGGTCCAGGGATGTCGCCAGGGCCGACGCGACTCCGGTCTCGTGATCTCCCTCGAGGGCTGAAGTGAGGGCCCATGCAGCAAGGCGGCTCAAGTGCAGGGTTAGGGGTCGAGGCCGGCTTAGGTTTCGGTGGAGGGTCCCCGTTCGGTGTGGGGTTAGGGTTAGGGTTAGGTCCCAGGAGGCTCCAGGCGCCGAACCCACAGCAGGGCAGTGGTCTTCCCGAAGGCCTGAGTTGAGGGCACAAGGGACCGTGCCGGTCAGGATCCGTCTTTGGCTGCCAAGGCCACAGACGTCGATCGGCCCCTGTTCGAGGAGGCCTCCGGAATCCTCTCGGTCAGCTGCACACGGGCCTGGGAAACCACATGGTGAGCTTGCAGCTTCCATGCCGAGTCAGCCTGCACCGCCTCTGGACCCCAGGCGCGTGATCTTGTCAGACTTTGCAATGGGATCCCCATGGGGAGGGAGCCTGAGCTAGGGTTAGGGTTTGGTCCAGGGACGTCGCCAGGGCTGAATCGACTCCAGTCTCGTGATCTCACTCGAGGGCTGAAGTGAGGGCCCATGCCAGAAGGCGGCTCCATTGCAGGGTTAGGGTTCGAGGCAGGCTTAGGTTGCGGTGGAGGGTCCCGGTTCGGGGTACGGTTAGGGTTAGGGTTAGGTCCCAGGAGGCTCCAGGCGCCCAACCCACAGCAGGGCAGTGTTCTCCCCGAAGGGCTGAGTTGAGGGCACAAGGGACCGTGCCGGTCAGGATCCGTCTTTGGCTGCCAAGGCCACACCCGTGATTGGGCCCCTGGTCGAGGAGGCCTCCGGAATCCTCTGGGCAGCTGCAGCCGGGCCTGGGAAACGACATGGTGAGCTTCCAGGTTCCATGCCGAGTCAGCCTGCACCTCTTCCGGACCCCAAGCGCGTGGTGTTGTTAGACGTTGGCATTGGGTCCTCTTGGGGAGAGAGCCTTAGCTAGGGTTAGGGTTCGGTCCAGGGACGTCGCCAGGGCCGACGCGACTCCGGTCTCGTGATCTCCCTCGAGGGCTGAAGTGAGGGCCCATGCAGCAAGGCGGCTAAAGTGCAGGGTTAGGGGTCGAGGCCGGCTTAGGTTTCGGTGGAGGGTCCCCGTTCGGTGTGGGGTTAGGGTTAGGGTTAGGTCCCAGGAGGCTCCAGGCGCCGAACCCACAGCAGGGCAGTGGTCTTCCCGAAGGCCTGAGTTGAGGGCACAAGGGACCGTGCCGGTCAGGATCCGTCTTTGGCTGCCAAGGCCACAGACGTCGATCGGCCCCTGTTGGAGGAGGCCTCCGGAATCCTCTCGGTCAGCTGCACACGGGCCTGGGAAACCACATGGTGAGCTTGCAGCTTCCATGCCGAGTCAGCCTGCACCGCCTCTGGACCCCAGGCGCGTGGTCTTGTCAGACTTTGCAATGGGGTTCTCATGGGGAGGGAGCCTGAGCTAGGGTTAGGGTTTGGTCCAGGGACGTCGCCAGGGCTGAATCGACTCCAGTCTCGTGATCTCCCTCGAGGGCTGAAGTGAGGGCCCATGCCAGAAGGCGGCTCCATTGCAGGGTTAGGGTTCGAGGCAGGCTTAGGTTGCGGTGGAGGGTCCCGGTTCGGGGTACGGTTAGGGTTAGGGTTAGGTCCCAGGAGGCTCCAGGCGCCCAACCCACAGCAGGGCAGTGTTCTCCCCGAAGGGCTGAGTTGAGGGCACAAGGGACCGTGCCGGTCAGGATCCGTCTTTGGCTGCCAAGGCCACACCCGTGATTGGGCCCCTGGTCGAGGAGGCCTCCGGAATCCTCTGGGCAGCTGCAGCCGGGCCTGGGAAACGACATGGTGAGCTTCCAGGTTCCATGCCGAGTCAGCCTGCACCTCTTCCGGACCCCAGGCGCGTGGTGTTGTCAGACGTTGGCATTGGGTCCTCTTGGGGAGAGAGCCTTAGCTAGGGTTAGGGTTCGGTCCAGGGACGTCGCCAGGGCCGACGCGACTCCGGTCTCGTGATCTCCCTCGAGGGCTGAAGTGAGGGCCCATGCAGCAAGGCGGCTCAAGTGCAGGGTTAGGGGTCGAGGCCGGCTTAGGTTTCGTTGGAGGGTCCCCGTTCGGTGTGGGGTTAGGGTTAGGGTTAGGTCCCAGGAGGCTCCAGGCGCCGAACCCACAGCAGGGCAGTGGTCTTCCCGAAGGCCTGAGTTGAGGGCACAAGGGACCGTGCCGGTCAGGATCCGTCTTTGGCTGCCAAGGCCACAGACGTCGATCGGCCCCTGTTCGAGGAGGCCTCCGGAATCCTCTCGGTCAGCTGCACACGGGCCTGGGAAACCACATGGTGAGCTTGCAGCTTCCATGCCGAGTCAGCCTGCACCGCCTCTGGACCCCAGGCGCGTGGTCTTGTCAGACTTTGCAATGGGGTTCTCATGGGGAGGGAGCCTTAGCTAGGGTTAGGGTTTGGTCCAGGGACGTCGCCAGGGCTGAATCGACTCCAGTCTCGTGATCTCCCTCGAGGGCTGAAGTGAGGGCCCATGCCAGAAGGCGGCTCCATTGCAGGGTTAGGGTTCGAGGCAGGCTTAGGTTGCGGTGGAGGGTCCCGGTTCGGGGTACGGTTAGGGTTAGGGTTAGGTCCCAGGAGGCTCCAGGCGCCCAACCCACAGCAGGGCAGTGTTCTCCCTGAAGGGCTGAGTTGAGGGCACAAGGGACCGTGCCGGTCAGGATCCGTCTTTGGCTGCCAAGGCCACACCCGTGATTGGGCCCCTGGTCGAGGAGGCCTCCGGAATCCTCTGGGCAGCTGCAGCCGGGCCTGGGAAACGACCTGGTGAGCTTCCAGGTTCCATGCCGAGTCAGCCTGCACCTCTTCCGGACCCCACGCGCGTGGTGTTGTCAGACGTTGGCATTGGGTCCTCTTGGGGAGAGAGCCTTAGCTAGGGTTAGGGTTCGGTCCAGGGATGTCGCCAGGGCCGACGCGACTCCGGTCTCGTGATCTCCCTCGAGGGCTGAAGTGAGGGCCCATGCAGCAAGGCGGCTCAAGTGCAGGGTTAGGGGTCGAGGCCGGCTTAGGTTTCGGTGGAGGGTCCCCGTTCGGTGTGGGGTTAGGGTTAGGGTTAGGTCCCAGGAGGCTCCAGGCGCCGAACCCACAGCAGGGCAGTGGTCTTCCCGAAGGCCTGAGTTGAGGGCACAAGGGACCGTGCCGGTCAGGATCCGTCTTTCGCTGCCAAGGCCACAGATGTCGATCGGCCCCTGTTGGAGGAGGCCTCCGGAATCCTCTCGGTCAGCTGCACACGGGCCTGGGAAACCACATGGTGAGCTTGCAGCTTCCATGCCGAGTCAGCCTGCACCGCCTCTGGACCCCAGGCGCGTGATCTTGTCAGACTTTGCAATGGGATCCCCATGGGGAGGGAGCCTTAGCTAGGGTTAGGGTTTGGTCCAGGGACGTCGCCAGGGCTGAATCGACTCCAGTCTCGTGATCTCCCTCGAGGGCTGAAGTGAGGGCCCATGCCAGAAGGCGGCTCCATTGCAGGGTTAGGGTACGAGGCAGGCTTAGGTTTGCGGTGGAGGGTCCCGGTTCGGGGTACGGTTAGGGTTAGGGTTAGGTCCCAGGAGGCTCCAGGCGCCCAACCCACAGCAGGGCAGTGTTCTCCCCGAAGGGCTGAGTTGAGGGCACAAGGGACCGTGCCGGTCAGGATCCGTCTTTGGCTGCCAAGGCCACAGACGTCGATCGGCCCCTGTTCGAGGAGGCCTCCGGAATCCTCTCGGTCAGCTGCACACGGGCCTGGGAAACCACATGGTGAGCTTGCAGCTTCCATGCCGAGTCAGCCTGCACCGCCTCTGGACCCCAGGCGCGTGATCTTGTCAGACTTTGCAATGGGATCCACATGGGGAGGGAGCCTGAGCTAGGGTTAGGGTTTGGTCCAGGGACGTCGCCAGGGCTGAATCGACTCCAGTCTCGTGATCTCCCTCGAGGGCTGAAGTGAGGGCCCATGCCAGAAGGCGGCTCCATTGCAGGGTTAGGGTTCGAGGCAGGCTTAGGTTGCGGTGGAGGGTCCCGGTTCGGGGTACGGTTAGGGTTAGGGTTAGGTCCCAGGAGGCTCCAGGCGCCCAACCCACAGCAGGGCAGTGTTCTCCCCGAAGGGCTGAGTTGAGGGCACAAGGGACCGTGCCGGTCAGGATCCGTCTTTGGCTGCCAAGGCCACACCCGTGATTGGGCCCCTGGTCGAGGAGGCCTCCGGAATCCTCTGGGCAGCTGCAGCCGGGCCTGGGAAACCACATGGTGAGCTTCCAAATTCCATGCCGAGTCAGCCTGCACCTCTTCCGGACCCCAGGCGCGTGGTGTTGTCAGAGGTTGGCATTGGGTCCTCTTGGGGAGAGAGCCTTAGCTAGGGTTAGGGTTCGGTCCAGGGATGTCGCCAGGGCCGAAGCGACTCCGGTCTCGTGATCTCGCTCGAGGGCTGAAGTGAGGGCCCATGCAGCAAGGCGGCTCAAGTGCAGGGTTAGGGGTCGAGGCCGGCTTAGGTTTCGGTGGAGGGTCCCCGTTCGGTGTGGGGTTAGGGTTAGGGTTAGGTCCCAGGAGGCTCCAGGCGCCGAACCCACAGCAGGGCAGTGGTCTTCCCGAAGGCCTGAGTTGAGGGCACAAGGGACCGTGCCGGTCAGGATCCGTCTTTGGCTGCCAAGGCCACAGACGTCGATCGGCCCCTGTTGGAGGAGGCCTCCGGAATCCTCTCGGTCAGCTGCACACGGGCCTGGGAAACCACATGGTGAGCTTGCAGCTTCCATGCCGAGTCAGCCTGCACCGCCTCTGGACCCCAGGCGCGTGGTCTTGTCAGACTTTGCAATGGGATCCCCATGGGGAGGGAGCCTGAGCTAGGGTTAGGGTTTGGTCCAGGGACGTCGCCAGGGCTGAATCGACTCCAGTCTCGTGATCTCCCTCGAGGGCTGAAGTGAGGGCCCATGCCAGAAGGCGGCTCCATTGCAGGGTTAGGGTTCGAGGCAGGCTTAGGTTGCGGTGGAGGGTCCCGGTTCGGGGTACGGTTAGGGTTAGGGTTAGGTCCCAGGAGGCTCCAGGCGCCCAACCCACAGCAGGGCAGTGTTCTCCCCGAAGGGCTGAGTTGAGGGCACAAGGGACCGTGCCGGTCAGGATCCGTCTTTGGCTGCCAAGGCCACACCCGTGATTGGGCCCCTGGTCGAGGAGGCCTCCGGAATCCTCTGGGCAGCTGCAGCCGGGCCTGGGAAACGACATGGTGAGCTTCCAGGTTCCATGCCGAGTCAGCCTGCACCTCTTCCGGACCCCAGGCGCGTGGTGTTGTCAGACGTTGGCATTGGGTCCTCTTGGGGAGAGAGCCTTAGCTAGGGTTAGGGTTCGGTCCAGGGACTTCGCCAGGGCCGAAGCGACTCCGGTCTCGTGATCTCGCTCGAGGGCTGAAGTGAGGGCCCATGCAGCAAGGCGGCTCAAGTGCAGGGTTAGGGGTCGAGGCCGGCTTAGGTTTCGGTGGAGGGTCCCCGTTCGGTGTGGGGTTAGGGTTAGGGTTAGGTCCCAGGAGGCTCCAGGCGCCGAACCCACAGCAGGGCAGTGGTCTTCCCGAAGGCCTCAGTTGAGGGCACAAGGGACCGTGCCGGTCAGGATCCGTCTTTGGCTGCCAAGGCCACAGACGTCGATCGGCCCCTGTTGGAGGAGGCCTCCGGAATCCTCTCGGTCAGCTGCACACGGGCCTGGGAAACCACATGGTGAGCTTGCAGCTTCCATGCCGAGTCAGCCTGCACCGCCTCTGGACCCCAGGCGCGTGGTCTTGTCAGACTTTGCAATGGGGTTCTCATGGGGAGGGAGCCTTAGCTAGGGTTAGGGTTTGGTCCAGGGACGTCGCCAGGGCTGAATCGACTCCAGTCTCGTGATCTCCCTCGAGGGCTGAAGTGAGGGCCCATGCCAGAAGGCGGCTCCATTGCAGGGTTAGGGTTCGAGGCAGGCTTAGGTTGCGGTGGAGGGTCCCGGTTCGGGGTACGGTTAGGGTTAGGGTTAGGTCCCAGGAGGCTCCAGGCGCCCAACCCACAGCAGGGCAGTGTTCTCCCCGAAGGGCTGAGTTGAGGGCACAAGGGACCGTGCCGGTCAGGATCCGTCTTTGGCTGCCAAGGCCACACCCGTGATTGGGCCCCTGGTCGAGGAGGCCTCCGGAATCCTCTGGGCAGCTGCAGCCGGGCCTGGGAAACGACATGGTGAGCTTCCAGGTTCCATGCCGAGTCAGCCTGCACCTCTTCCGGACCCCAGGCGCGTGGTGTTGTCAGACGTTGGCATTGGGTCCTCTTGGGGAGAGAGCCTTAGCTAGGGTTAGGGTTCGGTCCAGGGATGTCGCCAGGGCCGAAGCGACTCCGGTCTCGTGATCTCGCTCGAGGGCTGAAGTGAGGGCCCATGCAGCAAGGCGGCTCAAGTGCAGGGTTAGGGGTCGAGGCCGGCTTAGGTTTCGGTGGAGGGTCCCCGTTCGGTGTGGGGTTAGGGTTAGGGTTAGGTCCCAGGAGGCTCCAGGCGCCGAACCCACAGCAGGGCAGTGGTCTTCCCGAAGGCCTCAGTTGAGGGCACAAGGGACCGTGCCGGTCAGGATCCGTCTTTGGCTGCCAAGGCCACAGACGTCGATCGGCCCCTGTTGGAGGAGGCCTCCGGAATCCTCTCGGTCAGCTGCACACGGGCCTGGGAAACCACATGGTGAGCTTGCAGCTTCCATGCCGAGTCAGCCTGCACCGCCTCTGGACCCCAGGCGCGTGGTCTTGTCAGACTTTGCAATGGGGTTCTCATGGGGAGGGAGCCTTAGCTAGGGTTAGGGTTTGGTCCAGGGACGTCGCCAGGGCTGAATCGACTCCAGTCTCGTGATCTCCCTCGAGGGCTGAAGTGAGGGCCCATGCCAGAAGGCGGCTCCATTGCAGGGTTAGGGTTCGAGGCAGGCTTAGGTTGCGGTGGAGGGTCCCGGTTCGGGGTACGGTTAGGGTTAGGGTTAGGTCCCAGGAGGCTCCAGGCGCCCAACCCACAGCAGGGCAGTGTTCTCCCTGAAGGGCTGAGTTGAGGGCACAAGGGACCGTGCCGGTCAGGATCCGTCTTTGGCTGCCAAGGCCACACACGTGATTGGGCCCCTGGTCGAGGAGGCCTCCGGAATCCTCTGGGCAGCTGCAGCCGGGCCTGGAAAACGACATGGTGAGCTTCCAGGTTCCATGCCGAGTCAGCCTGCACCTCTTCCGGACCCCAGGCGCGTGGTGTTGTCAGACGTTGGCATTGGGTCCTCTTGGGGAGAGAGCCTTAGCTAGGGTTAGGGTTCGGTCCAGGGATGTCGCCAGGGCCGAAGCGACTCCGGTCTCGTGATCTCGCTCGAGGGCTGAAGTGAGGGCCCATGCAGCAAGGCGGCTCAAGTGCAGGGTTAGGGGTCGAGGCCGGCTTAGGTTTCGGTGGAGGGTCCCCGTTCGGTGTGGGGTTAGGGTTAGGGTTAGGTCCCAGGAGGCTCCAGGCGCCGAACCCACAGCAGGGCAGTGGTCTTC
Source organism: Panthera pardus (assembly GCF_024362965.1). NCBI lineage: Eukaryota > Metazoa > Chordata > Mammalia > Carnivora > Felidae > Panthera > Panthera pardus. The sequence goes on from NW_026526894.1 coordinate 149,158, forward strand.
CCGAAGGCCTCAGTTGAGGGCACAAGGGACCGTGCCGGTCAGGATCCGTCTTTGGCTGCCAAGGCCACAGACGTCGATCGGCCCCTGTTGGAGGAGGCCTCCGGAATCCTCTCGGTCAGCTGCACACGGGCCTGGGAAACCACATGGTGAGCTTGCAGCTTCCATGCCGAGTCAGCCTGCACCGCCTCTGGACCCCAGGCGCGTGATCTTGTCAGACTTTGCAATGGGATCCCCATGGGGAGGGAGCCTGAGCTAGGGTTAGGGTTTGGTCCAGGGACGTCGCCAGGGCTGAATCGACTCCAGTCTCGTGATCTCCCTCGAGGGCTGAAGTGAGGGCCCATGCCAGAAGGCGGCTCCATTGCAGGGTTAGGGTTCGAGGCAGGCTTAGGTTGCGGTGGAGGGTCCCGGTTCGGGGTACGGTTAGGGTTAGGGTTAGGTCCCAGGAGGCTCCAGGCGCCCAACCCACAGCAGGGCAGTGTTCTCCCTGAAGGGCTAAGTTGAGGGCACAAGGGACCGTGCCGGTCAGGATCCGTCTTTGGCTGCCAAGGCCACACACGTGATTTGGCCCCTGGTCGAGGAGGCCTCCGGAATCCTCTGGGCAGCTGCAGCCGGGCCTGGGAAACGACATGGTGAGCTTCCAGGTTCCATGCCGAGTCAGCCTGCACCTCTTCCGGACCCCAGGCGCGTGGTGTTGTCAGAGGTTGGCATTGGGTCCTCTTGGGGAGAGAGCCTTAGCTAGGGTTAGGGTTCGGTCCAGGGATGTCGCCAGGGCCGAAGCGACTCCGGTCTCGTGATCTCGCTCGAGGGCTGAAGTGAGGACCCATGCAGCAAGGCGGCTCAAGTGCAGGGTTAGGGGTCGAGGCCGGCTTAGGTTTCGGTGGAGGGTCCCCGTTCGGTGTGGGGTTAGGGTTAGGGTTAGGTCCCAGGAGGCTCCAGGCGCCGAACCCACAGCAGGGCAGTGGTCTTCCCGAAGGCCTGAGTTGAGGGCACAAGGGACCGTGCCGGTCAGGATCCGTCTTTGGCTGCCAAGGCCACAGACGTCGATCGGCCCCTGTTGGAGGAGGCCTCCGGAATCCTCTCGGTCAGCTGCACACGGGCCTGGGAAACCACATGGTGAGCTTGCAGCTTCCATGCCGAGTCAGCCTGCACCGCCTCTGGACCCCAGGCGCGTGGTCTTGTCAGACTTTGCAATGGGATCCCCATGGGGAGGGAGCCTGAGCTAGGGTTAGGGTTTGGTCCAGGGACGTCGCCATGGCTGAATCGACTCCAGTCTCGTGATCTCACTCGAGGGCTGAAGTGAGGGCCCATGCCAGAAGGCGGCTCCATTGCAGGGTTAGGGTTCGAGGCAGGCTTAGGTTGCGGTGGAGGGTCCCGGTTCGGGGTACGGTTAGGGTTAGGGTTAGGTCCCAGGAGGCTCCAGGCGCCCAACCCACAGCAGGGCAGTGTTCTCCCCGAAGGGCTGAGTTGAGGGCACAAGGGACCGTGCCGGTCAGGATCCGTCTTTGGCTGCCAAGGCCACACCCGTGATTGGGCCCCTGGTCGAGGAGGCCTCCGGAATCCTCTCGGCAGCTGCAGCCGGGCCTGGGAAACGACATGGTGAGCTTCCAGGTTCCATGCCGAGTCAGCCTGCACCTCTTCCGGACCCCAGGCGCGTGGTGTTGTCAGACTTTGGCATGGGGTCCCATGGGGAGGGAGCCTTAGCTAGGGTTAGGGTTTGGTCCAGGGACGTCGCCAGGGCTGAATCGACTCCAGTCTCGTGATCTCCCTCGAGGGCTGAAGTGAGGGCCCATGCCAGAAGGCGGCTCCATTGCAGGGTTAGGGTTCGAGGCAGGCTTACGTTGCGGTGGAGGGTCCCGGTTCGGGATACGGTTAGGGTTAGGGTTAGGTCCCAGGAGGCTCCAGGCGCCCAACCCACAGCAGGGCAGTGTTCTCCCCGAAGGGCTGAGTTGAGGGCACAAGGGACCGTGCCGGTCAGGATCCGTCTTTGGCTGCCAAGGCCACACACGTGATTGGGCCCCTGGTCGAGGAGGCCTCCGGAATCCTCTGGGCAGCTGCAGCCGGGCCTGGGAAACGACATGGTGAGCTTCCAGGTTCCATGCCGAGTCAGCCTGCACCTCTTCCGGACCCCAGGCGCGTGGTGTTGTCAGATGTTGGCATTGGGTCCTCTTGGGGAGAGAGCCTTAGCTAGGGTTAGGGTTCGGTCCAGGGACGTCGCCAGGGCCGACGCGACTCCGGTCTCGTGATCTCGCTCGAGGGCTGAAGTGAGGGCCCATGCAGCAAGGCGGCTCAAGTGCAGGGTTAGGGGTCGAGGCCGGCTTAGGTTTCGGTGGAGGGTCCCCGTTCGGTGTGGGGTTAGGGTTAGGGTTAGGTCCCAGGAGGCTCCAGGCGCCGAACCCACAGCAGGGCAGTGTTCTCCCCGAAGGGCTGAGTTGAGGGCACAAGGGACCGTGCCGGTCAGGATCCGTCTTTGGCTGCCAAGGCCACACACGTGATTGGGCCCCTGGTCGAGGAGGCCTCCGGAATCCTCGGGGCAGCTGCAGCCGGGCCTGGGAAACGACATGGTGAGCTTCCAGGTTCCATGCCGAGTCAGCCTGCACCTCTTCCGGACCCCAGGCGCGTGGTGTTGTCAGATGTTGGCATTGGGTCCTCTTGGGGAGAGAGCCTTAGCTAGGGTTAGGGTTCGGTCCAGGGACTTCGCCAGGGCCGAAGCGACTCCGGTCTCGTGATCTCGCTCGAGGGCTGAAGTGAGGGCCCATGCAGCAAGGCGGCTCAAGTGCAGGGTTAGGGGTCGAGGCCGGCTTAGGTTTCGGTGGAGGGTCCCCGTTCGGTGTGGGGTTAGGGTTAGGGTTAGGTCCCAGGAGGCTCCAGGCGCCGAACCCACAGCAGGGCAGTGGTCTTCCCGAAGGCCTCAGTTGAGGGCACAAGGGACCGTGCCGGTCAGGATCCGTCTTTGGCTGCCAAGGCCACAGACGTCGATCGGCCCCTGTTGGAGGAGGCCTCCGGAATCCTCTCGGTCAGCTGCACACGGGCCTGGGAAACCACATGGTGAGCTTGCAGCTTCCATGCCGAGTCAGCCTGCACCGCCTCTGGACCCCAGGCGCGTGGTCTTGTCAGACTTTGCAATGGGGTTCTCATGGGGAGGGAGCCTTAGCTAGGGTTAGGGTTTGGTCCAGGGACGTCGCCAGGGCTGAATCGACTCCAGTCTCGTGATCTCCCTCGAGGGCTGAAGTGAGGGCCCATGCCAGAAGGCGGCTCCATTGCAGGGTTAGGGTTCGAGGCAGGCTTAGGTTGCGGTGGAGGGTCCCGGTTCGGGGTACGGTTAGGGTTAGGGTTAGGTCCCAGGAGGCTCCAGGCGCCCAACCCACAGCAGGGCAGTGTTCTCCCTGAAGGGCTGAGTTGAGGGCACAAGGGACCGTGCCGGTCAGGATCCGTCTTTGGCTGCCAAGGCCACACCCGTGATTGGGCCCCTGGTCGAGGAGGCCTCCGGAAACCTCTGGGCAGCTGCAGCCGGGCCTGGGAAACGACCTGGTGAGCTTCCAGGTTCCATGCCGAGTCAGCCTGCACCTCTTCCGGACCCCAAGCGCGTGGTGTTGTCAGACGTTGGCATTGGGTCCTCTTGGGGAGAGAGCCTTAGCTAGGGTTAGGGTTCGGTCCAGGGACGTCGCCAGGGCCGACGCGACTCCGGTCTCGTGATCTCCCTCGAGGGCTGAAGTGAGGGCCCATGCAGCAAGGCGGCTCAAGTGCAGGGTTAGGGGTCGAGGCCGGCTTAGGTTTCGGTGGAGGGTCCCCGTTCGGTGTGGGGTTAGGGTTAGGGTTAGGTCCCAGGAGGCTCCAGGCGCCGAACCCACAGCAGGGCAGTGGTCTTCCCGAAGGCCTGAGTTGAGGGCACAAGGGACCGTGCCGGTCAGGATCCGTCTTTGGCTGCCAAGGCCACAGACGTCGATCGGCCCCTGTTGGAGGAGGCCTCCGGAATCCTCTCGGTCAGCTGCACACGGGCCTGGGAAACCACATGGTGAGCTTGCAGCTTCCATGCCGAGTCAGCCTGCACCGCCTCTGGACCCCAGGCGCGTGATCTTGTCAGACTTTGCAATGGGATCCCCATGGGGAGGGAGCCTGAGCTAGGGTTAGGGTTTGGTCCAGGGACGTCGCCAGGGCTGAATCGACTCCAGTCTCGTGATCTCACTCGAGGGCTGAAGTGAGGGCCCATGCCAGAAGGCGGCTCCATTGCAGGGTTAGGGTTCGAGGCAGGCTTACGTTGCGGTGGAGGGTCCCGGTTCGGGGTACGGTTAGGGTTAGGGTTAGGTCCCAGGAGGCTCCAGGCGCCCAACCCACAGCAGGGCAGTGTTCTCCCCGAAGGGCTGAGTTGAGGGCACAAGGGACCGTGCCGGTCAGGATCCGTCTTTGGCTGCCAAGGCCACACCCGTGATTGGGCCCCTGGTCGAGGAGGCCTCCGGAATCCTCTGGGCAGCTGCAGCCGGGCCTGGGAAACGACATGGTGAGCTTCCAGGTTCCATGCCGAGTCAGCCTGCACCTCTTCCGGACCCCAGGCGCGTGGTGTTGTCAGACGTTGGCATTGGGTCCTCTTGGGGAGAGAGCCTTAGCTAGGGTTAGGGTTCGGTCCAGGGATGTCGCCAGGGCCGAAGCGACTCCGGTCTCGTGATCTCGCTCGAGGGCTGAAGTGAGGGCCCATGCAGCAAGGCGGCTCAAGTGCAGGGTTAGGGGTCGAGGCCGGCTTAGGTTTCGGTGGAGGGTCCCCGTTCGGTGTGGGGTTAGGGTTAGGGTTAGGTCCCAGGAGGCTCCAGGCGCCGAACCCACAGCAGGGCAGTGGTCTTCCCGAAGGCCTCAGTTGAGGGCACAAGGGACCGTGCCGGTCAGGATCCGTCTTTGGCTGCCAAGGCCACAGACGTCGATCGGCCCCTGTTGGAGGAGGCCTCCGGAATCCTCTCGGTCAGCTGCACACGGGCCTGGGAAACCACATGGTGAGCTTGCAGCTTCCATGCCGAGTCAGCCTGCACCGCCTCTGGACCCCAGGCGCGTGGTCTTGTCAGACTTTGCAATGGGGTTCTCATGGGGAGGGAGCCTTAGCTAGGGTTAGGGTTTGGTCCAAGGACGTCGCCAGGGCTGAATCGACTCCAGTCTCGTGATCTCCCTCGAGGGCTGAAGTGAGGGCCCATGCCAGAAGGCGGCTCCATTGCAGGGTTAGGGTTCGAGGCAGGCTTAGGTTGCGGTGGAGGGTCCCGGTTCGGGGTACGGTTAGGGTTAGGGTTAGGTCCCAGGAGGCTCCAGGCGCCCAACCCACAGCAGGGCAGTGTTCTCCCTGAAGGGCTGAGTTGAGGGCACAAGGGACCGTGCCGGTCAGGATCCGTCTTTGGCTGCCAAGGCCACACACGTGATTGGGCCCCTGGTCGAGGAGGCCTCCGGAATCCTCTGGGCAGCTGCAGCCGGGCCTGGAAAACGACATGGTGAGCTTCCAGGTTCCATGCCGAGTCAGCCTGCACCTCTTCCGGACCCCAGGCGCGTGGTGTTGTCAGACGTTGGCATTGGGTCCTCTTGGGGAGAGAGCCTTAGCTAGGGTTAGGGTTCGGTCCAGGGATGTCGCCAGGGCCGAAGCGACTCCGGTCTCGTGATCTCGCTCGAGGGCTGAAGTGAGGGCCCATGCAGCAAGGCGGCTCAAGTGCAGGGTTAGGGGTCGAGGCCGGCTTAGGTTTCGGTGGAGGGTCCCCGTTCGGTGTGGGGTTAGGGTTAGGGTTAGGTCCCAGGAGGCTCCAGGCGCCGAACCCACAGCAGGGCAGTGGTCTTCCCGAAGGCCTGAGTTGAGGGCACAAGGGACCGTGCCGGTCAGGATCCGTCTTTGGCTGCCAAGGCCACAGACGTCGATCGGCCCCTGTTGGAGGAGGCCTCCGGAATCCTCTCGGTCAGCTGCACACGGGCCTGGGAAACCACATGGTGAGCTTGCAGCTTCCATGCCGAGTCAGCCTGCACCGCCTCTGGACCCCAGGCGCGTGATCTTGTCAGACTTTGCAATGGGATCCCCATGGGGAGGGAGCCTGAGCTAGGGTTAGGGTTTGGTCCAGGGACGTCGCCAGGGCTGAATCGACTCCAGTCTCGTGATCTCACTCGAGGGCTGAAGTGAGGGCCCATGCCAGAAGGCGGCTCCATTGCAGGGTTAGGGTTCGAGGCAGGCTTAGGTTGCGGTGGAGGCTCCCGGTTCGGGGTACGGTTAGGGTTAGGGTTAGGTCCCAGGAGGCTCCAGGCGCCCAACCCACAGCAGGGCAGTGTTCTCCCCGAAGGGCTGAGTTGAGGGCACAAGGGACCGTGCCGGTCAGGATCCGTCTTTGGCTGCCAAGGCCACACCCGTGATTGGGCCCCTGGTCGAGGAGGCCTCCGGAATCCTCTGGGCAGCTGCAGCCGGGCCTGGGAAACGACATGGTGAGCTTCCAGGTTCCATGCCGAGTCAGCCTGCACCTCTTCCGGACCCCAGGCGCGTGGTGTTGTCAGACGTTGGCATTGGGTCCTCTTGGGGAGAGAGCCTTAGCTAGGGTTAGGGTTCGGTCCAGGGATGTCGCCAGGGCCGAAGCGACTCCGGTCTCGTGATCTCGCTCGAGGGCTGAAGTGAGGGCCCATGCAGCAAGGCGGCTCAAGTGCAGGTTTAGGGGTCGAGGCCGGCTTAGGTTTCGGTGGAGGGTCCCCGTTCGGTGTGGGGTTAGGGTTAGGGTTAGGTCCCAGGAGGCTCCAGGCGCCGAACCCACAGCAGGGCAGTGGTCTTCCCGAAGGCCTCAGTTGAGGGCACAAGGGACCGTGCCGGTCAGGATCCGTCTTTGGCTGCCAAGGCCACAGACGTCGATCGGCCCCTGTTGGAGGAGGCCTCCGGAATCCTCTCGGTCAGCTGCACACGGGCCTGGGAAACCACATGGTGAGCTTGCAGCTTCCATGCCGAGTCAGCCTGCACCGCCTCTGGACCCCAGGCGCGTGGTCTTGTCAGACTTTGCAATGGGGTTCTCATGGGGAGGGAGCCTTAGCTAGGGTTAGGGTTTGGTCCAGGGACGTCGCCAGGGCTGAATCGACTCCAGTCTCGTGATCTCCCTCGAGGGCTGAAGTGAGGGCCCATGCCAGAAGGCGGCTCCATTGCAGGGTTAGGGTTCGAGGCAGGCTTAGGTTGCGGTGGAGGGTCCCGGTTCGGGGTACGGTTAGGGTTAGGGTTAGGTCCCAGGAGGCTCCAGGCGCCCAACCCACAGCAGGGCAGTGTTCTCCCTGAAGGGCTGAGTTGAGGGCACAAGGGACCGTGCCGGTCAGGATCCGTCTTTGGCTGCCAAGGCCACACACGTGATTGGGCCCCTGGTCGAGGAGGCCTCCGGAATCCTCTGGGCAGCTGCAGCCGGGCCTGGAAAACGACATGGTGAGCTTCCAGGTTCCATGCCGAGTCAGCCTGCACCTCTTCCGGACCCCAGGCGCGTGGTGTTGTCAGACGTTGGCATTGGGTCCTCTTGGGGAGAGAGCCTTAGCTAGGGTTAGGGTTCGGTCCAGGGACGTCGCCAGGGCCGAAGCGACTCCGGTCTCGTGATCTCGCTCGAGGGCTGAAGTGAGGGCCCATGCAGCAAGGCGGCTCAAGTGCAGGGTTAGGGGTCGAGGCCGGCTTAGGTTTCGGTGGAGGGTCCCCGTTCGGTGTGGGGTTAGGGTTAGGGTTAGGTCCCAGGAGGCTCCAGGCGCCGAACCCACAGCAGGGCAGTGGTCTTCCCGAAGGCCTCAGTTGAGGGCACAAGGGACCGTGCCGGTCAGGATCCGTCTTTGGCTGCCAAGGCCACAGACGTCGATCGGCCCCTGTTGGAGGAGGCCTCCGGAATCCTCTCGGTCAGCTGCACACGGGCCTGGGAAACCACATGGTGAGCTTGCAGCTTCCATGCCGAGTCAGCCTGCACCGCCTCTGGACCCCAGGCGCGTGATCTTGTCAGACTTTGCAATGGGATCCCCATGGGGAGGGAGCCTGAGCTAGGGTTAGGGTTTGGTCCAGGGACGTCGCCAGGGCTGAATCGACTCCAGTCTCGTGATCTCACTCGAGGGCTGAAGTGAGGGCCCATGCCAGAAGGCGGCTCCATTGCAGGGTTAGGGTTCGAGGCAGGCTTAGGTTGCGGTGGAGGCTCCCGGTTCGGGGTACGGTTAGGGTTAGGGTTAGGTCCCAGGAGGCTCCAGGCGCCCAACCCACAGCAGGGCAGTGTTCTCCCCGAAGGGCTGAGTTGAGGGCACAAGGGACCGTGCCGGTCAGGATCCGTCTTTGGCTGCCAAGGCCACACCCGTGATTGGGCCCCTGGTCGAGGAGGCCTCCGGAATCCTCTGGGCAGCTGCAGCCGGGCCTGGGAAACGACATGGTGAGCTTCCAGGTTCCATGCCGAGTCAGCCTGCACCTCTTCCGGACCCCAGGCGCGTGGTGTTGTCAGAGGTTGGCATTGGGTCCTCTTGGGGAGAGAGCCTTAGCTAGGGTTAGGGTTCGGTCCAGGGATGTCGCCAGGGCCGAAGCGACTCCGGTCTCGTGATCTCGCTCGAGGGCTGAAGTGAGGACCCATGCAGCAAGGCGGCTCAAGTGCAGGGTTAGGGGTCGAGGCCGGCTTAGGTTTCGGTGGAGGGTCCCCGTTCGGTGTGGGGTTAGGGTTAGGGTTAGGTCCCAGGAGGCTCCAGGCGCCGAACCCACAGCAGGGCAGTGGTCTTCCCGAAGGCCTGAGTTGAGGGCACAAGGGACCGTGCCGGTCAGGATCCGTCTTTGGCTGCCAAGGCCACAGACGTCGATCGGCCCCTGTTGGAGGAGGCCTCCGGAATCCTCTCGGTCAGCTGCACACGGGCCTGGGAAACCACATGCTGAGCTTGCAGCTTCCATGCCGAGTCAGCCTGCACCGCCTCTGGACCCCAGGCGCGTGGTCTTGTCAGACTTTGCAATGGGGTTCTCATGGGGAGGGAGCCTTAGCTAGGGTTAGGGTTTGGTCCAGGGACGTCGCCAGGGCTGAATCGACTCCAGTCTCGTGATCTCCCTCGAGGGCTGAAGTGAGGGCCCATGCCAGAAGGCGGCTCCATTGCAGGGTTAGGGTTCGAGGCAGGCTTAGGTTGCGGTGGAGGGTCCCGGTTCGGGGTACGGTTAGGGTTAGGGTTAGGTCCCAGGAGGCTCCAGGCGCCCAACCCACAGCAGGGCAGTGTTCTCCCCGAAGGGCTAAGTTGAGGGCACAAGGGACCGTGCCGGTCAGGATCCGTCTTTGGCTGCCAAGGCCACACACGTGATTTGGCCCCTGGTCGAGGAGGCCTCCGGAATCCTCTGGGCAGCTGCAGCCGGGCCTGGGAAACGACATGGTGAGCTTCCAGGTTCCATGCCGAGTCAGCCTGCACCTCTTCCGGACCCCAGGCGCGTGGTGTTGTCAGAGGTTGGCATTGGGTCCTCTTGGGGAGAGAGCCTTAGCTAGGGTTAGGGTTCGGTCCAGGGATGTCGCCAGGGCCGAAGCGACTCCGGTCTCGTGATCTCGCTCGAGGGCTGAAGTGAGGACCCATGCAGCAAGGCGGCTCAAGTGCAGGGTTAGGGGTCGAGGCCGGCTTAGGTTTCGGTGGAGGGTCCCCGTTCGGTGTGGGGTTAGGGTTAGGGTTAGGTCCCAGGAGGCTCCAGGCGCCGAACCCACAGCAGGGCAGTGGTCTTCCCGAAGGCCTGAGTTGAGGGCACAAGGGACCGTGCCGGTCAGGATCCGTCTTTGGCTGCCAAGGCCACAGACGTCGATCGGCCCCTGTTGGAGGAGGCCTCCGGAATCCTCTCGGTCAGCTGCACACGGGCCTGGGAAACCACATGGTGAGCTTGCAGCTTCCATGCCGAGTCAGCCTGCACCGCCTCTGGACCCCAGGCGCGTGGTCTTGTCAGACTTTGCAATGGGATCCCCATGGGGAGGGAGCCTGAGCTAGGGTTAGGGTTTGGTCCAGGGACGTCGCCATGGCTGAATCGACTCCAGTCTCGTGATCTCACTCGAGGGCTGAAGTGAGGGCCCATGCCAGAAGGCGGCTCCATTGCAGGGTTAGGGTTCGAGGCAGGCTTAGGTTGCGGTGGAGGGTCCCGGTTCGGGGTACGGTTAGGGTTAGGGTTAGGTCCCAGGAGGCTCCAGGCGCCCAACCCACAGCAGGGCAGTGTTCTCCCCGAAGGGCTGAGTTGAGGGCACAAGGGACCGTGCCGGTCAGGATCCGTCTTTGGCTGCCAAGGCCACACCCGTGATTGGGCCCCTGGTCGAGGAGGCCTCCGGAATCCTCTCGGCAGCTGCAGCCGGGCCTGGGAAACGACATGGTGAGCTTCCAGGTTCCATGCCGAGTCAGCCTGCACCTCTTCCGGACCCCAGGCGCGTGGTGTTGTCAGACTTTGGCATGGGGTCCCATGGGGAGGGAGCCTTAGCTAGGGTTAGGGTTTGGTCCAGGGACGTCGCCAGGGCTGAATCGACTCCAGTCTCGTGATCTCCCTCGAGGGCTGAAGTGAGGGCCCATGCCAGAAGGCGGCTCCATTGCAGGGTTAGGGTTCGAGGCAGGCTTACGTTGCGGTGGAGGGTCCCGGTTCGGGATACGGTTAGGGTTAGGGTTAGGTCCCAGGAGGCTCCAGGCGCCCAACCCACAGCAGGGCAGTGTTCTCCCCGAAGGGCTGAGTTGAGGGCACAAGGGACCGTGCCGGTCAGGATCCGTCTTTGGCTGCCAAGGCCACACACGTGATTGGGCCCCTGGTCGAGGAGGCCTCCGGAATCCTCTGGGCAGCTGCAGCCGGGCCTGGGAAACGACATGGTGAGCTTCCAGGTTCCATGCCGAGTCAGCCTGCACCTCTTCCGGACCCCAGGCGCGTGGTGTTGTCAGATGTTGGCATTGGGTCCTCTTGGGGAGAGAGCCTTAGCTAGGGTTAGGGTTCGGTCCAGGGACGTCGCCAGGGCCGACGCGACTCCGGTCTCCTGATCTCCCTCGAGGGCTGAAGTGAGGGCCCATGCAGCAAGGCGGCTCAAGTGCAGGGTTAGGGGTCGAGGCCGGCTTAGGTTTCGGTGGAGGGTCCCCGTTCGGTGTGGGGTTAGGGTTAGGGTTAGGTCCCAGGAGGCTCCAGGCGCCGAACCCACAGCAGGGCAGTGTTCTCCCCGAAGGGCTGAGTTGAGGGCACAAGGGACCGTGCCGGTCAGGATCCGTCTTTGGCTGCCAAGGCCACACACGTGATTGGGCCCCTGGTCGAGGAGGCCTCCGGAATCCTCGGGGCAGCTGCAGCCGGGCCTGGGAAACGACATGGTGAGCTTCCAGGTTCCATGCCGAGTCAGCCTGCACCTCTTCCGGACCCCAGGCGCGTGGTGTTGTCAGATGTTGGCATTGGGTCCTCTTGGGGAGAGAGCCTTAGCTAGGGTTAGGGTTCGGTCCAGGGACGTCGCCAGGGCCGACGCGACTCCAGTCTCGTGATCTCGCTCGAGGGCTGAAGTGAGGGCCCATGCAGCAAGGCGGCTCAAGTGCAGGATTAGGGGTCGAGGCCGGCTTAGGTTTCGGTGGAGGGTCCCTGTTCGGTGTGGGGTTAGGGTTAGGGTTAGGTCCCAGGAGGCTCCAGGCGCCGAACCCACAGCAGGGCAGTGGTCTTCCCGAAGGCCTGAGTTGAGGGCACAAGGGACCGTGCCGGTCAGGATCCGTCTTTGGCTGCCAAGGCCACAGACGTCGATCGGCCCTTGTTCGAGGAGGCCTCCGGAATCCTCTCGGTCAGCTGCACACGGGCCTGGGAAACCACATGGTGAGCTTGCAGCTTCCATGCCGAGTCAGCCTGCACCGCCTCTGGACCCCAGGCGCGTGGTCTTGTCAGACTTTGCAATGGGATCCCCATGGGGAGGGAGCCTGAGCTAGGGTTAGGGTTTGGTCCAGGGACGTCGCCAGGGCTGAATCGACTCCAGTCTCGTGATCTCCCTCGAGGGCTGAAGTGAGGGCCCATGCCAGAAGGCGGCTCCATTGCAGGGTTAGGGTTCGAGGCAGGCTTAGGTTGCGGTGGAGGGTCCCGGTTCGGGGTACGGTTAGGGTTAGGGTTAGGTCCCAGGAGGCTCCAGGCGCCCAACCCACAGCAGGGCAGTGTTCTCCCTGAAGGGCTGAGTTGAGGGCACAAGGGACCGTGCCGGTCAGGATCCGTCTTTGGCTGCCAAGGCCACACCCGTGATTGGGCCCCTGGTCGAGGAGGCCTCCGGAATTTTCTGGGCAGCTGCAGCCGGGCCTGGGAAACGACCTGGTAAGCTTCCAGGTTCCATGCCGAGTCAGCCTGCACCTCTTCCGGACCCCAAGCGCGTGGTGTTGTCAGACGTTGGCATTGGGTCCTCTTGGGGAGAGAGCCTTAGCTAGGGTTAGGGTTCGGTCCAGGGACGTCGCCAGGGCCGACGCGACTCCGGTCTCGTGATCTCCCTCGAGGGCTGAAGTGAGGGCCCATGCAGCAAGGCGGCTCAAGTGCAAGGTTAGGGGTCGAGGCCGGCTTAGGTTTCGGTGGAGGGTCCCCGTTCGGTGTGGGGTTAGGGTTAGGGTTAGGTCCCAGGAGGCTCCAGGCGCCGAACCCACAGCAGGGCAGTGGTCTTCCCGAAGGCCTGAGTTGAGGGCACAAGGGACCATGCCGGTCAGGATCCGTCTTTGGCTGCCAAGGCCACAGACGTCGATCGGCCCCTGTTCGAGGAGGCCTCCGGAATCCTCTCGGTCAGCTGCACACGGGCCTGGGAAACCACATGGTGAGCTTGCAGCTTCCATGCCGAGTCAGCCTGCACCGCCTCTGGACCCCAGGCGCGTGGTCTTGTCAGACTTTGCAAAGGGATCCCCATGGGGAGGGAGCCTGAGCTAGGGTTAGGGTTTGGTCCAGGGACGTCGCCAGGGCTGAATCGACTCCAGTCTCGTGATCTCACTCGAGGGCTGAAGTGAGGGCCCATGCCAGAAGGCGGCTCCATTGCAGGGTTAGCGTTCGAGGCAGGCTTAGGTTGCGGTGGAGGTTCCCGGTTCGGGGTACGTTTAGGGTTAGGGTTAGGTCCCAGGAGGCTCCAGGCGCCCAACCCACAGCAGGGCAGTGTTCTCCCCGAAGGGCTGAGTTGAGGGCACAAGGGACCGTGCCGGTCAGGATCCGTCTTTGGCTGCCAAGGCCACACCCGTGATTGGGCCCCTGGTCGAGGAGGCCTCCGGAATCCTCTGGGCAGCTGCAGCCGGGCCTGGGAAACGACATGTTGAGCTTCCAGGTTCCATGCCGAGTCAGCCTGCACCTCTTCCGGACCCCAGGCGCGTGGTGTTGTCAGAGGTTGGCATTGGGTCCTCTTGGGGAGAGAGCCTTAGCTAGGGTTAGGGTTCGGTCCAGGGATGTCGCCAGGGCCGAAGCGACTCCGGTCTCGTGATCTCGCTCGAGGGCTGAAGTGAGGACCCATGCAGCAAGGCGGCTCAAGTGCAGGGTTAGGGGTCGAGGCCGGCTTAGGTTTCGGTGGAGGGTCCCCGTTCGGTGTGGGGTTAGGGTTAGGGTTAGGTCCCAGGAGGCTCCAGGCGCCGAACCCACAGCAGGGCAGTGGTCTTCCCGAAGGCCTGAGTTGAGGGCACAAGGGACCGTGCCGGTCAGGATCCGTCTTTGGCTGCCAAGGCCACAGACGTCGATCGGCCCCTGTTGGAGGAGGCCTCCGGAATCCTCTCGGTCAGCTGCACACGGGCCTGGGAAACCACATGGTGAGCTTGCAGCTTCCATGCCGAATCAGCCTGCACCGCCTCTGGACCCCAGGCGCGTGGTCTTGTCAGACTTTGCAATGGGGTTCTCATGGGGAGGGAGCCTTAGCTAGGGTTAGGGTTTGGTCCAGGGACGTCGCCAGGGCTGAATCGACTCCAGTCTCGTGATCTCCCTCGAGGGCTGAAGTGAGGGCCCATGCCAGAAGGCGGCTCCATTGCAGGGTTAGGGTTCGAGGCAGGCTTAGGTTGCGGTGGAGGGTCCCGGTTCGGGGTACGGTTAGGGTTAGGGTTAGGTCCCAAGAGGCTCCAGGCGCCCAACCCACAGCAGGGCAGTGTTCTCCCCGAAGGGCTGAGTTGAGGGCACAAGGGACCGTGCCGGTCAGGATCCGTCTTTGGCTGCCAAGGCCACACACGTGATTGGGCCCCTGGTCGAGGAGGCCTCCGGAATCCTCTGGGCAGCTGCAGCCGGGCCTGGGAAACGACATGGTGAGCTTCCAGGTTCCATGCCGAGTCAGCCTGCACCTCTTCCGGACCCCAGGCGCGTGGTGTTGTCAGACGTTGGCATTGGGTCCTCTTGGGGAGAGAGCCTTAGCTAGGGTTAGGGTTCGGTCCAGGGACGTCGCCAGGGCCGACGCGACTCCGGTCTCGTGATCTCCCTCGAGGGCTGAAGTGAGGGCCCATGCAGCAAGGCGGCTCAAGTGCAGGGTTAGGGGTCGAGGCCGGCTTAGGTTTAGGTGGAGGGTCCCCGTTCGGTGTTGGGTTAGGGTTAGGGTTAGGTCCCAGGAGGCTCCAGGCGCCGAACCCACAGCAGGGCAGTGGTCTTCCCGAAGGCCTCAGTTGAGGGCACAAGGGATCGTGCCGGTCAGGATCCGTCTTTGGCTGCCAAGGCCACAGACGTCAATCGGCCCCTGTTGGAGGAGGCCTCCGGAATCCTCTCGGTCAGCTGCACACGGGCCTGGGAAACCACATGGTGAGCTTGCAGCTTCCATGCCGAGTCAGCCTGCACCGCCTCTGGACCCCAGGCGCGTGGTCTTGTCAGACTTTGCAATGGGGTCCGCATGGGTAGGGAGCCTTAGCTAGGGTTAGGGTTTGGTCCAGGGACGTCGCCAGGGCTGAATCGACTCCAGTCTCGTGATCTCCCTCGAGGGCTGAAGTGAGGGCCCATGCCAGAAGGCGGCTCCATTGCAGGGTTAGGGTTCGAGGCAGGCTTAGGTTGCGGTGGAGGGTTCCGGTTAGGGGTACGGTTAGGGTTAGGGTTAGGTCCCAGGAGGCTCCAGGCGCCCTACCCACAGCAGGGCGGTTCTCTCCCCGAAGGGCTGAGTTGAGGGCACAAGGGACCGTGCCGGTCAGGATCCGTCTTTGGCTGCCAAGGCCACACACGTGATTGGGCCCCTGGTCGAGGAGGCCTCCGGAATCCTCTGGGCAGCTGCAGCCGGGCCTGGAAAACGACATGGTGAGCTTCCAGGTTCCATGCCGAGTCAGCCTACACCTCTTCCGGACCCCAGGCGCGTGGTGTTGTCAGACGTTGGCATTGGGTCCTCTTGGGGAGAGAGCCTTAGCTAGGGTTAGGGTTCGGTCCAGGCACGTGGCCAGGGCCGAAGCGACTCCGGTCTCGTGATCTCCCTCGAGGGCTGAAGTGAGGGCCCATGCAGCAAGGCGGCTCAAGTGCAGGGTTAGGGGTCGAGGCCGGCTTAGGTTTCGGTGGAGGGTCCCCGTTCGATGTGGGGTTAGGGTTAGGGTTAGGACCCAGGAGGCTCCAGGCGCCGAACCCACAGCAGGGCAGTGGTCTTCCCGAAGGCCTGAGTTGAGGGCACAAGGGACCGTGCCGGTCAGGATCTGTCTTTGGCTGCCAAGGCCACAGACGTTGATCGGCCCCTGTTCGAGGAGGCCTCCGGAATCCTCTCGGTCAGCTGCACACGGGCCTGGGAAACCACATGGTGAGCTTGCAGCTTCCATGCCGAGTCAGCCTGCACCGCCTCTGGACCCCAGGCGCGTGGTCTTGTCAGACTTTGCAATGGGGTTCTCATGGGGAGGGAGCCTTAGCTAGGGTTAGGGTTTGGTCCAGGGACGTCGCCAGGGCTGAATCGACTCCAGTCTCGTGATCTCCCTCGAGGGCTGAAGTGAGGGCCCATGCCAGAAGGCGGCTCCATTGCAGGGTTAGGGTTCGAGGCAGGCTTAGGTTGCGGTGGAGGGTCCCGGTTCGGGGTACGGTTAGGGTTAGGGTTAGGTCCCAGGAGGCTACAGGCGCCCAACCCACAGCAGGGCAGTGTTCTCCCTGAAGAGCTGAGTTGAGGGCACAAGGGACCGTGCCGGTCAGGATCCGTCTTTGGCTGCCAAGGCCACAGACGTCGATCGGCCCCTGTTGGAGGAGGCCTCCGGAATCCTCTCGGTCAGCTGCACACGGGCCTGGGAAACCACATGGTGAGCTTGCAGCTTCCATGCCGAGTCAGCCTGCACCGCCTCTGGACCCCAGGCGCGTGGTCTTGTCAGACTTTGCAATGGGGTTCTCATGGGGAGGGAGCCTTAGCTAGGGTTAGGGTTTGGTCCAGGGACGTCGCCAGGGCTGAATCGACTCCAGTCTCGTGATCTCACTCGAGGGCTGAAGTGAGGGCCCATGCCAGAAGGCGGCTCCATTGCAGGGTTAGGGTTCGAGGCAGGCTTAGGTTGCGGTGGAGGGTCCCGGTTCGGGGTACGGTTAGGGTTAGGGTTAGGTCCCAGGAGGCTCCAGGCGCCCAACCCACAGCAGGGCAGTGTTCTCCTCGAAGGGCTGAGTTGAGGGCACAAGGGACCGTGCCGGTCAGGATCCGTCTTTGGCTGCCAAGGCCACACCCGTGATTGGGCCCCTGGTCGAGGAGGCCTCCGGAATCCTCTGGGCAGATGCAGCCGGGCCTGGGAAACGACATGGTGAGCTTCCAGGTTCCATGCCGAGTCAGCCTGCACCTCTTCCGGACCCCAGGCGCGTGGTGTTGTCAGAGGTTGGCATTGGGTCCTCTTGGGGAGAGAGCCTTAGCTAGGGTTAGGGTTCGGTCCAGGGACGTCGCCAGGGTCGAAGCGACTCCGGTCTCGTGATCTCGCTCGAGGGCTGAAGTGAGGGCCCATGCAGCAAGGCGGCTCAAGTGCAGGGTTAGGGGTCGAGGCCGGCTTAGGTTTCGGTGGAGGGTCCCCGTTCGGTGTGGGTTTAGGGTTAGGGTTAGGTCCCAGGACGCTCCAGGCGCCGAACCCACAGCAGGGCAGTGGTCTTCCCGAAGGCCTGAGTTGAGGGCACAAGGGACCGTGCCGGTCAGGATCCGTCTTTGGCTGCCAAGGCCACAGACGTCGATCGGCCCCTGTTGGAGGAGGCCTCCGGAATCCTCTCGGTCAGCTGCACACGGGCCTGGGAAACCACATGGTGAGCTTGCAGCTTCCATGCCGAGTCAGCCTGCACCGCCTCTGGACCCCAGGCGCGTGGTCTTGTCAGACTTTGCAATGGGGTTCTCATGGGGAGGGAGCCTGAGCTAGGGTTAGGGTTTGGTCCAGGGACGTCGCCAGGGCTGAATCGACTCCAGTCTCGTGATCTCCCTCGAGGGCTGAAGTGAGGGCCCATGCCAGAAGGCGGCTCCATTGCAGGGTTAGGGTTCGAGGCAGGCTTAGGTTGCGGTGGAGGGTCCCGGTTCGGGGTACGGTTAGGGTTAGGGTTAGGTCCCAGGAGGCTCCAGGCGCCCAACCCACAGCAGGGCAGTGTTCTCCCCGAAGGGCTGAGTTGAGGGCACAAGGGACCGTGCCGGTCAGGATCCGTCTTTGGCTGCCAAGGCCACACCCGTGATTGGGCCCCTGGTCGAGGAGGCCTCCGGAATCCTCTGGGCAGCTGCAGCCGGGCCTGGGAAACGACATGGTGAGCTTCCAGGTTCCATGCCGAGTCAGCCTGCACCTCTTCCGGACCCCAGGCGCGTGGTGTTGTCAGACGTTGGCATTGGGTCCTCTTGGGGAGAGAGCCTTAGCTAGGGTTAGGGTTCGGTCCAGGGACGTCGCCAGGGCCGACGCGACTCCGGTCTCGTGATCTCCCTCGAGGGCTGAAGTGAGGGCCCATGCAGCAAGGCGGCTCAAGTGCAGGGTTAGGGGTCGAGGCCGGCTTAGGTTTAGGTGGAGGGTCCCCGTTCGGTGTTGGGTTAGGGTTAGGGTTAGGTCCCAGGAGGCTCCAGGCGCCGAACCCACAGCAGGGCAGTGGTCTTCCCGAAGGCCTCAGTTGAGGGCACAAGGGACCGTGCCGGTCAGGATCCGTCTTTGGCTGCCAAGGCCACAGACGTCGATCGGCCCCTGTTGGAGGAGGCCTCCGGAATCCTCTCGGTCAGCTGCACACGGGCCTGGGAAACCACATGGTGAGCTTGCAGCTTCCATGCCGAGTCAGCCTGCACCGCCTCTGGACCCCAGGCGCGTGGTCTTGTCAGACTTTGCAATGGGATCCCCATGGGGAGGGAGCCTGAGCTAGGGTTAGGGTTTGGTCCAGGGACGTCGCCAGGGCTGAATCGACTCCAGTCTCGTGATCTCCCTCGAGGGCTGAAGTGAGGGCCCATGCCAGAAGGCGGCTCCATTGCAGGGTTAGGGTTCGAGGCAGGCTTAGGTTGCGGTGGAGGGTCCCGGTTCGGGGTACGGTTAGGGTTAGGGTTAGGTCCCAGGAGGCTCCAGGCGCCCAACCCACAGCAGGGCAGTGTTCTCCCCGAAGGGCTGAGTTGAGGGCACAAGGGACCGTGCCGGTCAGGATCCGTCTTTGGCTGCCAAGGCCACACCCGTGATTGGGCCCCTGGTCGAGGAGGCCTCCGGAATCCTCTGGGCAGCTGCAGCCGGGCCTGGGAAACGACATGGTGAGCATCCAGGTTCCATGCCGAGTCAGCCTGCACCTCTTCCGGACCCCAGGCGCGTGGTGTTGTCAGAGGTTGGCATTGGGTCCTCTTGGGGAGAGAGCCTTAGCTAGGGTTAGGGTTCGGTCCAGGGATGTCGCCAGGGCCGAAGCGACTCCGGTCTCGTGATCTCGCTCGAGGGCTGAAGTGAGGGCCCATGCAGCAAGGCGGCTCAAGTGCAGGGTTAGGGGTCGAGGCCGGCTTAGGTTTCGGTGGAGGGTCCCCGTTCGGTGTGGGGTTAGGGTTAGGGTTAGGTCCCAGGAGGCTCCAGGCGCCGAACCCACAGCAGGGCAGTGGTCTTCCCGAAGGCCTGAGTTGAGGGCACAAGGGACCGTGCCGGTCAGGATCCGTCTTTGGCTGCCAAGGCCACAGACGTCGATCGGCCCCTGTTGGAGGAGGCCTCCGGAATCCTCTCGGTCAGCTGCACACGGGCCTGGGAAACCACATGGTGAGCTTGCAGCTTCCATGCCGAGTCAGCCTGCACCGCCTCTGGACCCCAGGCGCGTGGTCTTGTCAGACTTTGCAATGGGGTTCTCATGGGGAGGGAGCCTTAGCTAGGGTTAGGGTTTGGTCCAGGGACGTCGCCAGGGCTGAATCGACTCCAGTCTCGTGATCTCCCTCGAGGGCTGAAGTGAGGGCCCATGCCAGAAGGCGGCTCCATTGCAGGGTTAGGGTTCGAGGCAGGCTTACGTTGCGGTGGAGGGTCCCGGTTCGGGGTACGGTTAGGGTTAGGGTTAGGTCCCAGGAGGCTCCAGGCGCCCAACCCACAGCAGGGCAGTGTTCTCCCTGAAGGGCTGAGTTGAGGGCACAAGGGACCGTGCCGGTCAGGATCCGTCTTTGGCTGCCAAGGCCACACCCGTGATTGGGCCCCTGGTCGAGGAGGCCTCCGGAATCCTCTGGGCAGCTGCAGCCGGGCCTGGGAAACGACATGGTGAGCTTCCAGGTTCCATGCCGAGTCAGCCTGCACCTCTTCCGGACCCCAAGCGCGTGGTGTTGTTAGACGTTGGCATTGGGTCCTCTTGGGGAGAGAGCCTTAGCTAGGGTTAGGGTTCGGTCCAGGGACGTCGCCAGGGCCGACGCGACTCCGGTCTCGTGATCTCCCTCGAGGGCTGAAGTGAGGGCCCATGCAGCAAGGCGGCTCAAGTGCAGGGTTAGGGGTCGAGGCCGGCTTAGGTTTCGGTGGAGGGTCCCCGTTCGGTGTGGGGTTAGGGTTAGGGTTAGGTCCCAGGAGGCTCCAGGCGCCGAACCCACAGCAGGGCAGTGGTCTTCCCGAAGGCCTGAGTTGAGGGCACAAGGGACCGTGCCTGTCAGGATCCGTCTTTGGCTGCCAAGGCCACAGACGTCGATCGGCCCCTGTTGGAGGAGGCCTCCGGAATCCTCTCGGTCAGCTGCACACGGGCCTGGGAAACCACATGGTGAGCTTGCAGCTTCCATGCCGAGTCAGCCTGCACCGCCTCTGGACCCCAGGCGCGTGGTCTTGTCAGACTTTGCAATGGGGTTCTCATGGGGAGGGAGCCTGAGCTAGGGTTAGGGTTTGGTCCAGGGACGTCGCCAGGGCTGAATCGACTCCAGTCTCGTGATCTCCCTCGAGGGCTGAAGTGAGGGCCCATGCCAGAAGGCGGCTCCATTGCAGGGTTAGGGTTCGAGGCAGGCTTACGTTGCGGTGGAGGGTCCCGGTTCGGGGTACGGTTAGGGTTAGGGTTAGGTCCCAGGAGGCTCCAGGCGCCCAACCCACAGCAGGGCAGTGTTCTCCCCGAAGGGCTGAGTTGAGGGCACAAGGGACCGTGCCGGTCAGGATCCGTCTTTGGCTGCCAAGGCCACACCCGTGATTGGGCCCCTGGTCGAGGAGGCCTCCGGAATCCTCTGGGCAGCTGCAGCCGGGCCTGGGAAACGACATGGTGAGCTTCCAGGTTCCATGCCGAGTCAGCCTGCACCTCTTCCGGACCCCAGGCGCGTGGTGTTGTCAGACGTTGGCATTGGGTCCTCTTGGGGAGAGAGCCTTAGCTAGGGTTAGGGTTCGGTCCAGGGACGTCGCCAGGGCCGACGCGACTCCGGTCTCGTGATCTCCCTCGAGGGCTGAAGTGAGGGCCCATGCAGCAAGGCGGCTCAAGTGCAGGGTTAGGGGTCGAGGCCGGCTTAGGTTTAGGTGGAGGGTCCCCGTTTGGTGTTGGGTTAGGGTTAGGGTTAGGTCCCAGGAGGCTCCAGGCGCCGAACCCACAGCAGGGCAGTGGTCTTCCCGAAGGCCTCAGTTGAGGGCACAAGGGACCATGCCGGTCAGGATCCGTCTTTGGCTGCCAAGGCCACAGACGTCGATCGGCCCCTGTTGGAGGAGGCCTCCGGAATCCTCTCGGTCAGCTGCACACGGGCCTGGGAAACCACATGGTGAGCTTGCAGCTTCCATGCCGAGTCAGCCTGCACCGCCTCTGGACCCCAGGCGCGTGGTCTTGTCAGACTTTGCAATGGGATCCCCATGGGGAGGGAGCCTGAGCTAGGGTTAGGGTTTGGTCCAGGGACGTCGCCAGGGCTGAATCGACTCCAGTCTCGTGATCTCACTCGAGGGCTGAAGTGAGGGCCCATGCCAGAAGGCGGCTCCATTGCAGGGTTAGGGTTCGAGGCAAGCTTAGGTTGCGGTGGAGGGTCCCGGTTCGGGGTACGGTTAGGGTTAGGGTTAGGTCCCAGGAGGCTCCAGGCGCCCAACCCACAGCAGGGCAGTGTTCTCCCCGAAGGGCTGAGTTGAGGGCACAAGGGACCGTGCCGGTCAGGATCCGTCTTTGGCTGCCAAGGCCACACCCGTGATTGGGCCCCTGGTCGAGGAGGCCTCCGGAATCCTCTGGGCAGCTGCAGCCGGGCCTGGGAAACGACCTGGTGAGCTTCCAGGTTCCATGCCGAGTCAGCCTGCACCTCTTCCGGACCCCAGGCGCGTGGTGTTGTCAGAGGTTGGCATTGGGTCCTCTTGGGGAGAGAGCCTTAGCTAGGGTTAGGGTTCGGTCCAGGGATGTCGCCAGGGCCGACGCGACTCCGGTCTCGTGATCTCCCTCGAGGGCTGAAGTGAGGGCCCATGCAGCAAGGCGGCTCAAGTGCAGGGTTAGGGGTCGAGGCCGGCTTAGGTTTCGGTGGAGGGTCCCCGTTCGGTGTGGGGTTAGGGTTAGGGTTAGGTCCCAGGAGGCTCCAGGCGCCGAACCCACAGCAGGGCAGTGGTCTTCCCGAAGGCCTGAGTTGAGGGCACAAGGGACCGTGCCGGTCAGGATCCGTCTTTCGCTGCCAAGGCCACAGACGTCGATCGGCCCCTGTTCGAGGAGGCCTCCGGAATCCTCTCGGTCAGCTGCACACGGGCCTGGGAAACCACATGGTGAGCTTGCAGCTTCCATGCCGAGTCAGCCTGCACCGCCTCTGGACCCCAGGCGCGTGATCTTGTCAGACTTTGCAATGGGATCCCCATGGGGAGGGAGCCTGAGCTAGGGTTAGGGTTTGGTCCAGGGACGTCGCCAGGGCTGAATCGACTCCAGTCTCGTGATCTCACTCGAGGGCTGAAGTGAGGGCCCATGCCAGAAGGCGGCTCCATTGCAGGGTTAGGGTTCGAGGCAGGCTTAGGTTGCGGTGGAGGGTCCCGGTTCGGGGTACGGTTAGGGTTAGGGTTAGGTCCCAGGAGGCTCCAGGCGCCCAACCCACAGCAGGGCAGTGTTCTCCCCGAAGGGCTGAGTTGAGGGCACAAGGGACCGTGCCGGTCAGGATCCGTCTTTGGCTGCCAAGGCCACACCCGTGATTGGGCCCCTGGTCGAGGAGGCCTCCGGAATCCTCTGGGCAGCTGCAGCCGGGCCTGGGAAACGACATGGTGAGCTTCCAGGTTCCATGCCGAGTCAGCCTGCACCTCTTCCGGACCCCAAGCGCGTGGTGTTGTTAGACGTTGGCATTGGGTCCTCTTGGGGAGAGAGCCTTAGCTAGGGTTAGGGTTCGGTCCAGGGACGTCGCCAGGGCCGACGCGACTCCGGTCTCGTGATCTCCCTCGAGGGCTGAAGTGAGGGCCCATGCAGCAAGGCGGCTAAAGTGCAGGGTTAGGGGTCGAGGCCGGCTTAGGTTTCGGTGGAGGGTCCCCGTTCGGTGTGGGGTTAGGGTTAGGGTTAGGTCCCAGGAGGCTCCAGGCGCCGAACCCACAGCAGGGCAGTGGTCTTCCCGAAGGCCTGAGTTGAGGGCACAAGGGACCGTGCCGGTCAGGATCCGTCTTTGGCTGCCAAGGCCACAGACGTCGATCGGCCCCTGTTGGAGGAGGCCTCCGGAATCCTCTCGGTCAGCTGCACACGGGCCTGGGAAACCACATGGTGAGCTTGCAGCTTCCATGCCGAGTCAGCCTGCACCGCCTCTGGACCCCAGGCGCGTGGTCTTGTCAGACTTTGCAATGGGGTTCTCATGGGGAGGGAGCCTGAGCTAGGGTTAGGGTTTGGTCCAGGGACGTCGCCAGGGCTGAATCGACTCCAGTCTCGTGATCTCCCTCGAGGGCTGAAGTGAGGGCCCATGCCAGAAGGCGGCTCCATTGCAGGGTTAGGGTTCGAGGCAGGCTTAGGTTGCGGTGGAGGGTCCCGGTTCGGGGTACGGTTAGGGTTAGGGTTAGGTCCCAATAGGCTCCAGGCGCCCAACCCACAGCAGGGCAGTGTTCTCCCCGAAGGGCTGAGTTGAGGGCACAAGGGACCGTGCCGGTCAGGATCCGTCTTTGGCTGCCAAGGCCACACCCGTGATTGGGCCCCTGGTCGAGGAGGCCTCCGGAATCCTCTGGGCAGCTGCAGCCGGGCCTGGGAAACGACATGGTGAGCTTCCAGGTTCCATGCCGAGTCAGCCTGCACCTCTTCCGGACCCCAGGCGCGTGGTGTTGTCAGACGTTGGCATTGGGTCCTCTTGGGGAGAGAGCCTTAGCTAGGGTTAGGGTTCGGTCCAGGGACGTCGCCAGGGCCGACGCGACTCCGGTCTCGTGATCTCCCTCGAGGGCTGAAGTGAGGGCCCATGCAGCAAGGCGGCTCAAGTGCAGGGTTAGGGGTCGAGGCCGGCTTAGGTTTCGTTGGAGGGTCCCCGTTCGGTGTGGGGTTAGGGTTAGGGTTAGGTCCCAGGAGGCTCCAGGCGCCGAACCCACAGCAGGGCAGTGGTCTTCCCGAAGGCCTGAGTTGAGGGCACAAGGGACCGTGCCGGTCAGGATCCGTCTTTGGCTGCCAAGGCCACAGACGTCGATCGGCCCCTGTTCGAGGAGGCCTCCGGAATCCTCTCGGTCAGCTGCACACGGGCCTGGGAAACCACATGGTGAGCTTGCAGCTTCCATGCCGAGTCAGCCTGCACCGCCTCTGGACCCCAGGCGCGTGGTCTTGTCAGACTTTGCAATGGGGTTCTCATGGGGAGGGAGCCTTAGCTAGGGTTAGGGTTTGGTCCAGGGACGTCGCCAGGGCTGAATCGACTCCAGTCTCGTGATCTCCCTCGAGGGCTGAAGTGAGGGCCCATGCCAGAAGGCGGCTCCATTGCAGGGTTAGGGTTCGAGGCAGGCTTAGGTTGCGGTGGAGGGTCCCGGTTCGGGGTACGGTTAGGGTTAGGGTTAGGTCCCAGGAGGCTCCAGGCGCCCAACCCACAGCAGGGCAGTGTTCTCCCTGAAGGGCTGAGTTGAGGGCACAAGGGACCGTGCCGGTCAGGATCCGTCTTTGGCTGCCAAGGCCACACCCGTGATTGGGCCCCTGGTCGAGGAGGCCTCCGGAATCCTCTGGGCAGCTGCAGCCGGGCCTGGGAAACGACCTGGTGAGCTTCCAGGTTCCATGCCGAGTCAGCCTGCACCTCTTCCGGACCCCACGCGCGTGGTGTTGTCAGACGTTGGCATTGGGTCCTCTTGGGGAGAGAGCCTTAGCTAGGGTTAGGGTTCGGTCCAGGGACGTCGCCAGGGCCGACGCGACTCCGGTCTCGTGATCTCCCTCGAGGGCTGAAGTGAGGGCCCATGCAGCAAGGCGGCTCAAGTGCAGGGTTAGGGGTCGAGGCCGGCTTAGGTTTCGGTGGAGGGTCCCCGTTCGGTGTGGGGTTAGGGTTAGGGTTAGGTCCCAGGAGGCTCCAGGCGCCGAACCCACAGCAGGGCAGTGGTCTTCCCGAAGGCCTGAGTTGAGGGCACAAGGGACCGTGCCGGTCAGGATCCGTCTTTCGCTGCCAAGGCCACAGACGTCGATCGGCCCCTGTTGGAGGAGGCCTCCGGAATCCTCTCGGTCAGCTGCACACGGGCCTGGGAAACCACATGGTGAGCTTGCAGCTTCCATGCCGAGTCAGCCTGCACCGCCTCTGGACCCCAGGCGCGTGATCTTGTCAGACGTTGGCATTGGGTCCTCTTGGGGAGAGAGCCTTAGCTAGGGTTAGGGTTCGGTCCAGGGACGTCGCCAGGGCCGACGCGACTCCGGTCTCGTGATCTCCCTCGAGGGCTGAAGTGAGGGCCCATGCAGCAAGGCGGCTCAAGTGCAGGGTTAGGGGTCGAGGCCGGCTTAGGTTTCGTTGGAGGGTCCCCGTTCGGTGTGGGGTTAGGGTTAGGGTTAGGTCCCAGGAGGCTCCAGGCGCCGAACCCACAGCAGGGCAGTGGTCTTCCCGAAGGCCTGAGTTGAGGGCACAAGGGACCGTGCCGGTCAGGATCCGTCTTTGGCTGCCAAGGCCACAGACGTCGATCGGCCCCTGTTCGAGGAGGCCTCCGGAATCCTCTCGGTCAGCTGCACACGGGCCTGGGAAACCACATGGTGAGCTTGCAGCTTCCATGCCGAGTCAGCCTGCACCGCCTCTGGACCCCAGGCGCGTGGTCTTGTCAGACTTTGCAATGGGGTTCTCATGGGGAGGGAGCCTTAGCTAGGGTTAGGGTTTGGTCCAGGGACGTCGCCAGGGCTGAATCGACTCCAGTCTCGTGATCTCCCTCGAGGGCTGAAGTGAGGGCCCATGCCAGAAGGCGGCTCCATTGCAGGGTTAGGGTTCGAGGCAGGCTTAGGTTGCGGTGGAGGGTCCCGGTTCGGGGTACGGTTAGGGTTAGGGTTAGGTCCCAGGAGGCTCCAGGCGCCCAACCCACAGCAGGGCAGTGTTCTCCCTGAAGGGCTGAGTTGAGGGCACAAGGGACCGTGCCGGTCAGGATCCGTCTTTGGCTGCCAAGGCCACACCCGTGATTGGGCCCCTGGTCGAGGAGGCCTCCGGAATCCTCTGGGCAGCTGCAGCCGGGCCTGGGAAACGACCTGGTGAGCTTCCAGGTTCCATGCCGAGTCAGCCTGCACCTCTTCCGGACCCCACGCGCGTGGTGTTGTCAGACGTTGGCATTGGGTCCTCTTGGGGAGAGAGCCTTAGCTAGGGTTAGGGTTCGGTCCAGGGACGTCGCCAGGGCCGACGCGACTCCGGTCTCGTGATCTCCCTCGAGGGCTGAAGTGAGGGCCCATGCAGCAAGGCGGCTCAAGTGCAGGGTTAGGGGTCGAGGCCGGCTTAGGTTTCGGTGGAGGGTCCCCGTTCGGTGTGGGGTTAGGGTTAGGGTTAGGTCCCAGGAGGCTCCAGGCGCCGAACCCACAGCAGGGCAGTGGTCTTCCCGAAGGCCTGAGTTGAGGGCACAAGGGACCGTGCCGGTCAGGATCCGTCTTTCGCTGCCAAGGCCACAGACGTCGATCGGCCCCTGTTGGAGGAGGCCTCCGGAATCCTCTCGGTCAGCTGCACACGGGCCTGGGAAACCACATGGTGAGCTTGCAGCTTCCATGCCGAGTCAGCCTGCACCGCCTCTGGACCCCAGGCGCGTGATCTTGTCAGACTTTGCAATGGGATCCCCATGGGGAGGGAGCCTTAGCTAGGGTTAGGGTTTGGTCCAGGGACGTCGCCAGGGCTGAATCGACTCCAGTCTCGTGATCTCCCTCGAGGGCTGAAGTGAGGGCCCATGCCAGAAGGCGGCTCCATTGCAGGGTTAGGGTACGAGGCAGGCTTAGGTTTGCGGTGGAGGGTCCCGGTTCGGGGTACGGTTAGGGTTAGGGTTAGGTCCCAGGAGGCTCCAGGCGCCCAACCCACAGCAGGGCAGTGTTCTCCCCGAAGGGCTGAGTTGAGGGCACAAGGGACCGTGCCGGTCAGGATCCGTCTTTGGCTGCCAAGGCCACAGACGTCGATCGGCCCCTGTTCGAGGAGGCCTCCGGAATCCTCTCGGTCAGCTGCACACGGGCCTGGGAAACCACATGGTGAGCTTGCAGCTTCCATGCCGAGTCAGCCTGCACCGCCTCTGGACCCCAGGCGCGTGATCTTGTCAGACTTTGCAATGGGATCCCCATGGGGAGGGAGCCTGAGCTAGGGTTAGGGTTTGGTCCAGGGACGTCGCCAGGGCTGAATCGACTCCAGTCTCGTGATCTCCCTCGAGGGCTGAAGTGAGGGCCCATGCCAGAAGGCGGCTCCATTGCAGGGTTAGGGTTCGAGGCAGGCTTAGGTTGCGGTGGAGGGTCCCGGTTCGGGGTACGGTTAGGGTTAGGGTTAGGTCCCAGGAGGCTCCAGGCGCCCAACCCACAGCAGGGCAGTGTTCTCCCCGAAGGGCTGAGTTGAGGGCACAAGGGACCGTGCCGGTCAGGATCCGTCTTTGGCTGCCAAGGCCACACCCGTGATTGGGCCCCTGGTCGAGGAGGCCTCCGGAATCCTCTGGGCAGCTGCAGCCGGGCCTGGGAAACGACATGGTGAGCTTCCAGGTTCCATGCCGAGTCAGCCTGCACCTCTTCCGGACCCCAGGCGCGTGGTGTTGTCAGAGGTTGGCATTGGGTCCTCTTGGGGAGAGAGCCTTAGCTAGGGTTAGGGTTCGGTCCAGGGATGTCGCCAGGGCCGAAGCGACTCCGGTCTCGTGATCTCGCTCGAGGGCTGAAGTGAGGGCCCATGCAGCAAGGCGGCTCAAGTGCAGGGTTAGGGGTCGAGGCCGGCTTAGGTTTCGGTGGAGGGTCCCCGTTCGGTGTGGGGTTAGGGTTAGGGTTAGGTCCCAGGAGGCTCCAGGCGCCGAACCCACAGCAGGGCAGTGGTCTTCCCGAAGGCCTGAGTTGAGGGCACAAGGGACCGTGCCGGTCAGGATCCGTCTTTGGCTGCCAAGGCCACAGACGTCGATCGGCCCCTGTTGGAGGAGGCCTCCGGAATCCTCTCGGTCAGCTGCACACGGGCCTGGGAAACCACATGGTGAGCTTGCAGCTTCCATGCCGAGTCAGCCTGCACCGCCTCTGGACCCCAGGCGCGTGGTCTTGTCAGACTTTGCAATGGGATCCCCATGGGGAGGGAGCCTGAGCTAGGGTTAGGGTTTGGTCCAGGGACGTCGCCAGGGCTGAATCGACTCCAGTCTCGTGATCTCCCTCGAGGGCTGAAGTGAGGGCCCATGCCAGAAGGCGGCTCCATTGCAGGGTTAGGGTTCGAGGCAGGCTTAGGTTGCGGTGGAGGGTCCCGGTTCGGGGTACGGTTAGGGTTAGGGTTAGGTCCCAGGAGGCTCCAGGCGCCCAACCCACAGCAGGGCAGTGTTCTCCCTGAAGGGCTGAGTTGAGGGCACAAGGGACCGTGCCGGTCAGGATCCGTCTTTGGCTGCCAAGGCCACACCCGTGATTGGGCCCCTGGTCGAGGAGGCCTCCGGAAACCTCTGGGCAGCTGCAGCCGGGCCTGGGAAACGACCTGGTGAGCTTCCAGGTTCCATGCCGAGTCAGCCTGCACCTCTTCCGGACCCCAAGCGCGTGGTGTTGTCAGACGTTGGCATTGGGTCCTCTTGGGGAGAGAGCCTTAGCTAGGGTTAGGGTTCGGTCCAGGGACGTCGCCAGGGCCGACGCGACTCCGGTCTCGTGATCTCCCTCGAGGGCTGAAGTGAGGGCCCATGCAGCAAGGCGGCTCAAGTGCAGGGTTAGGGGTCGAGGCCGGCTTAGGTTTCGGTGGAGGGTCCCCGTTCGGTGTGGGGTTAGGGTTAGGGTTAGGTCCCAGGAGGCTCCAGGCGCCGAACCCACAGCAGGGCAGTGGTCTTCCCGAAGGCCTGAGTTGAGGGCACAAGGGACCGTGCCGGTCAGGATCCGTCTTTCGCTGCCAAGGCCACAGACGTCGATCGGCCCCTGTTGGAGGAGGCCTCCGGAATCCTCTCGGTCAGCTGCACACGGGCCTGGGAAACCACATGGTGAGCTTGCAGCTTCCATGCCGAGTCAGCCTGCACCGCCTCTGGACCCCAGGCGCGTGATCTTGTCAGACTTTGCAATGGGATCCCCATGGGGAGGGAGCCTTAGCTAGGGTTAGGGTTTGGTCCAGGGACGTCGCCAGGGCTGAATCGACTCCAGTCTCGTGATCTCCCTCGAGGGCTGAAGTGAGGGCCCATGCCAGAAGGCGGCTCCATTGCAGGGTTAGGGTACGAGGCAGGCTTAGGTTTGCGGTGGAGGGTCCCGGTTCGGGGTACGGTTAGGGTTAGGGTTAGGTCCCAGGAGGCTCCAGGCGCCCAACCCACAGCAGGGCAGTGTTCTCCCCGAAGGGCTGAGTTGAGGGCACAAGGGACCGTGCCGGTCAGGATCCGTCTTTGGCTGCCAAGGCCACAGACGTCGATCGGCCCCCTGTTCGAGGAGGCCTCCGGAATCCTCTCGGTCAGCTGCACACGGGCCTGGGAAACCACATGGTGAGCTTGCAGCTTCCATGCCGAGTCAGCCTGCACCGCCTCTGGACCCCAGGCGCGTGATCTTGTCAGACTTTGCAATGGGATCCCCATGGGGAGGGAGCCTGAGCTAGGGTTAGGGTTTGGTCCAGGGACGTCGCCAGGGCTGAATCGACTCCAGTCTCGTGATCTCCCTCGAGGGCTGAAGTGAGGGCCCATGCCAGAAGGCGGCTCCATTGCAGGGTTAGGGTTCGAGGCAGGCTTAGGTTGCGGTGGAGGGTCCCGGTTCGGGGTACGGTTAGGGTTAGGGTTAGGTCCCAGGAGGCTCCAGGCGCCCAACCCACAGCAGGGCAGTGTTCTCCCCGAAGGGCTGAGTTGAGGGCACAAGGGACCGTGCCGGTCAGGATCCGTCTTTGGCTGCCAAGGCCACACCCGTGATTGGGCCCCTGGTCGAGGAGGCCTCCGGAATCCTCTGGGCAGCTGCAGCCGGGCCTGGAAAACGACATGGTGAGCTTCCAAATTCCATGCCGAGTCAGCCTGCACCTCTTCCGGACCCCAGGCGCGTGGTGTTGTCAGAGGTTGGCATTGGGTCCTCTTGGGGAGAGAGCCTTAGCTAGGGTTAGGGTTCGGTCCAGGGATGTCGCCAGGGCCGAAGCGACTCCGGTCTCGTGATCTCGCTCGAGGGCTGAAGTGAGGGCCCATGCAGCAAGGCGGCTCAAGTGCAGGGTTAGGGGTCGAGGCCGGCTTAGGTTTCGGTGGAGGGTCCCCGTTCGGTGTGGGGTTAGGGTTAGGGTTAGGTCCCAGGAGGCTCCAGGCGCCGAACCCACAGCAGGGCAGTGGTCTTCCCGAAGGCCTGAGTTGAGGGCACAAGGGACCGTGCCGGTCAGGATCCGTCTTTGGCTGCCAAGGCCACAGACGTCGATCGGCCCCTGTTGGAGGAGGCCTCCGGAATCCTCTCGGTCAGCTGCACACGGGCCTGGGAAACCACATGGTGAGCTTGCAGCTTCCATGCCGAGTCAGCCTGCACCGCCTCTGGACCCCAGGCGCGTGGTCTTGTCAGACTTTGCAATGGGATCCCCATGGGGAGGGAGCCTGAGCTAGGGTTAGGGTTTGGTCCAGGGACGTCGCCAGGGCTGAATCGACTCCAGTCTCGTGATCTCCCTCGAGGGCTGAAGTGAGGGCCCATGCCAGAAGGCGGCTCCATTGCAGGGTTAGGGTTCGAGGCAGGCTTAGGTTGCGGTGGAGGGTCCCGGTTCGGGGTACGGTTAGGGTTAGGGTTAGGTCCCAGGAGGCTCCAGGCGCCCAACCCACAGCAGGGCAGTGTTCTCCCTGAAGGGCTGAGTTGAGGGCACAAGGGACCGTGCCGGTCAGGATCCGTCTTTGGCTGCCAAGGCCACACCCGTGATTGGGCCCCTGGTCGAGGAGGCCTCCGGAAACCTCTGGGCAGCTGCAGCCGGGCCTGGGAAACGACCTGGTGAGCTTCCAGGTTCCATGCCGAGTCAGCCTGCACCTCTTCCGGACCCCAAGCGCGTGGTGTTGTCAGACGTTGGCATTGGGTCCTCTTGGGGAGAGAGCCTTAGCTAGGGTTAGGGTTCGGTCCAGGGACGTCGCCAGGGCCGACGCGACTCCGGTCTCGTGATCTCCCTCGAGGGCTGAAGTGAGGGCCCATGCAGCAAGGCGGCTCAAGTGCAGGGTTAGGGGTCGAGGCCGGCTTAGGTTTCGGTGGAGGGTCCCCGTTCGGTGTGGGGTTAGGGTTAGGGTTAGGTCCCAGGAGGCTCCAGGCGCCGAACCCACAGCAGGGCAGTGGTCTTCCCGAAGGCCTGAGTTGAGGGCACAAGGGACCGTGCCGGTCAGGATCCGTCTTTGGCTGCCAAGGCCACAGACGTCGATCGGCCCCTGTTGGAGGAGGCCTCCGGAATCCTCTCGGTCAGCTGCACACGGGCCTGGGAAACCACATGGTGAGCTTGCAGCTTCCATGCCGAGTCAGCCTGCACCGCCTCTGGACCCCAGGCGCGTGATCTTGTCAGACTTTGCAATGGGATCCCCATGGGGAGGGAGCCTGAGCTAGGGTTAGGGTTTGGTCCAGGGACGTCGCCAGGGCTGAATCGACTCCAGTCTCGTGATCTCACTCGAGGGCTGAAGTGAGGGCCCATGCCAGAAGGCGGCTCCATTGCAGGGTTAGGGTTCGAGGCAGGCTTACGTTGCGGTGGAGGGTCCCGGTTCGGGGTACGGTTAGGGTTAGGGTTAGGTCCCAGGAGGCTCCAGGCGCCCAACCCACAGCAGGGCAGTGTTCTCCCCGAAGGGCTGAGTTGAGGGCACAAGGGACCGTGCCGGTCAGGATCCGTCTTTGGCTGCCAAGGCCACACCCGTGATTGGGCCCCTGGTCGAGGAGGCCTCCGGAATCCTCTGGGCAGCTGCAGCCGGGCCTGGGAAACGACATGGTGAGCTTCCAAATTCCATGCCGAGTCAGCCTGCACCTCTTCCGGACCCCAGGCGCGTGGTGTTGTCAGAGGTTGGCATTGGGTCCTCTTGGGGAGAGAGCCTTAGCTAGGGTTAGGGTTCGGTCCAGGGATGTCGCCAGGGCCGAAGCGACTCCGGTCTCGTGATCTCGCTCGAGGGCTGAAGTGAGGGCCCATGCAGCAAGGCGGCTCAAGTGCAGGGTTAGGGGTCGAGGCCGGCTTAGGTTTCGGTGGAGGGTCCCCGTTCGGTGTGGGGTTAGGGTTAGGGTTAGGTCCCAGGAGGCTCCAGGCGCCGAACCCACAGCAGGGCAGTGGTCTTCCCGAAGGCCTGAGTTGAGGGCACAAGGGACCGTGCCGGTCAGGATCCGTCTTTGGCTGCCAAGGCCACAGACGTCGATCGGCCCCTGTTGGAGGAGGCCTCCGGAATCCTCTCGGTCAGCTGCACACGGGCCTGGGAAACCACATGGTGAGCTTGCAGCTTCCATGCCGAGTCAGCCTGCACCGCCTCTGGACCCCAGGCGCGTGGTCTTGTCAGACTTTGCAATGGGGTTCTCATGGGGAGGGAGCCTTAGCTAGGGTTAGGGTTTGGTCCAGGGACGTCGCCAGGGCTGAATCGACTCCAGTCTCGTGATCTCCCTCGAGGGCTGAAGTGAGGGCCCATGCCAGAAGGCGGCTCCATTGCAGGGTTAGGGTTCGAGGCAGGCTTAGGTTGCGGTGGAGGGTCCCGGTTCGGGGTACGGTTAGGGTTAGGGTTAGGTCCCAGGAGGCTCCAGGCGCCCAACCCACAGCAGGGCAGTGTTCTCCCTGAAGGGCTGAGTTGAGGGCACAAGGGACCGTGCCGGTCAGGATCCGTCTTTGGCTGCCAAGGCCACACCCGTGATTGGGCCCCTGGTCGAGGAGGCCTCCGGAATCCTCTGGGCAGCTGCAGCCGGGCCTGGCAAACGACCTGGTGAGCTTCCAGGTTCCATGCCGAGTCAGCCTGCTCCTCTTCTGGACCCCAAGCGCGTGGTGTTGTCAGACGTTGGCATTGGGTCCTCTTGGGGAGAGAGCCTTAGCTAGGGTTAGGGTTCGGTCCAGGGACGTCGCCAGGGCCGACGCGACTCCGGTCTCGTGATCTCCCTCGAGGGCTGAAGTGAGGGCCCATGCAGCAAGGCGGCTCAAGTGCAGGGTTAGGGGTCGAGGCCGGCTTAGGTTTCAGTGGAGGGTCCCCGTTCGGTGTGGGGTTAGGGTTAGGGTTAGGTCCCAGGAGGCTCCAGGCGCCGAACCCACAGCAGGGCAGTGGTCTTCCCGAAGGCCTGAGTTGAGGGCACAAGGTACCGTGCCGGTCAGGATCCGTCTTTGGCTGCCAAGGCCACAGACGTCGATCGGCCCCTGTTCGAGGAGGCCTCCGGAATCCTCTCGGTCAGCTGCACACGGGCCTGGGAAACCACATGGTGAGCTTGCAGCTTCCATGCCGAATCAGCCTGCACCGCCTCTGGACCCCAGGCGCGTGATCTTGTCAGACTTTGCAATGGGATCCCCATGGGGAGGGAGCCTGAGCTAGGGTTAGGGTTTGGTCCAGGGACGTCGCCAGGGCTGAATCGACTCCAGTCTCGTGATCTCCCTCGAGGGCTGAAGTGAGGGCCCATGCCAGAAGGCGGCTCCATTGCAGGGTTAGGGTTCGAGGCAGGCTTAGGTTGCGGTGGAGGGTCCCGGTTCGGGGTACGGTTAGGGTTAGGGTTAGGTCCCAGGAGGCTCCAGGCGCCCAACCCACAGCAGGGCAGTGTTCTCCCTGAAGGGCTGAGTTGAGGGCACAAGGGACCGTGCCGGTCAGGATCCGTATTTGGCTGCCATGGCCACACACGTGATTGGGCCCCTGGTCGAGGAGGCCTCCGGAATCCTCTGGGCAGCTGCAGCCGGGCCTGGGAAACGACATGGTGAGCTTCCAGGTTCCATGCCGAGTCAGCCTGCACCTCTTCCGGACCCCAGGCGCGTGGTGTTGTCAGACGTTGGCATTGGGTCCTCTTGGGGAGAGAGCCTTAGCTAGGGTTAGGGTTCGGTCCAGGGACGTCGCCAGGACCGACGCGTCTCAGGTCTCGTGATCTCCATCGAGGGCTGAAGTGAGGGCCCATGCAGCAAGGCGGCTCAAGTGCAGGGTTAGGGGTCGAGGCCGGCTTAGGTTTAGGTGGAGGGTCCCCGTTCGGTGTTGGGTTAGGGTTAGGGTTAGGTCCCAGGAGGCTCCAGGCGCCGAACCCACAGCAGGGCAGTGGTCTTCCCGAAGGCCTCAGTTGAGGGCACAAGGGACCGTGCCGGTCAGGATCCGTCTTTGGCTGCCAAGGCCACAGACGTCGATCGGCCCCTGTTGGAGGAGGCCTCCGGAATCCTCTCGGTCAGCTGCACACGGGCCTGGGAAACCACATGGTGAGCTTGCAGCTTCCATGCCGAGTCAGCCTGCACCGCCTCTGGACCCCAGGCGCGTGGTCTTGTCAGACTTTGCAATGGGATCCCTATGGGGAGGGAGCCTGAGCTAGGGTTAGGGTTTGGTCCAGGGACGTCGCCAGGGCTGAATCGACTCCAGTCTCGTGATCTCACTCGAGGGCTGAAGTGAGGGCCCATGCCAGAAGGCGGCTCCATTGCAGGGTTAGGGTTCGAGGCAGGCTTAGGTTGCGGTGGAGGGTCCCGGTTCGGGGTACGGTTAGGGTTAGGGTTAGGTCCCAGGAGGCTCCAGGCGCCCAACCCACAGCAGGGCAGTGTTCTCCCCGAAGGGCTGAGTTGAGGGCACAAGGGACCGTGCCGGTCAGGATCCGTCTTTGGCTGCCAAGGCCACACCTGTGATTGGGCCCCTGGTCGAGGAGGCCTCCGGAATCCTCTGGGCAGCTGCAGCCGGGCCTGGGAAACGACATGGTGACCTTCCAGGTTCCATGCCGAGTCAGCCTGCACCTCTTCCGGACCCCAGGCGCGTGGTGTTGTCAGACGTTGGCATTGGGTCCTCTTGGGGAGAGAGCCTTAGCTAGGGTTAGGGTTCGGTCCAGGGATGTCGCCAGGGTCGAAGCGACTCCGGTCTCGTGATCTCGCTCGAGGGCTGAAGTGAGGGCCCATGCAGCAAGGCGGCTCAAGTGCAGGGTTAGGGGTCGAGGCCGGCTTAGGTTTCGGTGGAGGGTCCCCGTTCGGTGTGGGGTTAGGGTTAGGGTTAGGTCCCAGGAGGCTCCAGGCGCCGAACCCACAGCAGGGCAGTGGTCTTCCCGAAGGCCCCAGTTGAGGGCACAAGGGACCGTGCCGGTCAGGATCCGTCTTTGGCTGCCAAGGCCACAGACGTCGATCGGCCCCTGTTGGAGGAGGCCTCCGGAATCCTCTCGGTCAGCTGCACACGGGCCTGGGAAACCACATGGTGAGCTTGCAGCTTCCATGCCGATTCAGCCTGCACCGCCTCTGGACCCCAGGCGCGTGATCTTGTCAGACTTTGCAATGGGATCCCCATGGGGAGGGAGCCTGAGCTAGGGTTAGGGTTTGGTCCAGGGACGTCGCCAGGGCTGAATCGACTCCAGTCTCGTGATCTCACTCGAGGGCTGAAGTGAGGGCCCATGCCAGAAGGCGGCTCCATTGCAGGGTTAGGGTTCGAGGCAGGCTTAGGTTGCGGTGGAGGCTCCCGGTTCGGGGTACGGTTAGGGTTAGGGTTAGGTCCCAGGAGGCTCCAGGCGCCCAACCCACAGCAGGGCAGTGTTCTCCCCGAAGGGCTGAGTTGAGGGCACAAGGGACCGTGCCGGTCAGGATCCGTCTTTGGCTGCCAAGGCCACACCCGTGATTGGGCCCCTGGTCGAGGAGGCCTCCGGAATCCTCTGGGCAGCTGCAGCCGGGCCTGGGAAACGACATGGTGAGCTTCCAGGTTCCATGCCGAGTCAGCCTGCACCTCTTCCGGACCCCAGGCGCGTGGTGTTGTCAGACGTTGGCATTGGGTCCTCTTGGGGAGAGAGCCTTAGCTAGGGTTAGGGTTCGGTCCAGGGATGTCGCCAGGGCCGAAGCGACTCCGGTCTCGTGATCTCGCTCGAGGGCTGAAGTGAGGACCCATGCAGCAAGGCGGCTCAAGTGCAGGGTTAGGGGTCGAGGCCGGCTTAGGTTTCGGTGGAGGGTCCCCGTTCGGTGTGGGGTTAGGGTTAGGGTTAGGTCCCAGGAGGCTCCAGGCGCCGAACCCACAGCAGGGCAGTGGTCTTCCCGAAGGCCTGAGTTGAGGGCACAAGGGACCGTGCCGGTCAGGATCCGTCTTTGGCTGCCAAGGCCACAGACGTCGATCGGCCCCTGTTCGAGGAGGCCTCCGGAATCCTCTCGGTCAGCTGCACACGGGCCTGGGAAACCACATGGTGAGCTTGCAGCTTCCATGCCGAGTCAGCCTGCACCGCCTCTGGACCCCAGGCGCGTGGTCTTGTCAGACTTTGCAATGGGTTTCTCATGGGGAGGGAGCCTTAGCTAGGGTTAGGGTTTGGTCCAGGGACGTCGCCAGGGCTGAATCGACTCCAGTCTCGTGATCTCCCTCGAGGGCTGAAGTGAGGGCCCATGCCAGAAGGCGGCTCCATTGCAAGGTTAGGGTTCGAGGCAGGCTTAGGTTGCGGTGGAGGGTCCTGGTTCGGGGTACGGTTAGGGTTAGGGTTAGGTCCCAGGAGGCTCCAGGCGCCCAACCCACAGCAGGGCAGTGTTCTCCCTGAAGGGCTGAGTTGAGGGCACAAGGGACCGTGCCGTTCAGGATCCGTCTTTGGCTGCCAAGGCCACACACGTGATTGGGCCCCTGGTCGAGGAGGCCTCCGGAATCCTCTGGGCAGCTGCAGCCGGGCCTGGGAAACGACATGGTGAGCTTCCAGGTTCCATGCCGAGTCAGCCTGCACCTCTTCCGGACCCCAGGCGCGTGGTGTTGTCAGACGTTGGCATTGGGTCCTCTTGGGGAGAGAGCCTTAGCTAGGGTTAGGGTTCGGTCCAGGGATGTCGCCAGGGCCGACGCGACTCCGGTCTCGTGATCTCCCTCGAGGGCTGAAGGGAGGGCCCATGCAGCAAGGCGGCTCAAGTGCAGGGTTAGGGGTCGAGGCCGGCTTAGGTTTCGGTGGAGGGTCCCCGTTTGGTGTTGGGTTAGGGTTAGGGTTAGGTCCCAGGAGGCTCCAGGCGCCCAACCCACAGCAGGGCAGTGGTCTTCCCGAAGGCCTCAGTTGAGGGCACAAGGGACCGTGCCGGTCAGGATCCGTCTTTGGCTGCCAAGGCCACAGACGTCGATCGGCCCCTGTTGGAGGAGGCCTCCGGAATCCTCTCGGTCAGCTGCACACGGGCCTGGGAAACCACATGGTGAGCTTGCAGCTTCCATGCCGAGTCAGCCTGCACCGCCTCTGGACCCCAGGCGCGTGGTCTTGTCAGACTTTGCAATGGGATCCCCATGGGGAGGGAGCCTGAGCTAGGGTTAGGGTTTGGTCCAGGGACGTCGCCAGGGCTGAATCGACTCCAGTCTCGTGATCTCACTCGAGGGGTGAAGTGAGGGCCCATGCCAGAAGGCGGCTCCATTGCAGGGTTAGGGTTCGAGGCAGGCTTAGGTTGTGGTGGAGGGTCCCGGTTCGAGGTACGGTTAGGGTTAGGGTTAGGTCCCAGGAGGCTCCAGGCGCCCAACCCACAGCAGGGCAGTGTTCTCCCCGAAGGGCTGAGTTGAGGGCACAAGGGACCGTGCCGGTCAGGATCCGTCTTTGGCTGCCAAGGCCACACCCGTGATTGGGCCCCTGGTCGAGGAGGCCTCCGGAATCCTCTGGGCAGCTGCAGCCGGGCCTGGGAAACGACATGGTGAGCTTCCAGGTTCCATGCCGAGTCAGCCTGCACCTCTTCCGGACCTCAGGCGCGTGGTGTTGTCAGACGTTGGCATTGGGTCCTCTTGGGGAGAGAGCCTTAGCTAGGGTTAGGGTTCGGTCCAGGGATGTCGCCAGGGCCGAAGCGACTCCGGTCTCGTGATCTCGCTCGAGGGCTGAAGTGAGGGCCCATGCAGCAAGGCGGCTCAAGTGCAGGGTTAGGGGTCGAGGCCGGCTTAGGTTTCGGTGGAGGGTCCCCGTTCGGTGTGGGGTTAGGGTTAGGGTTAGGTCCCAGGAGGCTCCAGGCGCTGAACCCACAGCAGGGCAGTGGTCTTCCCGAAGGCCTCAGTTGAGGGCACAAGGGACCGTGCCGGTCAGGATCCGTCTTTGGCTGCCAAGGCCACAGACGTCGATCGGCCCCTGTTGGAGGAGGCCTCCGGAATCCTCTCGGTCAGCTGCACACGGGCCTGGGAAACCACATGGTGAGCTTGCAGCTTCCATGCCGAGTCAGCCTGCACCGCCTCTGGACCCCAGGCGCGTGATCTTGTCAGACTTTGCAATGGGATCCCCATGGGGAGGGAGCCTGAGCTAGGGTTAGGGTTTGGTCCAGGGACGTCGCCAGGGCTGAATCGACTCCAGTCTCGTGATCTCCCTCGAGGGCTGAAGTGAGGGCCCATGCCAGAAGGCGGCTCCATTGCAGGGTTAGGGTTCGAGGCAGGCTTAGGTTGCGGTGGAGGGTCCCGGTTCGGGGTACGGTTAGGGTTAGGGTTAGGTCCCAGGAGGCTCCAGGCGCCCAACCCACAGCAGGGCAGTGTTCTCCCCGAAGGGCTAAGTTGAGGGCACAAGGGACCGTGCCGGTCAGGATCCGTCTTTGGCTGCCAAGGCCACACACGTGATTTGGCCCCTGGTCGAGGAGGCCTCCGGAATCCTCTGGGCAGCTGCAGCCGGGCCTGGGAAACGACATGGTGAGCTTCCAGGTTCCATGCCGAGTCAGCCTGCACCTCTTCCGGACCCCAGGCGCGTGGTGTTGTCAGAGGTTGGCATTGGGTCCTCTTGGGGAGAGAGCCTTAGCTAGGGTTAGGGTTCGGTCCAGGGATGTCGCCAGGGCCGAAGCGACTCCGGTCTCGTGATCTCGCTCGAGGGCTGAAGTGAGGACCCATGCAGCAAGGCGGCTCAAGTGCAGGGTTAGGGGTCGAGGCCGGCTTAGGTTTCGGTGGAGGGTCCCCGTTCGGTGTGGGGTTAGGGTTAGGGTTAGGTCCCAGGAGGCTCCAGGCGCCGAACCCACAGCAGGGCAGTGGTCTTCCCGAAGGCCTGAGTTGAGGGCACAAGGGACCGTGCCGGTCAGGATCCGTCTTTGGCTGCCAAGGCCACAGACGTCGATCGGCCCCTGTTGGAGGAGGCCTCCGGAATCCTCTCGGTCAGCTGCACACGGGCCTGGGAAACCACATGGTGAGCTTGCAGCTTCCATGCCGAGTCAGCCTGCACCGCCTCTGGACCCCAGGCGCGTGGTCTTGTCAGACTTTGCAATGGGATCCCCATGGGGAGGGAGCCTGAGCTAGGGTTAGGGTTTGGTCCAGGGACGTCGCCATGGCTGAATCGACTCCAGTCTCGTGATCTCACTCGAGGGCTGAAGTGAGGGCCCATGCCAGAAGGCGGCTCCATTGCAGGGTTAGGGTTCGAGGCAGGCTTAGGTTGCGGTGGAGGGTCCCGGTTCGGGGTACGGTTAGGGTTAGGGTTAGGTCCCAGGAGGCTCCAGGCGCCCAACCCACAGCAGGGCAGTGTTCTCCCCGAAGGGCTGAGTTGAGGGCACAAGGGACCGTGCCGGTCAGGATCCGTCTTTGGCTGCCAAGGCCACACCCGTGATTGGGCCCCTGGTCGAGGAGGCCTCCGGAATCCTCTCGGCAGCTGCAGCCGGGCCTGGGAAACGACATGGTGAGCTTCCAGGTTCCATGCCGAGTCAGCCTGCACCTCTTCCGGACCCCAGGCGCGTGGTGTTGTCAGACTTTGGCATGGGGTCCCATGGGGAGGGAGCCTTAGCTAGGGTTAGGGTTTGGTCCAGGGACGTCGCCAGGGCTGAATCGACTCCAGTCTCGTGATCTCCCTCGAGGGCTGAAGTGAGGGCCCATGCCAGAAGGCGGCTCCATTGCAGGGTTAGGGTTCAAGGCAGGCTTACGTTGCGGTGGAGGGTCCCGGTTCGGGATACGGTTAGGGTTAGGGTTAGGTCCCAGGAGGCTCCAGGCGCCCAACCCACAGCAGGGCAGTGTTCTCCCCGAAGGGCTGAGTTGAGGGCACAAGGGACCGTGCCGGTCAGGATCCGTCTTTGGCTGCCAAGGCCACACACGTGATTGGGCCCCTGGTCGAGGAGGCCTCCGGAATCCTCTGGGCAGCTGCAGCCGGGCCTGGGAAACGACATGGTGAGCTTCCAGGTTCCATGCCGAGTCAGCCTGCACCTCTTCCGGACCCCAGGCGCGTGGTGTTGTCAGATGTTGGCATTGGGTCCTCTTGGGGAGAGAGCCTTAGCTAGGGTTAGGGTTCGGTCCAGGGACGTCGCCAGGGCCGACGCGACTC
This sequence comes from Panthera pardus, assembly GCF_024362965.1. Taxonomy (NCBI): domain Eukaryota; kingdom Metazoa; phylum Chordata; class Mammalia; order Carnivora; family Felidae; genus Panthera; species Panthera pardus. The sequence continues at coordinate 189,104 of NW_026526894.1, forward strand.
CGGTCTCCTGATCTCCCTCGAGGGCTGAAGTGAGGGCCCATGCAGCAAGGCGGCTCAAGTGCAGGGTTAGGGGTCGAGGCCGGCTTAGGTTTCGGTGGAGGGTCCCCGTTCGGTGTGGGGTTAGGGTTAGGGTTAGGTCCCAGGAGGCTCCAGGCGCCGAACCCACAGCAGGGCAGTGTTCTCCCCGAAGGGCTGAGTTGAGGGCACAAGGGACCGTGCCGGTCAGGATCCGTCTTTGGCTGCCAAGGCCACACACGTGATTGGGCCCCTGGTCGAGGAGGCCTCCGGAATCCTCGGGGCAGCTGCAGCCGGGCCTGGGAAACGACATGGTGAGCTTCCAGGTTCCATGCCGAGTCAGCCTGCACCTCTTCCGGACCCCAGGCGCGTGGTTTTGTCAGATGTTGGCATTGGGTCCTCTTGGGGAGAGAGCCTTAGCTAGGGTTAGGGTTCGGTCCAGGGACGTCGCCAGGGCCGACGCGACTCCAGTCTCGTGATCTCGCTCGAGGGCTGAAGTGAGGGCCCATGCAGCAAGGCGGCTCAAGTGCAGGATTAGGGGTCGAGGCCGGCTTAGGTTTCGGTGGAGGGTCCCTGTTCGGTGTGGGGTTAGGGTTAGGGTTAGGTCCCAGGAGGCTCCAGGCGCCGAACCCACAGCAGGGCAGTGGTCTTCCCGAAGGCCTGAGTTGAGGGCACAAGGGACCGTGCCGGTCAGGATCCGTCTTTGGCTGCCAAGGCCACAGACGTCGATCGGCCCTTGTTCGAGGAGGCCTCCGGAATCCTCTCGGTCAGCTGCACACGGGCCTGGGAAACCACATGGTGAGCTTGCAGCTTCCATGCCGAGTCAGCCTGCACCGCCTCTGGACCCCAGGCGCGTGGTCTTGTCAGACTTTGCAATGGGATCCCCATGGGGAGGGAGCCTGAGCTAGGGTTAGGGTTTGGTCCAGGGACGTCGCCAGGGCTGAATCGACTCCAGTCTCGTGATCTCCCTCGAGGGCTGAAGTGAGGGCCCATGCCAGAAGGCGGCTCCATTGCAGGGTTAGGGTTCGAGGCAGGCTTAGGTTGCGGTGGAGGGTCCCGGTTCGGGGTACGGTTAGGGTTAGGGTTAGGTCCCAGGAGGCTCCAGGCGCCCAACCCACAGCAGGGCAGTGTTCTCCCTGAAGGGCTGAGTTGAGGGCACAAGGGACCGTGCCGGTCAGGATCCGTCTTTGGCTGCCAAGGCCACACCCGTGATTGGGCCCCTGGTCGAGGAGGCCTCCGGAATCCTCTGGGCAGCTGCAGCCGGGCCTGGGAAACGACCTGGTAAGCTTCCAGGTTCCATGCCGAGTCAGCCTGCACCTCTTCCGGACCCCAAGCGCGTGGTGTTGTCAGACGTTGGCATTGGGTCCTCTTGGGGAGAGAGCCTTAGCTAGGGTTAGGGTTCGGTCCAGGGACGTCGCCAGGGCCGACGCGACTCCGGTCTCGTGATCTCCCTCGAGGGCTGAAGTGAGGGCCCATGCAGCAAGGCGGCTCAAGTGCAAGGTTAGGGGTCGAGGCCGGCTTAGGTTTCGGTGGAGGGTCCCCGTTCGGTGTGGGGTTAGGGTTAGGGTTAGGTCCCAGGAGGCTCCAGGCGCCGAACCCACAGCAGGGCAGTGGTCTTCCCGAAGGCCTGAGTTGAGGGCACAAGGGACCATGCCGGTCAGGATCCGTCTTTGGCTGCCAAGGCCACAGACGTCGATCGGCCCCTGTTCGAGGAGGCCTCCGGAATCCTCTCGGTCAGCTGCACACGGGCCTGGGAAACCACATGGTGAGCTTGCAGCTTCCATGCCGAGTCAGCCTGCACCGCCTCTGGACCCCAGGCGCGTGGTCTTGTCAGACTTTGCAAAGGGATCCCCATGGGGAGGGAGCCTGAGCTAGGGTTAGGGTTTGGTCCAGGGACGTCGCCAGGGCTGAATCGACTCCAGTCTCGTGATCTCACTCGAGGGCTGAAGTGAGGGCCCATGCCAGAAGGCGGCTCCATTGCAGGGTTAGCGTTCGAGGCAGGCTTAGGTTGCGGTGGAGGTTCCCGGTTCGGGGTACGTTTAGGGTTAGGGTTAGGTCCCAGGAGGCTCCAGGCGCCCAACCCACAGCAGGGCAGTGTTCTCCCCGAAGGGCTGAGTTGAGGGCACAAGGGACCGTGCCGGTCAGGATCCGTCTTTGGCTGCCAAGGCCACACCCGTGATTGGGCCCCTGGTCGAGGAGGCCTCCGGAATCCTCTGGGCAGCTGCAGCCGGGCCTGGGAAACGACATGGTGAGCTTCCAGGTTCCATGCCGAGTCAGCCTGCACCTCTTCCGGACCCCAGGCGCGTGGTGTTGTCAGAGGTTGGCATTGGGTCCTCTTGGGGAGAGAGCCTTAGCTAGGGTTAGGGTTCGGTCCAGGGATGTCGCCAGGGCCGAAGCGACTCCGGTCTCGTGATCTCGCTCGAGGGCTGAAGTGAGGACCCATGCAGCAAGGCGGCTCAAGTGCAGGGTTAGGGGTCGAGGCCGGCTTAGGTTTCGGTGGAGGGTCCCCGTTCGGTGTGGGGTTAGGGTTAGGGTTAGGTCCCAGGAGGCTCCAGGCGCCGAACCCACAGCAGGGCAGTGGTCTTCCCGAAGGCCTGAGTTGAGGGCACAAGGGACCGTGCCGGTCAGGATCCGTCTTTGGCTGCCAAGGCCACAGACGTCGATCGGCCCCTGTTGGAGGAGGCCTCCGGAATCCTCTCGGTCAGCTGCACACGGGCCTGGGAAACCACATGGTGAGCTTGCAGCTTCCATGCCGAATCAGCCTGCACCGCCTCTGGACCCCAGGCGCGTGGTCTTGTCAGACTTTGCAATGGGGTTCTCATGGGGAGGGAGCCTTAGCTAGGGTTAGGGTTTGGTCCAGGGACGTCGCCAGGGCTGAATCGACTCCAGTCTCGTGATCTCCCTCGAGGGCTGAAGTGAGGGCCCATGCCAGAAGGCGGCTCCATTGCAGGGTTAGGGTTCGAGGCAGGCTTAGGTTGCGGTGGAGGGTCCCGGTTCGGGGTACGGTTAGGGTTAGGGTTAGGTCCCAAGAGGCTCCAGGCGCCCAACCCACAGCAGGGCAGTGTTCTCCCCGAAGGGCTGAGTTGAGGGCACAAGGGACCGTGCCGGTCAGGATCCGTCTTTGGCTGCCAAGGCCACACACGTGATTGGGCCCCTGGTCGAGGAGGCCTCCGGAATCCTCTGGGCAGCTGCAGCCGGGCCTGGGAAACGACATGGTGAGCTTCCAGGTTCCATGCCGAGTCAGCCTGCACCTCTTCCGGACCCCAGGCGCGTGGTGTTGTCAGACGTTGGCATTGGGTCCTCTTGGGGAGAGAGCCTTAGCTAGGGTTAGGGTTCGGTCCAGGGACGTCGCCAGGGCCGACGCGACTCCGGTCTCGTGATCTCCCTCGAGGGCTGAAGTGAGGGCCCATGCAGCAAGGCGGCTCAAGTGCAGGGTTAGGGGTCGAGGCCGGCTTAGGTTTAGGTGGAGGGTCCCCGTTCGGTGTTGGGTTAGGGTTAGGGTTAGGTCCCAGGAGGCTCCAGGCGCCGAACCCACAGCAGGGCAGTGGTCTTCCCGAAGGCCTCAGTTGAGGGCACAAGGGATCGTGCCGGTCAGGATCCGTCTTTGGCTGCCAAGGCCACAGACGTCAATCGGCCCCTGTTGGAGGAGGCCTCCGGAATCCTCTCGGTCAGCTGCACACGGGCCTGGGAAACCACATGGTGAGCTTGCAGCTTCCATGCCGAGTCAGCCTGCACCGCCTCTGGACCCCAGGCGCGTGGTCTTGTCAGACTTTGCAATGGGGTCCGCATGGGTAGGGAGCCTTAGCTAGGGTTAGGGTTTGGTCCAGGGACGTCGCCAGGGCTGAATCGACTCCAGTCTCGTGATCTCCCTCGAGGGCTGAAGTGAGGGCCCATGCCAGAAGGCGGCTCCATTGCAGGGTTAGGGTTCGAGGCAGGCTTAGGTTGCGGTGGAGGGTTCCGGTTAGGGGTACGGTTAGGGTTAGGGTTAGGTCCCAGGAGGCTCCAGGCGCCCTACCCACAGCAGGGCGGTTCTCTCCCCGAAGGGCTGAGTTGAGGGCACAAGGGACCGTGCCGGTCAGGATCCGTCTTTGGCTGCCAAGGCCACACACGTGATTGGGCCCCTGGTCGAGGAGGCCTCCGGAATCCTCTGGGCAGCTGCAGCCGGGCCTGGAAAACGACATGGTGAGCTTCCAGGTTCCATGCCGAGTCAGCCTACACCTCTTCCGGACCCCAGGCGCGTGGTGTTGTCAGACGTTGGCATTGGGTCCTCTTGGGGAGAGAGCCTTAGCTAGGGTTAGGGTTCGGTCCAGGCACGTGGCCAGGGCCGAAGCGACTCCGGTCTCGTGATCTCCCTCGAGGGCTGAAGTGAGGGCCCATGCAGCAAGGCGGCTCAAGTGCAGGGTTAGGGGTCGAGGCCGGCTTAGGTTTCGGTGGAGGGTCCCCGTTCGATGTGGGGTTAGGGTTAGGGTTAGGACCCAGGAGGCTCCAGGCGCCGAACCCACAGCAGGGCAGTGGTCTTCCCGAAGGCCTGAGTTGAGGGCACAAGGGATCGTGCCGGTCAGGATCTGTCTTTGGCTGCCAAGGCCACAGACGTTGATCGGCCCCTGTTCGAGGAGGCCTCCGGAATCCTCTCGGTCAGCTGCACACGGGCCTGGGAAACCACATGGTGAGCTTGCAGCTTCCATGCCGAGTCAGCCTGCACCGCCTCTGGACCCCAGGCGCGTGGTCTTGTCAGACTTTGCAATGGGGTTCTCATGGGGAGGGAGCCTTAGCTAGGGTTAGGGTTTGGTCCAGGGACGTCGCCAGGGCTGAATCGACTCCAGTCTCGTGATCTCCCTCGAGGGCTGAAGTGAGGGCCCATGCCAGAAGGCGGCTCCATTGCAGGGTTAGGGTTCGAGGCAGGCTTAGGTTGCGGTGGAGGGTCCCGGTTCGGGGTACGGTTAGGGTTAGGGTTAGGTCCCAGGAGGCTACAGGCGCCCAACCCACAGCAGGGCAGTGTTCTCCCTGAAGAGCTGAGTTGAGGGCACAAGGGACCGTGCTGGTCAGGATCCGTCTTTGGCTGCCAAGGCCACACACGTGATTGGGCCCCTGGTCGAGGAGGCCTCCGGAATCCTCTGGGCAGCTGCAGCCGGGCCTGGGAAACGACATGGTGAGCTTCCAGGTTCCATGCCGAGTCAGCCTGCACCTCTTCCGGACCCCAGGCGCGTGGTGTTGTCAGACGTTGGCATTGGGTCCTCTTGGGGAGAGAGCCTTAGCTAGGGTTAGGGTTCGGTCCAGGGACGTCGCCAGGGCCGAAGCGACTCCGGTCTCGTGATCTCCCTCGAGGGCTGAAGTGAGGGCCCATGCAGCAAGGCGGCTCAAGTGCAGGGTTAGGGGTCGAGGCCGGCTTAGGTTTCGGTGGAGGGTCCCCGTTCGGTGTGGGGTTAGGGTTAGGGTTAGGTCCCAGGAGGCTCCAGGCGCCGAACCCACAGCAGGGCAGTGGTCTTCCCGAAGGCCTGAGTTGATGGCACAAGGGACCGTGACGGTCAGGATCCGTCTTTGGCTGCCAAGGCCACACACGTCGATCGGCCCCTGTTCGAGGAGGCCTCCGGAATCCTCTCGGTCAGCTGCACACGGGCCTGGGAAACCCCATGGTGAGCTTGCAGCTTCCATGCCGAGTCAGCCTGCACCGCCTCTGGACCCCAGGCGCGTGGTCTTGTCAGACTTTGCAATGGGATCCCCATGGGGAGGGAGCCTGAGCTAGGGTTAGGGTTTGGTCCAGGGACGTCGCCATGGCTGAATCGACTCCAGTCTCGTGATCTCACTCGAGGGCTGAAGTGAGGGCCCATGCCAGAAGGCGGCTCCATTGCAGGGTTAGGGTTCGAGGCAGGCTTAGGTTGCGGTGGAGGGTCCCGGTTCGGGGTACGGTTAGGGTTAGGGTTAGGTCCCAGGAGGCTCCAGGCGCCCAACCCACAGCAGGGCAGTGTTCTCCCCGAAGGGCTGAGTTGAGGGCACAAGGGACCGTGCCGGTCAGGATCCGTCTTTGGCTGCCAAGGCCACACCCGTGATTGGGCCCCTGGTCGAGGAGGCCTCCGGAATCCTCTGGGCAGCTGCAGCCGGGCCTGGGAAACGACATGGTGAGCTTCCAGGTTCCATGCCGAGTCAGCCTGCACCTCTTCCGGACCCCAGGCGCGTGGTGTTGTCAGACTTTGGCATGGGGTCCCATGGGGAGGGAGCCTTAGCTAGGGTTAGGGTTTGGTCCAGGGACGTCGCCAGGGCTGAATCGACTCCAGTCTCGTGATCTCCCTCGAGGGCTGAAGTGAGGGCCCATGCCAGAAGGCGGCTCCATTGCAGGGTTAGGGTTCGAGGCAGGCTTACGTTGCGGTGGAGGGTCCCTGTTCGGGATACGGTTAGGGTTAGGGTTAGGTCCCAGGAGGCTCCAGGCGCCCAACCCACAGCAGGGCAGTGTTCTCCCCGAAGGGCTGAGTTGAGGGCACAAGGGACCGTGCCGGTCAGGATCCGTCTTTGGCTGCCAAGGCCACACACGTGATTGGGCCCCTGGTCGAGGAGGCCTCCGGAATCCTCTGGGCAGCTGCAGCCGGGCCTGGGAAACGACATGGTGAGCTTCCAGGTTCCATGCCGAGTCAGCCTGCACCTCTTCCGGACCCCAGGCGCGTGGTGTTGTCAGATGTTGGCATTGGGTCCTCTTGGGGAGAGAGCCTTAGCTAGGGTTAGGGTTCGGTCCAGGGACGTCGCCAGGGCCGACGCGACTCCGGTCTCCTGATCTCCCTCGAGGGCTGAAGTGAGGGCCCATGCAGCAAGGCGGCTCAAGTGCAGGGTTAGGGGTCGAGGCCGGCTTAGGTTTCGGTGGAGGGTCCCCGTTCGGTGTGGGGTTAGGGTTAGGGTTAGGTCCCAGGAGGCTCCAGGCGCCGAACCCACAGCAGGGCAGTGGTCTTCCCGAAGGCCTGAGTTGAGGGCACAAGGGACCGTGCCGGTCAGGATCCGTCTTTGGCTGCCAAGGCCACAGACGTCGATCGGCCCTTGTTGGAGGAGGCCTCCGGAATCCTCTCGGTCAGCTGCACACGGGCCTGGGAAACCACATGGTGAGCTTGCAGCTTCCATGCCGAGTCAGCCTGCACCGCCTCTGGACCCCAGGCGCGTGGTCTTGTCAGACTTTGCAATGGGATCCCCATGGGGAGGGAGCCTGAGCTAGGGTTAGGGTTTGGTCCAGGGACGTCGCCAGGGCTGAATCGACTCCAGTCTCGTGATCTCCCTCGAGGGCTGAAGTGAGGGCCCATGCCAGAAGGCGGCTCCATTGCAGGGTTAGGGTTCGAGGCAGGCTTAGGTTGCGGTGGAGGGTCCCGGTTCGGGGTACGGTTAGGGTTAGGGTTAGGTCCCAGGAGGCTCCAGGCGCCCAACCCACAGCAGGGCAGTGTTCTCCCCGAAGGGCTGAGTTGAGGGCACAAGGGACCGTGCCGGTCAGGATCCGTCTTTGGCTGCCAAGGCCACACACGTGATTGGGCCCCTGGTCGAGGAGGCCTCCGGAATCCTCTGGGCAGCTGCAGCCGGGCCTGGGAAACGACATGGTGAGCTTCCAGGTTCCATGCCGAGTCAGCCTGCACCTCTTCCGGACCCCAGGCGCGTGGTGTTGTCAGAGGTTGGCATTGGGTCCTCTTGGGGAGAGAGCCTTAGCTAGGGTTAGGGTTCGGTCCAGGGATGTCGCCAGGGCCGAAGCGACTCCGGTCTCGTGATCTCGCTCGAGGGCTGAAGTGAGGGCCCATGCAGCAAGGCGGCTCAAGTGCAGGGTTAGGGGTCGAGGCCGGCTTAGGTTTCGGTGGAGGGTCCCCGTTCGGTGTGGGGTTAGGGTTAGGGTTAGGTCCCAGGAGGCTCCAGGCGCCGAACCCACAGCAGGGCAGTGGTCTTCCCGAAGGCCTGAGTTGAGGGCACAAGGGACCGTGCCGGTCAGGATCCGTCTTTGGCTGCCAAGGCCACAGACGTCGATCGGCCCCTGTTGGAGGAGGCCTCCGGAATCCTCTCGGTCAGCTGCACACGGGCCTGGGAAACCACATGGTGAGCTTGCAGCTTCCATGCCGAGTCAGCCTGCACCGCCTCTGGACCCCAGGCGCGTGGTCTTGTCAGACTTTGCAATGGGGTTCTCATGGGGAGGGAGCCTTAGCTAGGGTTAGGGTTTGGTCCAGGGACATCGCCAGGGCCGAATCGACTCCAGTCTCGTGATCTCCCTCGAGGGCTGAAGTGAGGGCCCATGCCAGAAGGCGGCTCCATTGCAGGGTTAGGGTTCGAGGCAGGCTTAGGTTGCGGTGGAGGGTCCCGGTTCGGGGTACGGTTAGGGTTAGGGTTAGGTCCCAGGAGGCTCCAGGCGCCCAACCCACAGCAGGGCAGTGTTCTCCCTGAAGGGCTCAGTTGAGGGCACAAGGGACCGTGCCGGTCAGGATCCGTCTTTGGCTGCCAAGGCCACACCCGTGATTGGGCCCCTGGTCGAGGAGGCCTCCGGAATCCTCTGGGCAGCTGCAGCCGGGCCTGGGAAACGACATGGTGAGCTTCCAGGTTCCATGCCGAGTCAGCCTGCACCTCTTCCGGACCCCAAGCGCGTGGTGTTGTCAGACGTTGGCATTGGGTCCTCTTGGGGAGAGAGCCTTAGCTAGGGTTAGGGTTCGGTCCAGGGACGTCGCCTGGGCCGACGCGACTCCGGTCTCGTGATCTCCCTCGAGGGCTGAAGTGAGGGCCCATGCAGCAAGGCGGCTCAAGTGCAGGGTTAGGGGTCGAGGCCGGCTTAGGTTTCGGTGGAGGGTCCCCGTTCGGTGTGGGGTTAGGGTTAGGGTTAGGTCCCAGGAGGCTCCAGGCGCCGAACCCACAGCAGGGCAGTGGTCTTCCCGAAGGCCTGAGTTGAGGGCACAAGGGACCGTGCCGGTCAGGATCCGTCTTTGGCTGCCAAGGCCACAGACGTCGATCGGCCCCTGTTCGAGGAGGCCTCCGGAATCCTCTCGGTCAGCTGCACACGGGCCTGGGAAACCACATGGTGAGCTTGCAGCTTCCATGCCGAGTCAGCCTGCACCGCCTCTGGACCCCAGGCGCGTGATCTTGTCAGACTTTGCAATGGGATCCCCATGGGAAGGGAGCCTGAGCTAGGGTTAGGGTTTGGTCCAGGGACGTCGCCAGGGCTGAATCGACTCCAGTCTCGTGATCTCACTCGAGGGCTGAAGTGAGGGCACATGCCAGAAGGCGGCTCCATTGCAAGGTTAGGGTTCGAGGCAGGCTTAGGTTGCGGTGGAGGGTCCCGGTTCGGGGTACGGTTAGGGTTAGGGTTAGGTCCCAGGAGGCTCCAGGCGCCCAACCCACAGCAGGGCAGTGTTCTCCCCGAAGGGCTGAGTTGAGGGCACAAGGGACCGTGCCGGTCAGGATCCGTCTTTGGCAGCCAAGGCCACACCCGTGATTGGGCCCCTGGTCGAGGAGGCCTCCGGAATCCTCTGGGCAGCTGCAGCCGGGCCTGGGAAACGAAATGGTGAGCTTCCAAATTCCATGCCGAGTCAGCCTGCACCTCTTCCGGACCCCAGGCGCGTGGTGTTGTCAGAGGTTGGCATTGGGTCCTCTTGGGGAGAGAGCCTTAGCTAGGGTTAGGGTTCGGTCCAGGGACGTCGCCAGGGCCGACGCGACTCCGGTCTCGTGATCTCCCTCGAGGGCTGAAGTGAGGGCCCATGCAGCAATGCGGCTCAAGTGCAGGGTTAGGGGTCGAGGCCGGCTTAGGTTTAGGTGGAGGGTCCCCGTTCGGTGTGGGGTTAGGGTTAGGGTTAGGTCCCAGGAGGCTCCAGGCGCCGAACCCACAGCAGGGCAGTGGTCTTCCCGAAGGCCTGAGTTGAGGGCACAAGGGACCGTGCCGGTCAGGATCCGTCTTTGGCTGCCAAGGCCACAGACGTCGATCGGCCCCTGTTGGAGGAGGCCTCCGGAATCCTCTCGGTCAGCTGCACACGGGCCTGGGAAACCACATGGTGAGCTTGCAGCTTCCATGCCGAGTCAGCCTGCACCGCCTCTGGACCCCAGGCGCGTGGTCTTGTCAGACTTTGCAATGGGGTTCTCATGGGGAGGGAGCCTTAGCTAGGGTTAGGGTTTGGTCCAGGGACGTCGCCAGGGCTGAATCGACTCCAGTCTCGTGATCTCCCTCGAGGGCTGAAGTGAGGGCCCATGCCAGAAGGCGGCTCCATTGCAGGGTTAGGGTTCGAGGCAGGCTTAGGTTGCGGTGGAGGGTCCCGGTTCGGGGTACGGTTAGGGTTAGGGTTAGGTCCCAGGAGGCTCCAGGCGCCCAACCCACAGCAGGGCAGTGTTCTCCCTGAAGGGCTGAGTTGAGGGCACAAGGGACCGTGCCGGTCAGGATCCGTCTTTGGCTGCCAAGGCCACACACGTGATTGGGCCCCTGGTCGAGGAGGCCTCCGGAATCCTCTGGGCAGCTGCAGCCGGGCCTGGGAAACGACATGGTGAGCTTCCAGGTTCCATGCCGAGTCAGCCTGCACCTCTTCCGGACCCCAGGCGCGTGGTGTTGTCAGACGTTGGCATTGGGTCCTCTTGGGGAGAGAGCCTTAGCTAGGGTTAGGGTTCGGTCCAGGGATGTCGCCAGGGCCGAAGCGACTCCGGTCTCGTGATCTCGCTCGAGGGCTGAAGTGAGGGCCCATGCAGCAAGGCGGCCCAAGTGTAGGGTTAGGGGTCGAGGCCGGCTTAGGTTTCGGTGGAGGGTCCCCGTTCGCTGTGGGGTTAGGGTTAGGGTTAGGTCCCAGGAGGCTCCAGGCGCCGAACCCACAGCAGGGCAGTGGTCTTCCCGAAGGCCTCAGTTGAGGGCACAAGGGATCGTGCCGGTCAGGATCCGTCTTTGGCTGCCAAGGCCACAGACGTCAATCGGCCCCTGTTGGAGGAGGCCTCCGGAATCCTCTCGGTCAGCTGCACACGGGCCTGGGAAACCACATGGTGAGCTTGCAGCTTCCATGCCGAGTCAGCCTGCACCGCCTCTGGACCCCAGGCGCGTGGTCTTGTCAGACTTTGCAATGGGGTCCGCATGGGTAGGGAGCCTTAGCTAGGGTTAGGGTTTGGTCCAGGGACGTCGCCAGGGCTGAATCGACTCCAGTCTCGTGATCTCCCTCGAGGGCTGAAGTGAGGGCCCATGCCAGAAGGCGGCTCCATTGCAGGGTTAGGGTTCGAGGCAGGCTTAGGTTGCGGTGGAGGGTTCCGGTTAGGGGTACGGTTAGGGTTAGGGTTAGGTCCCAGGAGGCTCCAGGCGCCCTACCCACAGCAGGGCGGTTCTCTCCCCGAAGGGCTGAGTTGAGGGCACAAGGGACCGTACCGGTCAGGATCCGTCTTTGGCTGCCAAGGCCACACACGTGATTGGGCCCCTGGTCGAGGAGGCCTCCGGAATCCTCTGGGCAGCTGCAGCCGGGCCTGGAAAACGACATGGTGAGCTTCCAGGTTCCATGCCGAGTCAGCCTACACCTCTTCCGGACCCCAGGCGCGTGGTGTTGTCAGACGTTGGCATTGGGTCCTCTTGGGGAGAGAGCCTTAGCTAGGGTTAGGGTTCGGTCCAGGCACGTGGCCAGGGCCGAAGCGACTCCGGTCTCGTGATCTCCCTCGAGGGCTGAAGTGAGGGCCCATGCAGCAAGGCGGCTCAAGTGCAGGGTTAGGGGTCGAGGCCGGCTTAGGTTTCGGTGGAGGGTCCCCGTTCGATGTGGGGTTAGGGTTAGGGTTAGGACCCAGGAGGCTCCAGGCGCCGAACCCACAGCAGGGCAGTGGTCTTCCCGAAGGCCTGAGTTGAGGGCACAAGGGACCGTGCCGGTCAGGATCCGTCTTTGGCTGCCAAGGCCACAGACGTTGATCGGCCCCTGTTCGAGGAGGCCTCCGGAATCCTCTCGGTCAGCTGCACACGGGCCTGGGAAACCACATGGTGAGCTTGCAGCTTCCATGCCGAGTCAGCCTGCACCGCCTCTGGACCCCAGGCGCGTGGTCTTGTCAGACTTTGCAATGGGGTTCTCATGGGGAGGGAGCCTTAGCTAGGGTTAGGGTTTGGTCCAGGGACGTCGCCAGGGCTGAATCGACTCCAGTCTCGTGATCTCCCTCGAGGGCTGAAGTGAGGGCCCATGCCAGAAGGCGGCTCCATTGCAGGGTTAGGGTTCGAGGCAGGCTTAGGTTGCGGTGGAGGGTCCCGGTTCGGGGTACGGTTAGGGTTAGGGTTAGGTCCCAGGAGGCTACAGGCGCCCAACCCACAGCAGGGCAGTGTTCTCCCTGAAGAGCTGAGTTGAGGGCACAAGGGACCGTGCCGGTCAGGATCCGTCTTTGGCTGCCAAGGCCACACACGTGATTGGGCCCCTGGTCGAGGAGGCCTCCGGAATCCTCTGGGCAGCTGCAGCCGGGCCTGGGAAACGACATGGTGAGCTTCCAGGTTCCATGCCGAGTCAGCCTGCACCTCTTCCGGACCCCAGGCGCGTGGTGTTGTCAGACGTTGGCATTGGGTCCTCTTGGGGAGAGAGCCTTAGCTAGGGTTAGGGTTCGGTCCAGGGACGTCGCCAGGGCCGAAGCGACTCCGGTCTCGTGATCTCCCTCGAGGGCTGAAGTGAGGGCCCATGCAGCAAGGCGGCTCAAGTGCAGGGTTAGGGGTCGAGGCCGGCTTAGGTTTCGGTGGAGGGTCCCCGTTCGGTGTGGGGTTAGGGTTAGGGTTAGGTCCCAGGAGGCTCCAGGCGCCGAACCCACAGCAGGGCAGTGGTCTTCCCGAAGGCCTGAGTTGATGGCACAAGGGACCGTGACGGTCAGGATCCGTCTTTGGCTGCCAAGGCCACACACGTCGATCGGCCCCTGTTCGAGGAGGCCTCCGGAATCCTCTCGGTCAGCTGCACACGGGCCTGGGAAACCCCATGGTGAGCTTGCAGCTTCCATGCCGAGTCAGCCTGCACCGCCTCTGGACCCCAGGCGCGTGGTCTTGTCAGACTTTGCAATGGGATCCCCATGGGGAGGGAGCCTGAGCTAGGGTTAGGGTTTGGTCCAGGGACGTCGCCATGGCTGAATCGACTCCAGTCTCGTGATCTCACTCGAGGGCTGAAGTGAGGGCCCATGCCAGAAGGCGGCTCCATTGCAGGGTTAGGGTTCGAGGCAGGCTTAGGTTGCGGTGGAGGGTCCCGGTTCGGGGTACGGTTAGGGTTAGGGTTAGGTCCCAGGAGGCTCCAGGCGCCCAACCCACAGCAGGGCAGTGTTCTCCCCGAAGGGCTGAGTTGAGGGCACAAGGGACCGTGCCGGTCAGGATCCGTCTTTGGCTGCCAAGGCCACACCCGTGATTGGGCCCCTGGTCGAGGAGGCCTCCGGAATCCTCTCGGCAGCTGCAGCCGGGCCTGGGAAACGACATGGTGAGCTTCCAGGTTCCATGCCGAGTCAGCCTGCACCTCTTCCGGACCCCAGGCGCGTGGTGTTGTCAGACTTTGGCATGGGGTCCCATGGGGAGGGAGCCTTAGCTAGGGTTAGGGTTTGGTCCAGGGACGTCGCCAGGGCTGAATCGACTCCAGTCTCGTGATCTCCCTCGAGGGCTGAAGTGAGGGCCCATGCCAGAAGGCGGCTCCATTGCAGGGTTAGGGTTCGAGGCAGGCTTACGTTGCGGTGGAGGGTCCCTGTTCGGGATACGGTTAGGGTTAGGGTTAGGTCCCAGGAGGCTCCAGGCGCCCAACCCACAGCAGGGCAGTGTTCTCCCCGAAGGGCTGAGTTGAGGGCACAAGGGACCGTGCCGGTCAGGATCCGTCTTTGGCTGCCAAGGCCACACACGTGATTGGGCCCCTGGTCGAGGAGGCCTCCGGAATCCTCTGGGCAGCTGCAGCCGGGCCTGGGAAACGACATGGTGAGCTTCCAGGTTCCATGCCGAGTCAGCCTGCACCTCTTCCGGACCCCAGGCGCGTGGTGTTGTCAGATGTTGGCATTGGGTCCTCTTGGGGAGAGAGCCTTAGCTAGGGTTAGGGTTCGGTCCAGGGACGTCGCCAGGGCCAACGCGACTCCGGTCTCCTGATCTCCCTCGAGGGCTGAAGTGAGGGCCCATGCAGCAAGGCGGCTCAAGTGCAGGGTTAGGGGTCGAGGCCGGCTTAGGTTTCGGTGGAGGGTCCCCGTTCGGTGTGGGGTTAGGGTTAGGGTTAGGTCCCAGGAGGCTCCAGGCGCCGAACCCACAGCAGGGCAGTGGTCTTCCCGAAGGCCTGAGTTGAGGGCACAAGGGACCGTGCCGGTCAGGATCCGTCTTTGGCTGCCAAGGCCACACACGTCGATCGGCCCCTGTTGGAGGAGGCCTCCGGAATCCTCTCGGTCAGCTGCACACGGGCCTGGGAAACCACATGGTGAGCTTGCAGCTTCCATGCCGAGTCAGCCTGCACCGCCTCTGGACCCCAGGCGCGTGGTCTTGTCAGACTTTGGCATGGGGTCCCCATGGGGAGGGAGCCTTAGCTAGGGTTAGGGTTTGGTCCAGGGACGTCGCCAGGGCTGAATCGACTCCAGTCTCGTGATCTCCCTCGAGGGCTGAAGTGAGGGCCCATGCCAGAAGGCGGCTCCATTGCAGGGTTAGGGTTCGAGGCAGGCTTACGTTGCGGTGGAGGGTCCCGGTTCGGGGTACGGTTAGGGTTAGGGTTAGGTCCCAGGAGGCTCCAGGCGCCCAACCCACAGCAGGGCAGTGTTCTCCCCGAAGGGCTGAGTTGAGGGCACAAGGGACCGTGCCGGTCAGGATCCGTCTTTGGCTGCCAAGGCCACACACGTGATTGGGCCCCTGGTCGAGGAGGCCTCCGGAATCCTCTGGGCAGCTGCAGCCGGGCCTGGGAAACGACATGGTGAGCTTCCAGGTTCCATGCCGAGTCAGCCTGCACCTCTTCCGGACCCCAGGCGCGTGGTGTTGTCAGATGTTGGCATTGGGTCCTCTTGGGGAGAGAGCCTTAGCTAGGGTTAGGGTTCGGTCCAGGGACGTGGCCAGGGCCGAAGCGACTCCGGTCTCGTGATCTCGCTCGAGGGCTGAAGTGAGGGCCCATGCAGCAAGGCGGCTCAAGTGCAGGGTTAGGGGTCGAGGCCGGCTTAGGTTTCGGTGGAGGGTCCCCGTTCGGTGTGGGGTTAGGGTTAGGGTTAGGTCCCAGGAGGCTCCAGGCGCCGAACCCACAGCAGGGCAGTGGTCTTCCCGAAGGCCTGAGTTGAGGGCACAAGGGACCGTGCCGGTCAGGATCCGTCTTTGGCTGCCAAGGCCACAGACGTCGATCGGCCCTTGTTGGAGGAGGCCTCCGGAATCCTCTCGGTCAGCTGCACACGGGCCTGGGAAACCACATGGTGAGCTTGCAGCTTCCATGCCGAGTCAGCCTGCACCGCCTCTGGACCCCAGGCGCGTGGTCTTGTCAGACTTTGCAATGGGATCCCCATGGGGAGGGAGCCTGAGCTAGGGTTAGGGTTTGGTCCAGGGACGTCGCCAGGGCTGAATCGACTCCAGTCTCGTGATCTCCCTCGAGGGCTGAAGTGAGGGCCCATGCCAGAAGGCGGCTCCATTGCAGGGTTAGGGTTCGAGGCAGGCTTAGGTTGCGGTGGAGGGTCCCGGTTCGGGGTACGGTTAGGGTTAGGGTTAGGTCCCAGGAGGCTCCAGGCGCCCAACCCACAGCAGGGCAGTGTTCTCCCCGAAGGGCTGAGTTGAGGGCACAAGGGACCGTGCCGGTCAGGATCCGTCTTTGGCTGCCAAGGCCACACACGTGATTGGGCCCCTGGTCGAGGAGGCCTCCGGAATCCTCTGGGCAGCTGCAGCCGGGCCTGGGAAACGACATGGTGAGCTTCCAGGTTCCATGCCGAGTCAGCCTGCACCTCTTCCGGACCCCAGGCGCGTGGTGTTGTCAGAGGTTGGCATTGGGTCCTCTTGGGGAGAGAGCCTTAGCTAGGGTTAGGGTTCGGTCCAGGGATGGCGCCAGGGCCGAAGCGACTCCGGTCTCGTGATCTCGCTCGAGGGCTGAAGTGAGGGCCCATGCAGCAAGGCGGCTCAAGTGCAGGGTTAGGGGTCGAGGCCGGCTTAGGTTTCGGTGGAGGGTCCCCGTTCGGTGTGGGGTTAGGGTTAGGGTTAGGTCCCAGGAGGCTCCAGGCGCCGAACCCACAGCAGGGCAGTGGTCTTCCCGAAGGCCTGAGTTGAGGGCACAAGGGACCGTGCCGGTCAGGATCCGTCTTTGGCTGCCAAGGCCACAGACGTCGATCGGCCCCTGTTCGAGGAGGCCTCCGGAATCCTCTCGGTCAGCTGCACACGGGCCTGGGAAACCACATGGTGAGCTTGCAGCTTCCATGCCGAGTCAGCCTGCACCGCCTCTGGACCCCAGGCGCGTGGTCTTGTCAGACTTTGCAATGGGGTTCTCATGGGGAGGGAGCCTTAGCTAGGGTTAGGGTTTGGTCCAGGGACATCGCCAGGGCCGAATCGACTCCAGTCTCGTGATCTCCCTCGAGGGCTGAAGTGAGGGCCCATGCCAGAAGGCGGCTCCATTGCAGGGTTAGGGTTCGAGGCAGGCTTAGGTTGCGGTGGAGGGTCCCGGTTCGGGGTACGGTTAGGGTTAGGGTTAGGTCCCAGGAGGCTCCAGGCGCCCAACCCACAGCAGGGCAGTGTTCTCCCTGAAGGGCTCAGTTGAGGGCACAAGGGACCGTGCCGGTCAGGATCCGTCTTTGGCTGCCAAGGCCACACCCGTGATTGGGCCCCTGGTCGAGGAGGCCTCCGGAATCCTCTGGGCAGCTGCAGCCGGGCCTGGGAAACGACATGGTGAGCTTCCAGGTTCCATGCCGAGTCAGCCTGCACCTCTTCCGGACCCCAAGCGCGTGGTGTTGTCAGACGTTGGCATTGGGTCCTCTTGGGGAGAGAGCCTTAGCTAGGGTTAGGGTTCGGTCCAGGGACGTCGCCTGGGCCGACGCGACTCCGGTCTCGTGATCTCCCTCGAGGGCTGAAGTGAGGGCCCATGCAGCAAGGCGGCTCAAGTGCAGGGTTAGGGGTCGAGGCCGGCTTAGGTTTCGGTGGAGGGTCCCCGTTCGGTGTGGGGTTAGGGTTAGGGTTAGGTCCCAGGAGGCTCCAGGCGCCGAACACACAGCAGGGCAGTGGTCTTCCCGAAGGCCTGAGTTGAGGGCACAAGGGACCGTGCCGGTCAGGATCCGTCTTTGGCTGCCAAGGCCACAGACGTCGATCGGCCCCTGTTGGAGGAGGCCTCCGGAATCCTCTCGGTCAGCTGCACACGGGCCTGGGAAACCACATGGTGAGCTTGCAGCTTCCATGCCGAGTCAGCCTGCACCGCCTCTGGACCCCAGGCGCGTGATCTTGTCAGACTTTGCAATGGGATCCCCATGGGAAGGGAGCCTGAGCTAGGGTTAGGGTTTGGTCCAGGGACGCCGCCAGGGCTGAATCGACTCCAGTCTCGTGATCTCACTCGAGGGCTGAAGTGAGGGCCCATGCCAGAAGGCGGCTCCATTGCAGGGTTAGGGTTCGAGGCAGGCTTAGGTTGCGGTGGAGGGTCCCGGTTCGGGGTACGGTTAGGGTTAGGGTTAGGTCCCAGGAGGCTACAGGCGCCCAACCCACAGCAGGGCAGTGTTCTCCCTGAAGAGCTGAGTTGAGGGCACAAGGGACCGTGCCGGTCAGGATCCGTCTTTGGCTGCCAAGGCCACACACGTGATTGGGCCCCTGGTCGAGGAGGCCTCCGGAATCCTCTGGGCAGCTGCAGCCGGGCCTGGGAAACGACATGGTGAGCTTCCAGGTTCCATGCCGAGTCAGCCTGCACCTCTTCCGGACCCCAGGCGCGTGGTGTTGTCAGACGTTGGCATTGGGTCCTCTTGGGGAGAGAGCCTTAGCTAGGGTTAGGGTTCGGTCCAGGGACGTCGCCAGGGCCGAAGCGACTCCGGTCTCGTGATCTCCCTCGAGGGCTGAAGTGAGGGCCCATGCAGCAAGGCGGCTCAAGTGCAGGGTTAGGGGTCGAGGCCGGCTTAGGTTTCGGTGGAGGGTCCCCGTTCGGTGTGGGGTTAGGGTTAGGGTTAGGTCCCAGGAGGCTCCAGGCGCCGAACCCACAGCAGGGCAGTGGTCTTCCCGAAGGCCTGAGTTGATGGCACAAGGGACCGTGACGGTCAGGATCCGTCTTTGGCTGCCAAGGCCACACACGTCGATCGGCCCCTGTTCGAGGAGGCCTCCGGAATCCTCTCGGTCAGCTGCACACGGGCCTGGGAAACCCCATGGTGAGCTTGCAGCTTCCATGCCGAGTCAGCCTGCACCGCCTCTGGACCCCAGGCGCGTGGTCTTGTCAGACTTTGCAATGGGATCCCCATGGGGAGGGAGCCTGAGCTAGGGTTAGGGTTTGGTCCAGGGACGTCGCCATGGCTGAATCGACTCCAGTCTCGTGATCTCACTCGAGGGCTGAAGTGAGGGCCCATGCCAGAAGGCGGCTCCATTGCAGGGTTAGGGTTCGAGGCAGGCTTAGGTTGCGGTGGAGGGTCCCGGTTCGGGGTACGGTTAGGGTTAGGGTTAGGTCCCAGGAGGCTCCAGGCGCCCAACCCACAGCAGGGCAGTGTTCTCCCCGAAGGGCTGAGTTGAGGGCACAAGGGACCGTGCCGGTCAGGATCCGTCTTTGGCTGCCAAGGCCACACCCGTGATTGGGCCCCTGGTCGAGGAGGCCTCCGGAATCCTCTCGGCAGCTGCAGCCGGGCCTGGGAAACGACATGGTGAGCTTCCAGGTTCCATGCCGAGTCAGCCTGCACCTCTTCCGGACCCCAGGCGCGTGGTGTTGTCAGACTTTGGCATGGGGTCCCATGGGGAGGGAGCCTTAGCTAGGGTTAGGGTTTGGTCCAGGGACGTCGCCAGGGCTGAATCGACTCCAGTCTCGTGATCTCCCTCGAGGGCTGAAGTGAGGGCCCATGCCAGAAGGCGGCTCCATTGCAGGGTTAGGGTTCGAGGCAGGCTTACGTTGCGGTGGAGGGTCCCTGTTCGGGATACGGTTAGGGTTAGGGTTAGGTCCCAGGAGGCTCCAGGCGCCCAACCCACAGCAGGGCAGTGTTCTCCCCGAAGGGCTGAGTTGAGGGCACAAGGGACCGTGCCGGTCAGGATCCGTCTTTGGCTGCCAAGGCCACACACGTGATTGGGCCCCTGGTCGAGGAGGCCTCCGGAATCCTCTGGGCAGCTGCAGCCGGGCCTGGGAAACGACATGGTGAGCTTCCAGGTTCCATGCCGAGTCAGCCTGCACCTCTTCCGGACCCCAGGCGCGTGGTGTTGTCAGATGTTGGCATTGGGTCCTCTTGGGGAGAGAGCCTTAGCTAGGGTTAGGGTTCGGTCCAGGGACGTCGCCAGGGCCGACGCGACTCCGGTCTCCTGATCTCCCTCGAGGGCTGAAGTGAGGGCCCATGCAGCAAGGCGGCTCAAGTGCAGGGTTAGGGGTCGAGGCCGGCTTAGGTTTCGGTGGAGGGTCCCCGTTCGGTGTGGGGTTAGGGTTAGGGTTAGGTCCCAGGAGGCTCCAGGCGCCGAACCCACAGCAGGGCAGTGGTCTTCCCGAAGGCCTGAGTTGAGGGCACAAGGGACCGTGCCGGTCAGGATCCGTCTTTGGCTGCCAAGGCCACACACGTCGATCGGCCCCTGTTGGAGGAGGCCTCCGGAATCCTCTCGGTCAGCTGCACACGGGCCTGGGAAACCACATGGTGAGCTTGCAGCTTCCATGCCGAGTCAGCCTGCACCGCCTCTGGACCCCAGGCGCGTGGTCTTGTCAGACTTTGGCATGGGGTCCCCATGGGGAGGGAGCCTTAGCTAGGGTTAGGGTTTGGTCCAGGGACGTCGCCAGGGCTGAATCGACTCCAGTCTCGTGATCTCCCTCGAGGGCTGAAGTGAGGGCCCATGCCAGAAGGCGGCTCCATTGCAGGGTTAGGGTTCGAGGCAGGCTTACGTTGCGGTGGAGGGTCCCGGTTCGGGGTACGGTTAGGGTTAGGGTTAGGTCCCAGGAGGCTCCAGGCGCCCAACCCACAGCAGGGCAGTGTTCTCCCCGAAGGGCTGAGTTGAGGGCACAAGGGACCGTGCCGGTCAGGATCCGTCTTTGGCTGCCAAGGCCACACACGTGATTGGGCCCCTGGTCGAGGAGGCCTCCGGAATCCTCTGGGCAGCTGCAGCCGGGCCTGGGAAACGACATGGTGAGCTTCCAGGTTCCATGCCGAGTCAGCCTGCACCTCTTCCGGACCCCAGGCGCGTGGTGTTGTCAGAGGTTGGCATTGGGTCCTCTTGGGGAGAGAGCCTTAGCTAGGGTTAGGGTTCGGTCCAGGGATGGCGCCAGGGCCGAAGCGACTCCGGTCTCGTGATCTCGCTCGAGGGCTGAAGTGAGGGCCCATGCAGCAAGGCGGCTCAAGTGCAGGGTTAGGGGTCGAGGCCGGCTTAGGTTTCGGTGGAGGGTCCCCGTTCGGTGTGGGGTTAGGGTTAGGGTTAGGTCCCAGGAGGCTCCAGGCGCCGAACCCACAGCAGGGCAGTGGTCTTCCCGAAGGCCTGAGTTGAGGGCACAAGGGACCGTGCCGGTCAGGATCCGTCTTTGGCTGCCAAGGCCACAGACGTCGATCGGCCCCTGTTCGAGGAGGCCTCCGGAATCCTCTCGGTCAGCTGCACACGGGCCTGGGAAACCACATGGTGAGCTTGCAGCTTCCATGCCGAGTCAGCCTGCACCGCCTCTGGACCCCAGGCGCGTGGTCTTGTCAGACTTTGCAATGGGGTTCTCATGGGGAGGGAGCCTTAGCTAGGGTTAGGGTTTGGTCCAGGGACATCGCCAGGGCCGAATCGACTCCAGTCTCGTGATCTCCCTCGAGGGCTGAAGTGAGGGCCCATGCCAGAAGGCGGCTCCATTGCAGGGTTAGGGTTCGAGGCAGGCTTAGGTTGCGGTGGAGGGTCCCGGTTCGGGGTACGGTTAGGGTTAGGGTTAGGTCCCAGGAGGCTCCAGGCGCCCAACCCACAGCAGGGCAGTGTTCTCCCTGAAGGGCTCAGTTGAGGGCACAAGGGACCGTGCCGGTCAGGATCCGTCTTTGGCTGCCAAGGCCACACCCGTGATTGGGCCCCTGGTCGAGGAGGCCTCCGGAATCCTCTGGGCAGCTGCAGCCGGGCCTGGGAAACGACATGGTGAGCTTCCAGGTTCCATGCCGAGTCAGCCTGCACCTCTTCCGGACCCCAAGCGCGTGGTGTTGTCAGACGTTGGCATTGGGTCCTCTTGGGGAGAGAGCCTTAGCTAGGGTTAGGGTTCGGTCCAGGGACGTCGCCTGGGCCGACGCGACTCCGGTCTCGTGATCTCCCTCGAGGGCTGAAGTGAGGGCCCATGCAGCAAGGCGGCTCAAGTGCAGGGTTAGGGGTCGAGGCCGGCTTAGGTTTCGGTGGAGGGTCCCCGTTCGGTGTGGGGTTAGGGTTAGGGTTAGGTCCCAGGAGGCTCCAGGCGCCGAACCCACAGCAGGGCAGTGGTCTTCCCGAAGGCCTGAGTTGAGGGCACAAGGGACCGTGCCGGTCAGGATCCGTCTTTGGCTGCCAAGGCCACAGACGTCGATCGGCCCCTGTTGGAGGAGGCCTCCGGAATCCTCTCGGTCAGCTGCACACGGGCCTGGGAAACCACATGGTGAGCTTGCAGCTTCCATGCCGAGTCAGCCTGCACCGCCTCTGGACCCCAGGCGCGTGATCTTGTCAGACTTTGCAATGGGATCCCCATGGGAAGGGAGCCTGAGCTAGGGTTAGGGTTTGGTCCAGGGACGCCGCCAGGGCTGAATCGACTCCAGTCTCGTGATCTCACTCGAGGGCTGAAGTGAGGGCCCATGCCAGAAGGCGGCTCCATTGCAGGGTTAGGGTTCGAGGCAGGCTTAGGTTGCGGTGGAGGGTCCCGGTTCGGGGTACGGTTAGGGTTAGGGTTAGGTCCCAGGAGGCTCCAGGCGCCCAACCCACAGCAGGGCAGTGTTCTCCCCGAAGGGCTGAGTTGAGGGCACAAGGGACCGTGCCGGTCAGGATCCGTCTTTGGCAGCCAAGGCCACACCCGTGATTGGGCCCCTGGTCGAGGAGGCCTCCGGAATCCTCTGGGCAGCTGCAGCCGGGCCTGGGAAACGAAATGGTGAGCTTCCAAATTCCATGCCGAGTCAGCCTGCACCTCTTCCGGACCCCAGGCGCGTGGTGTTGTCAGAGGTTGGCATTGGGTCCTCTTGGGGAGAGAGCCTTAGCTAGGGTTAGGGTTCGGTCCAGGGACGTCGCCAGGGCCGACGCGACTCCGGTCTCGTGATCTCCCTCGAGGGCTGAAGTGAGGGCCCATGCAGCAATGCGGCTCAAGTGCAGGGTTAGGGGTCGAGGCCGGCTTAGGTTTAGGTGGAGGGTCCCCGTTCGGTGTGGGGTTAGGGTTAGGGTTAGGTCCCAGGAGGCTCCAGGCGCCGAACCCACAGCAGGGCAGTGGTCTTCCCGAAGGCCTCAGTTGAGGGCACAAGGGACCGTGCCGGTCAGGATCCGTCTTTGGCTGCCAAGGCCACAGACGTCGATCGGCCCCTGTTGGAGGAGGCCTCCGGAATCCTCTCGGTCAGCTGCACACGGGCCTGGGAAACCACATGGTGAGCTTGCAGCTTCCATGCCGAGTCAGCCTGCACCGCCTCTGGACCCCAGGCGCGTGGTCTTGTCAGACTTTGCAATGGGGTTCTCATGGGGAGGGAGCCTTAGCTAGGGTTAGGGTTTGGTCCAGGGACGTCGCCAGGGCTGAATCGACTCCAGTCTCGTGATCTCCCTCGAGGGCTGAAGTGAGGGCCCATGCCAGAAGGCGGCTCCATTGCAGGGTTAGGGTTCGAGGCAGGCTTAGGTTGCGGTGGAGGGTCCCGGTTCGGGGTACGGTTAGGGTTAGGGTTAGGTCCCAGGAGGCTCCAGGCGCCCAACCCACAGCAGGGCAGTGTTCTCCCTGAAGGGCTGAGTTGAGGGCACAAGGGACCGTGCCGGTCAGGATCCGTCTTTGGCTGCCAAGGCCACACACGTGATTGGGCCCCTGGTCGAGGAGGCCTCCGGAATCCTCTGGGCAGCTGCAGCCGGGCCTGGGAAACGACATGGTGAGCTTCCAGGTTCCATGCCGAGTCAGCCTGCACCTCTTCCGGACCCCAGGCGCGTGGTGTTGTCAGACGTTGGCATTGGGTCCTCTTGGGGAGAGAGCCTTAGCTAGGGTTAACGTTCGGTCCAGGGATGTCGCCAGGGCCGAAGCGACTCCGGTCTCGTGATCTCTCTCGAGGGCTGAAGTGAGGGCCCATGCAGCAAGGCGGCTCAAGTGTAGGGTTAGGGGTCGAGGCCGGCTTAGGTTTCGGTGGAGGGTCCCCGTTCGGTGTGGGGTTAGGGTTAGGGTTAGGTCCCAGGAGGCTCCAGGCGCCGAACCCACAGCAGGGCAGTGGTCTTCTCGAAGGCCTCAGTTGAGGGCACAAGGGACCGTGCCGGTCAGGATCCGTCTTTGGCTGCCAAGGCCACAGACGTCGATCGGCCCCTGTTGGAGGAGGCCTCCGGAATCCTCTCGGTCAGCTGCACACGGGCCTGGGAAACCACATGGTGAGCTTGCAGCTTCCATGCCGAGTCAGCCTGCACCACCTCTGGACCCCAGGCGCGTGATCTTGTCAGACTTTGCAATGGGATCCCCATGGGGAGGGAGCCTGAGCTAGGGTTAGGGTTTGGTCCAGGGACGTCGCCAGGGCTGAATCGACTCCAGTCTCGTGATCTCACTCGAGGGCTGAAGTGAGGGCCCATGCCAGAAGGCGGCTCCATTGCAGGGTTAGGGTTCGAGGCAGGCTTAGGTTGCGGTGGAGGCTCCCGGTTCGGGGTACGGTTAGGGTTAGGGTTAGGTCCCAGGAGGCTCCAGGCGCCCAACCCACAGCAGGGCAGTGTTCTCCCCGAAGGGCTGAGTTGAGGGCACAAGGGACCGTGCCGGTCAGGATCCGTCTTTGGCTGCCAAGGCCACACCCGTGATTGGGCCCCTGGTCGAGGAGGCCTCCGGAATCCTCTGGGCAGCTGCAGCCGGGCCTGGGAAACGACATGGTGAGCTTCCAGGTTCCATGCCGAGTCAGCCTGCACCTCTTCCGGACCCCAGGCGCGTGGTGTTGTCAGAGGTTGGCATTGGGTCCTCTTGGGGAGAGAGCCTTAGCTAGGGTTAGGGTTCGGTCCAGGGATGTCGCCAGGGCCGAAGCGACTCCGGTCTCGTGATCTCGCTCGAGGGCTGAAGTGAGGACCCATGCAGCAAGGCGGCTCAAGTGCAGGGTTAGGGGTCGAGGCCGGCTTAGGTTTCGGTGGAGGGTCCCCGTTCGGTGTGGGGTTAGGGTTAGGGTTAGGTCCCAGGAGGCTCCAGGCGCCGAACCCACAGCAGGGCAGTGGTCTTCCCGAAGGCCTGAGTTGAGGGCACAAGGGACCGTGCCGGTCAGGATCCGTCTTTGGCTGCCAAGGCCACAGACGTCGATCGGCCCCTGTTGGAGGAGGCCTCCGGAATCCTCTCGGTCAGCTGCACACGGGCCTGGGAAACCACATGCTGAGCTTGCAGCTTCCATGCCGAGTCAGCCTGCACCGCCTCTGGACCCCAGGCGCGTGGTCTTGTCAGACTTTGCAATGGGGTTCTCATGGGGAGGGAGCCTTAGCTAGGGTTAGGGTTTGGTCCAGGGACGTCGCCAGGGCTGAATCGACTCCAGTCTCGTGATCTCCCTCGAGGGCTGAAGTGAGGGCCCATGCCAGAAGGCGGCTCCATTGCAGGGTTAGGGTTCGAGGCAGGCTTAGGTTGCGGTGGAGGGTCCCGGTTCGGGGTACGGTTAGGGTTAGGGTTAGGTCCCAGGAGGCTCCAGGCGCCCAACCCACAGCAGGGCAGTGTTCTCCCCGAAGGGCTAAGTTGAGGGCACAAGGGACCGTGCCGGTCAGGATCCGTCTTTGGCTGCCAAGGCCACACACGTGATTTGGCCCCTGGTCGAGGAGGCCTCCGGAATCCTCTGGGCAGCTGCAGCCGGGCCTGGGAAACGACATGGTGAGCTTCCAGGTTCCATGCCGAGTCAGCCTGCACCTCTTCCGGACCCCAGGCGCGTGGTGTTGTCAGAGGTTGGCATTGGGTCCTCTTGGGGAGAGAGCCTTAGCTAGGGTTAGGGTTCGGTCCAGGGATGTCGCCAGGGCCGAAGCGACTCCGGTCTCGTGATCTCGCTCGAGGGCTGAAGTGAGGACCCATGCAGCAAGGCGGCTCAAGTGCAGGGTTAGGGGTCGAGGCCGGCTTAGGTTTAGGTGGAGGGTCCCCGTTCGGTGTGGGGTTAGGGTAGGGTTAGGTCCCAGGAGGCTCCAGGCGCCGAACCCACAGCAGGGCAGTGGTCTTCCCGAAGGCCTGAGTTGAGGGCACAAGGGACCGTGTCGGTCAGGATCCGTCTTTGGCTGCCAAGGCCACAGACGTCGATCGGCCCCTGTTGGAGGAGGCCTCCGGAATCCTCTCGGTCAGCTGCACACGGGCCTGGGAAACCACATGGTGAGCTTGCAGCTTCCATGCCGAATCAGCCTGCACCGCCTCTGGACCCCAGGCGCGTGGTCTTGTCAGACTTTGCAATGGGGTTCTCATGGGGAGGGAGCCTGAGCTAGGGTTAGGGTTTGGTCCAGGGACGTCGCCAGGGCTGAATCGACTCCAGTCTCGTGATCTCACTCGAGGGCTGAAGTGAGGGCCCATGCCAGAAGGCGGCTCCATTGCAGGGTTAGGGTTCGAGGCAGGCTTAGGTTGCGGTGGAGGGTCCCGGTTCGGGGTACGGTTAGGGTTAGGGTTAGGTCCCAGGAGGCTCCAGGCGCCCAACCCACAGCAGGGCAGTGTTCCCCCGAATGGCTGAGTTGAGGTCACAAGGGACCGTGCCGGTCAGGATCCGTCTTTGGCTGCCAAGGCCACACCCGTGATTGGGCCCCTGGTCGAGGAGGCCTCCGGAATCCTCTGGGCAGCTGCAGCCGGGCCTGGGAAACGACATGGTGAGCTTCCAGGTTCCATGCCGAGTCAGCCTGCACCTCTTCCGGACCCCAGGCGCGTGGTGTTGTCAGAGGTTGGCATTGGGTCCTCTTGGGGAGAGAGCCTTAGCTAGGGTTAGGGTTCGGTCCAGGGATGTCGCCAGGGCCGAAGCGACTCCGGTCTCGTGATCTCGCTCGAGGGCTGAAGTGAGGGCCCATGCAGCAAGGCGGCTCAAGTGCAGGGTTAGGGGTCGAGGCCGGCTTAGGTTTCGGTGGAGGGTCCCCGTTCGGTGTGGGGTTAGGGTTAGGGTTAGGTCCCAGGAGGCTCCAGGCGCCGAACCCACAGCAGGGCAGTGGTCTTCCCGAAGGCCTGAGTTGAGGGCACAAGGGACCGTGCCGGTCAGGATCCGTCTTTGGCTGCCAAGGCCACAGACGTCGATCGGCCCCTGTTGGAGGAGGCCTCCGGAATCCTCTCGGTCAGCTGCACACGGGCCTGGGAAACCAAATGGTGAGCTTGCAGCTTCCATGCCGAATCAGCCTGCACCGCCTCTGGACCCCAGGCGCGTGGTCTTGTCAGACTTTGCAATGGGGTTCTCATGGGGAGGGAGCCTTAGCTAGGGTTAGGGTTTGGTCCAGGGACGTCGCCAGGGCTGAATCGACTCCAGTCTCGTGATCTCCCTCGAGGGCTGAAGTGAGGGCCCATGCCAGAAGGCGGCTCCATTGCAGGGTTAGGGTTTGAGGCAGGCTTAGGTTGCGGTGGAGGGTCCCGGTTCGGGGTACGGTTAGGGTTAGGGTTAGGTCCCAGGAGGCTCCAGGCGCCCAACCCACAGCAGGGCAGTGTTCTCCCCGAAGGGCTGAGTTGAGGGCACAAGGGACCGTGCCGGTCAGGATCCGTCTTTGGCTGCCAAGGCCACACACGTGATTGGGCCCCTGGTCGAGGAGGCCTCCGGAATCCTCTGGGCAGCTGCAGCCGGGCCTGGGAAACGACATGGTGAGCTTCCAGGTTCCATGCCGAGTCAGCCTGCACCTCTTCCGGACCCCAGGCGCGTGGTGTTGTCAGACGTTGGCATTGGGTCCTCTTGGGGAGAGAGACTTAGCTAGGGTTAGGGTTCGGTCCAGGGACGTCGCCAGGGCCGACGCGACTCCGGTCTCGTGATCTCCCTCGAGGGCTGAAGTGAGGGCCCATGCAGCAAGGCGGCTCAAGTGCAGGGTTAGGGGTCGAGGCCGGCTTAGGTTTCGGTGGAGGGTCCCCGTTCGGTGTGGGGTTAGGGTTAGGGTTAGGTCCCAGGAGGCTCCAGGCGCCGAACCCACAGCAGGGCAGTGTTCTCCCCGAAGGGCTGAGTTGAGGGCACAAGGGACCGTGCCGGTCAGGATCCGTCTTTGGCTGCCAAGGCCACACACGTGATTGGGCCCCTGGTCGAGGAGGCCTCCGGAATCCTCTGGGCAGCTGCAGCCGGGCCTGGGAAACGACATGGTGAGCTTCCAGGTTCCATGCCGAGTCAGCCTGCACCTCTTCCGGACCCCAGGCGCGTGGTGTTGTCAGATGTTGGCATTGGGTCCTCTTGGGGAGAGAGCCTTAGCTAGGGTTAGGGTTCGGTCCAGGGACGTCGCCAGGGCCGACGCGACTCCGGTCTCGTGATCTCCCTCGAGGGCTGAAGTGAGGGCCCATGCAGCAAGGCGGCTCAAGTGCAGGGTTAGGGGTCGAGGCCGGGTTAGGTTTCGGTGGAGGGTCCCTGTTCGGTGTGGGGTTAGGGTTAGGGTTAGGTCCCAGGAGGCTCCAGGCGCCGAACCCACAGCAGGGCAGTGGTCTTCCCGAAGGCCTGAGTTGAGGGCACAAGGGACCGTGCCGGTCAGGATCCGTCTTTGGCTGCCAAGGCCACAGACGTCGATCGGCCCCTGTTCGAGGAGGCCTCCGGAATCCTCTCGGTCAGCTGCACACGGGCCTGGGAAACCACATGGTGAGCTTGCAGCTTCCATGCCGAGTCAGCCTGCACCGCCTCTGGACCCCAGGCGCGTGGTCTTGTCAGACTTTGCAATGGGGTTCTCATGGGGAGGGAGCCTTAGCTAGGGTTAGGGTTTGGTCCAGGGACGTCGCCAGGGCCGAATCGACTCCAGTCTCGTGATCTCCCTCGAGGGCTGAAGTGAGGGCCCATGCCAGAAGGCGGCTCCATTGCAGGGTTAGGGTTCGAGGCAGGCTTAGGTTGCGGTGGAGGGTCCCGGTTCGGGGTACGGTTAGGGTTAGGGTTAGGTCCCAGGAGGCTCCAGGCGCCCAACCCACAGCAGGGCAGTGTTCTCCCTGAAGGGCTCAGTTGAGGGCACAAGGGACCGTGCCGGTCAGGATCCGTCTTTGGCTGCCAAGGCCACACCCGTGATTGGGCCCCTGGTCGAGGAGGCCTCCGGAATCCTCTGGGCAGCTGCAGCCGGGCCTGGGAAACGACATGGTGAGCTTCCAGGTTCCATGCCGACTCAGCCTGCACCTCTTCCGGACCCCAAGCGCGTGGTGTTGTCAGACGTTGGCATTGGGTCCTCTTGGGGAGAGAGCCTTAGCTAGGGTTAGGGTTCGGTCCAGGGACGTCGCCAGGGCCGAAGCGACTCCGGTCTCGTGATCTCCCTCGAGGGCTGAAGTGAGGGCCCATGCAGCAAGGCGGCTCAAGTGCAGGGTTAGGGGTCGAGGCCGGCTTAGGTTTCGGTGGAGGGTCCCCGATCGGTGTGGGGTTAGGGTTAGGGTTAGGTCCCTGGAGGCTCCAGGCGCCGAACCCACAGCAGGGCAGTGGTCTTTCCGAAGGCCTGAGTTGAGGGCACAAGGGACCGTGCCGGTCAGGATCCGTCTTTGGCTGCCAAGGCCACAGACGTCGATCGGCCCCTGTTCGAGGAGGCCTCCGGAATCCTCTCGGTCAGCTGCACACGGGCCTGGGAAACCACATGGTGAGCTTGCAGCTTCCATGCCGAGTCAGCCTGCACCTCCTCTGGACCCCAGGCGCGTGGTCTTGTCAGACTTTGCAATGGGATCCCCATGGGGAGGGAGCCTGAGCTAGGGTTAGGGTTTGGTCCAGGGACGTCGCCAGGGCTGAATCGACTCCAGTCTCGTGATCTCACTCGAGGGCTGAAGTGAGGGCCCATGCCAGAAGGCGGCTCCATTGCAGGGTTAGGGTTCGAGGCAGGCTTAGGTTGCGGTGGAGGGTCCCGGTTCGGGGTACGGTTAGGGTTAGGGTTAGGTCCCAGGAGGCTCCAGGCGCCCAACCCACAGCAGGGCAGTGTTCCCCCGAATGGCTGAGTTGAGGTCACAAGGGACCGTGCCGGTCAGGATCCGTCTTTGGCTGCCAAGGCCACACCCGTGATTGGGCCCCTGGTCGAGGAGGCCTCCGGAATCCTCTGGGCAGCTGCAGCCGGGCCTGGGAAACGACATGGTGAGCTTCCAGGTTCCATGCCGACTCAGCCTGCACCTCTTCCGGACCCCAGGCGCGTGGTGTTGTCAGAGGTTGGCATTGGGTCCTCTTGGGGAGAGAGCCTTAGCTAGGGTTAGGGTTCGGTCCAGGGATGTCGCCAGGGCCGAAGCGACTCCGGTCTCGTGATCTCGCTCGAGGGCTGAAGTGAGGGCCCATGCAGCAAGGCGGCTCAAGTGCAGGGTTAGGGGTCGAGGCCGGCTTAGGTTTCGGTGGAGGGTCCCCGTTCGGTGTGGGGTTAGGGTTAGGGTTAGGTCCCAGGAGGCTCCAGGCGCCGAACCCACAGCAGGGCAGTGGTCTTCCCGAAGGCCTGAGTTGAGGGCACAAGGGACCGTGCCGGTCAGGATCCGTCTTTGGCTGCCAAGGCCACAGACGTCGATCGGCCCCGGTTCGAGGAGGCCTCCGGAATCCTCTCGGTCAGCTGCACACGGGCCTGGGAAACCACATGGTGAGCTTGCAGCTTCCATGCCGAGTCAGCCTGCACCGCCTCTGGACCCCAGGCGCGTGGTCTTGTCAGACTTTGCAATGGGATCCCCATGGGGAGGGAGCCTGAGCTAGGGTTAGGGTTTGGTCCAGGGACGTCGCCAGGGCTGAATCGACTCCAGTCTCGTGATCTCACTCGAGGGCTGAAGTGAGGGCCCATGCCAGAAGGCGGCTCCATTGCAGGGTTAGGGTTTGAGGCAGGCTTAGGTTGCGGTGGAGGGTCCCGGTTCGGGGTACGGTTAGGGTTAGGGTTAGGTCCCAGGAGGCTCCAGGCGCCCAACCCACAGCAGGGCAGTGTTCTCCCCGAAGGGCTGAGTTGAGGGCACAAGGGACCGTGCCGGTCAGGATCCGTCTTTGGCTGCCAAGGCCACACCCGTGATTGGGCCCCTGGTCGAGGAGGCCTCCGGAATCCTCTGGGCAGCTGCAGCCGGGCCTGGGAAACGACATGGTGAGCTTCCAGGTTCCATGCCGAGTCAGCCTGCACCTCTTCCGGACCCCAGGCGCGTGGTGTTGTCAGACGTTGGCATTGGGTCCTCTTGGGGAGAGAGACTTAGCTAGGGTTAGGGTTCGGTCCAGGGACGTCGCCAGGGCCGACGCGACTCCGGTCTCGTGATCTCCCTCGAGGGCTGAAGTGAGGGCCCATGCAGCAAGGCGGCTCAAGTGCAGGGTTAGGGGTCGAGGCCGGCTTAGGTTTCGGTGGAGGGTCCCCGTTCGGTGTGGGGTTAGGGTTAGGGTTAGGTCCCAGGAGGCTCCAGGCGCCGAACCCACAGCAGGGCAGTGTTCTCCCCGAAGGGCTGAGTTGAGGGCACAAGGGACCGTGCCGGTCAGGATCCGTCTTTGGCTGCCAAGGCCACACACGTGATTGGGCCCCTGGTCGAGGAGGCCTCCGGAATCCTCTGGGCAGCTGCAGCCGGGCCTGGGAAACGACATGGTGAGCTTCCAGGTTCCATGCCGAGTCAGCCTGCACCTCTTCCGGACCCCAGGCGCGTGGTGTTGTCAGATGTTGGCATTGGGTCCTCTTGGGGAGAGAGCCTTAGCTAGGGTTAGGGTTCGGTCCAGGGACGTCGCCAGGGCCGACGCGACTCCGGTCTCGTGATCTCCCTCGAGGGCTGAAGTGAGGGCCCATGCAGCAAGGCGGCTCAAGTGCAGGGTTAGGGGTCGAGGCCGGGTTAGGTTTCGGTGGAGGGTCCCTGTTCGGTGTGGGGTTAGGGTTAGGGTTAGGTCCCAGGAGGCTCCAGGCGCCGAACCCACAGCAGGGCAGTGGTCTTCCCGAAGGCCTGAGTTGAGGGCACAAGGGACCGTGCCGGTCAGGATCCGTCTTTGGCTGCCAAGGCCACAGACGTCGATCGGCCCCTGTTCGAGGAGGCCTCCGGAATCCTCTCGGTCAGCTGCACACGGGCCTGGGAAACCACATGGTGAGCTTGCAGCTTCCATGCCGAGTCAGCCTGCACCGCCTCTGGACCCCAGGCGCGTGGTCTTGTCAGACTTTGCAATGGGGTTCTCATGGGGAGGGAGCCTTAGCTAGGGTTAGGGTTTGGTCCAGGGACGTCGCCAGGGCCGAATCGACTCCAGTCTCGTGATCTCCCTCGAGGGCAGAAGTGAGGGCCCATGCCAGAAGGCGGCTCCATTGCAGGGTTAGGGTTCGAGGCAGGCTTAGGTTGCGGTGGAGGGTCCCGGTTCGGGGTACGGTTAGGGTTAGGGTTAGGTCCCAGGAGGCTCCAGGCGCCCAACCCACAGCAGGGCAGTGTTCTCCCTGAAGGGCTCAGTTGAGGGCACAAGGGACCGTGCCGGTCAGGATCCGTCTTTGGCTGCCAAGGCCACACCCGTGATTGGGCCCCTGGTCGAGGAGGCCTCCGGAATCCTCTGGGCAGCTGCAGCCGGGCCTGGGAAACGACATGGTGAGCTTCCAGGTTCCATGCCGACTCAGCCTGCACCTCTTCCGGACCCCAAGCGCGTGGTGTTGTCAGACGTTGGCATTGGGTCCTCTTGGGGAGAGAGCCTTAGCTAGGGTTAGGGTTCGGTCCAGGGACGTCGCCAGGGCCGAAGCGACTCCGGTCTCGTGATCTCCCTCGAGGGCTGAAGTGAGGGCCCATGCAGCAAGGCGGCTCAAGTGCAGGGTTAGGGGTCGAGGCCGGCTTAGGTTTCGGTGGAGGGTCCCCGATCGGTGTGGGGTTAGGGTTAGGGTTAGGTCCCTGGAGGCTCCAGGCGCCGAACCCACAGCAGGGCAGTGGTCTTTCCGAAGGCCTGAGTTGAGGGCACAAGGGACCGTGCCGGTCAGGATCCGTCTTTGGCTGCCAAGGCCACAGACGTCGATCGGCCCCTGTTCGAGGAGGCCTCCGGAATCCTCTCGGTCAGCTGCACACGGGCCTGGGAAACCACATGGTGAGCTTGCAGCTTCCATGCCGAGTCAGCCTGCACCTCCTCTGGACCCCAGGCGCGTGGTCTTGTCAGACTTTGCAATGGGATCCCCATGGGGAGTGAGCCTGAGCTAGGGTTAGGGTTTGGTCCAGGGACGTCGCCAGGGCTGAATCGACTCCAGTCTCGTGATCTCACTCGAGGGCTGAAGTGAGGGCCCATGCCAGAAGGCGGCTCCATTGCAGGGTTAGGGTTCGAGGCAGGCTTAGGTTGCGGTGGAGGGTCCCGGTTCGGGGTACGGTTAGGGATAGGGTTAGGTCCCAGGAGGCTCCAGGCGCCCAACCCACAGCAGGGCAGTGTTCCCCCGAATGGCTGAGTTGAGGTCACAAGGGACCGTGCCGGTCAGGATCCGTCTTTGGCTGCCAAGGCCACACCCGTGATTGGGCCCCTGGTCGAGGAGGCCTCCGGAATCCTCTGGGCAGCTGCAGCCGGGCCTGGGAAACGACATGGTGAGCTTCCAGGTTCCATGCCGACTCAGCCTGCACCTCTTCCGGACCCCAGGCGCGTGGTGTTGTCAGAGGTTGGCATTGGGTCCTCTTGGGGAGAGAGCCTTAGCTAGGGTTAGGGTTCGGTCCAGGGATGTCGCCAGGGCCGAAGCGACTCCGGTCTCGTGATCTCGCTCGAGGGCTGAAGTGAGGGCCCATGCAGCAAGGCGGCTCAAGTGCAGGGTTAGGGGTCGAGGCCGGCTTAGGTTTCGGTGGAGGGTCCCCGTTCGGTGTGGGGTTAGGGTTAGGGTTAGGTCCCAGGAGGCTCCAGGCGCCGAACCCACAGCAGGGCAGTGGTCTTCCCGAAGGCCTGAGTTGAGGGCACAAGGGACCGTGCCGGTCAGGATCCGTCTTTGGCTGCCAAGGCCACAGACGTCGATCGGCCCCGGTTCGAGGAGGCCTCCAGAATCCTCTCGGTCAGCTGCACACGGGCCTGGGAAACCACATGGTGAGCTTGCAGCTTCCATGCCGAGTCAGCCTGCACCGCCTCTGGACCCCAGGCGCGTGGTCTTGTCAGACTTTGCAATGGGATCCCCATGGGGAGGGAGCCTGAGCTAGGGTTAGGGTTTGGTCCAGGGACGTCGCCAGGGCTGAATCGACTCCAGTCTCGTGATCTCACTCGAGGGCTGAAGTGAGGGCCCATGCCAGAAGGCGGCTCCATTGCAGGGTTAGGGTTCGAGGCAGGCTTAGGTTGCGGTGGAGGGTCCCGGTTCGGGGTACGGTTAGGGTTAGGGTTAGGTCCCAGGAGGCTCCAGGCGCCCAACCCACAGCAGGGCAGTGTTCTCCCTGAAGGGCTGAGTTGAGGGCACAAGGGACCGTGCCGTTCAGGATCCGTCTTTGGCTGCCAAGGCCACACACGTGATTGGGCCCCTGGTCGAGGAGGCCTCCGGAATCCTCTGGGCAGCTGCAGCCGGGCCTGGGAAACGACATGGTGAGCTTCCAGGTTCCATGCCGAGTCAGCCTGCACCTCTTCCGGACCCCAAGCGCGTGGTGTTGTCAGACGTTGGCATTGGGTCCTCTTGGGGAGAGAGCCTTAGCTAGGGTTAGGGTTCGGTCCAGGGACGTCGCCAGGGCCGACGCGACTCCGGTCTCGTGATCTCCCTCGAGGGCTGAAGTGAGGGCCCATGCAGCAAGGCGGCTCAAGTGCAGGGTTAGGGGTCGAGGCCGGCTTAGGTTTCGGTGGAGGGTCCCCGTTCGGTGTGGGGTTAGGGTTAGGGTTAGGTCCCAGGAGGCTCCAGGCGCCGAACCCACAGCAGGGCAGTGGTCTTCCCGAAGGCCTGAGTTGAGGGCACAAGGGACCGTGCCGGTCAGGATCCGTCTTTGGCTGCCAAGGCCACAGACGTCGATCGGCCCCTGTTCGAGGAGGCCTCCGGAATCCTCTCGGTCAGCTGCACACGGGCCTGGGAAACAACATGGTGAGCTTGCAGCTTCCATGCCGAGTCAGCCTGCACCGCCTCTGGACCCCAGGCGCGTGATCTTGTCAGACTTTGCAATGGGATCCCCATGGGGAGGGAGCCTGAGCTAGGGTTAGGGTTTGGTCCAGGGACGTCGCCAGGGCTGAATCGACTCCAGTCTCGTGATCTCACTCGAGGGCTGAAGTGAGGGCCCATGCCAGAAGGCGGCTCCATTGCAGGGTTAGGGTTCGAGGCAGGCTTAGGTTGCGGTGGAGGGTCCCGGTTCGGGGTACGGTTAGGGTTAGGGTTAGGTCCCAGGAGGCTCCAGGCGCCCAACCCACAGCAGGGCAGTGTTCTCCCCGAAGGGCTGAGTTGAGGGCACAAGGGACCGTGCCGGTCAGGATCCGTCTTTGGCAGCCAAGGCCACACCCGTGATTGGGCCCGTGGTCGAGGAGGCCTCCGGAATCCTCTGGGCAGCTGCAGCCGGGCCTGGGAAACGAAATGGTGAGCTTCCAAATTCCATGCCGAGTCAGCCTGCACCTCTTCCGGACCCCAGGCGCGTGGTGTTGTCAGAGGTTGGCATTGGGTCCTCTTGGGGAGAGAGCCTTAGCTAGGGTTAGGGTTCGGTCCAGGGACGTCGCCAGGGCCGACGCGACTCCGGTCTCGTGATCTCCCTCGAGGGCTGAAGTGAGGGCCCATGCAGCAATGCGGCTCAAGTGCAGGGTTAGGGGTCGAGGCCGGCTTAGGTTTAGGTGGAGGGTCCCCGTTCGGTGTTGGGTTAGGGTTAGGGTTAGGTCCCAGGAGGCTCCAGGCGCCGAACCCACAGCAGGGCAGTGGTCTTCCCGAAGGCCTCAGTTGAGGGCACAAGGGACCGTGCCGGTCAGGATCCGTCTTTGGCTGCCAAGGCCACAGACGTCGATCGGCCCCTGTTGGAGGAGGCCTCCGGAATCCTCTCGGTCAGCTGCACACGGGCCTGGGAAACCACATGGTGAGCTTGCAGCTTCCATGCCGAGTCAGCCTGCACCGCCTCTGGACCCCAGGCGCGTGGCCTTGTCAGACTTTGCAATGGGGTTCTCATGGGGAGGGAGCCTTAGCTAGGGTTAGGGTTTGGTCCAGGGACGTCGCCAGGGCTGAATCGACTCCAGTCTCGTGATCTCCCTCGAGGGCTGAAGTGAGGGCCCATGCCAGAAGGCGGCTCCATTGCAGGGTTAGGGTTCGAGGCAGGCTTAGGTTGCGGTGGAGGGTCCCGGTTCGGGGTACGGTTAGGGTTAGGGTTAGGTCCCAGGAGGCTCCAGGCGCCCAACCCACAGCAGGGCAGTGTTCTCCCCGAAGGGCTGAGTTGAGGGCACAAGGGACCGTGCCGGTCAGGATCCGTCTTTGGCTGCCAAGGCCACACACGTGATTGGGCCCCTGGTCGAGGAGGCCTCCGGAATCCTCTGGGCAGCTGCAGCCGGGCCTGGAAAACGACATG
Organism: Panthera pardus; assembly: GCF_024362965.1. Classification (NCBI taxonomy): domain Eukaryota; kingdom Metazoa; phylum Chordata; class Mammalia; order Carnivora; family Felidae; genus Panthera; species Panthera pardus. The sequence goes on from NW_026526894.1 coordinate 224,719, forward strand.
GTGAGCTTCCAGGTTCCATGCCGAGTCAGCCTGCACCTCTTCCGGACCCCAGGCGCGTGGTGTTGTCAGAGGTTGGCATTGGGTCCTCTTGGGGAGAGAGCCTTAGCTAGGGTTAGGGTTCGGTCCAGGGATGTCGCCAGGGCCGAAGCGACTCCGGTCTCGTGATCTCGCTCGAGGGCTGAAGTGAGGGCCCATGCAGCAAGGCGGCTCAAGTGCAGGGTTAGGGGTCGAGGCCGGCTTAGGTTTCGGTGGAGGGTCCCCGTTCGGTGTGGGGTTAGGGTTAGGGTTAGGTCCCAGGAGGCTCCAGGCGCCGAACCCACAGCAGGGCAGTGGTCTTCCCGAAGGCCTCAGTTGAGGGCACAAGGGACCGTGCCGGTCAGGATCCGTCTTTGGCTGCCAAGGCCACACACGTCGATCGGCCCCTGTTGGAGGAGGCCTCCGGAATCCTCTCGGTCAGCTGCACACGGGCCTGGGAAACCACATGGTGAGCTTGCAGCTTCCATGCCGAGTCAGCCTGCACCGCCTCTGGACCCCAGGCGCGTGATCTTGTCAGACTTTGCAATGGGATCCCCATGGGGAGGGAGCCTGAGCTAGGGTTAGGGTTTGGTCCAGGGACGTCGCCAGGGCTGAATCGACTCCAGTCTCGTGATCTCACTCGAGGGCTGAAGTGAGGGCCCATGCCAGAAGGCGGCTCCATTGCAGGGTTAGGGTTCGAGGCAGGCTTAGGTTGCGGTGGAGGCTCCCGGTTCGGGGTACGGTTAGGGTTAGGGTTAGGTCCCAGGAGGCTCCAGGCGCCCAACCCACAGCAGGGCAGTGTTCTCCCCGAAGGGCTGAGTTGAGGGCACAAGGGACCGTGCCGGTCAGGATCCGTCTTTGGCTGCCAAGGCCACACCCTTGATTGGGCCCCTGGTCGAGGAGGCCTCCGGAATCCTCTGGGCAGCTGCAGCCGGGCCTGGGAAACGACATGGTGAGCTTCCAGGTTCCATGCCGAGTCAGCCTGCACCTCTTCCGGACCCCAGGCGCGTGGTGTTGTCAGAGGTTGGCATTGGGTCCTCTTGGGGAGAGAGCCTTAGCTAGGGTTAGGGTTCGGTCCAGGGATGTCGCCAGGGCCGAAGCGACTCCGGTCTCGTGATCTCGCTCGAGGGCTGAAGTGAGGACCCATGCAGCAAGGCGGCTCAAGTGCAGGGTTAGGGGTCGAGGCCGGCTTAGGTTTCGGTGGAGGGTCCCCGTTCGGTGTGGGGTTAGGGTTAGGGTTAGGTCCCAGGAGGCTCCAGGCGCCGAACCCACAGCAGGGCAGTGGTCTTCCCGAAGGCCTGAGTTGAGGGCACAAGGGACCGTGCCGGTCAGGATCCGTCTTTGGCTGCCAAGGCCACAGACGTCGATCGGCCCCTGTTCGAGGAGGCCTCCGGAATCCTCTCGGTCAGCTGCACACGGGCCTGGGAAACCACATGGTGAGCTTGCAGCTTCCATGCCGAATCAGCCTGCACCGCCTCTGGAACCCAGGCGCGTGGTCTTGTCAGACTTTGCAATGGGGTTCTCATGGGGAGGGAGCCTTAGCTAGGGTTAGGGTTTGGTCCAGGGACGTCGCCAGGGCTGAATCGACTCCAGTCTCGTGATCTCCCTCGAGGGCTGAAGTGAGGGCCCATGCCAGAAGGCGGCTCCATTGCAGGGTTAGGGTTCGAGGCAGGCTTAGGTTGCGGTGGAGGGTCCCGGTTCGGGGTACGGTTAGGGTTAGGGTTAGGTCCCAGGAGGCTCCAGGCGCCCAACCCACAGCAGGGCAGTGTTCTCCCCGAAGGGCTGAGTTGAGGGCACAAGGGACCGTGCCGGTCAGGATCCGTCTTTGGCTGCCAAGGCCACACACGTGATTGGGCCCCTGGTCGAGGAGGCCTCCGGAATCCTCTGGGCAGCTGCAGCCGGGCCTGGGAAACCAAATGGTGAGCTTCCAGGTTCCATGCCGAGTCAGCCTGCACCTCTTCCGGACCCCAGGCGCGTGGTGTTGTCAGAGGTTGGCATTGGGTCCTCTTGGGGAGAGAGCCTTAGCTAGGGTTAGGGTTCGGTCCAGGGACGTCGCCAGGGCCGACGCGACTCCGGTCTCGTGATCTCCCTCGAGGGCTGAAGTGAGGGCCCATGCAGCAAGGCGGCTCAAGTGCAGGGTTAGGGGTCGAGGCCGGCTTAGGTTTCGGTGGAGGGTCCCCGTTCGGTGTGGGGTTAGGGTTAGGGTTAGGTCCCAGGAGGCTCCAGGCGCCGAACCCACAGCAGGGCAGTGGTCTTCCCGAAGGCCTGAGTTGATGGCACAAGGGACCGTGACGGTCAGGATCCGTCTTTGGCTGCCAAGGCCACACACGTCGATCGGCCCCTGTTCGAGGAGGCCTCCGGAATCCTCTCGGTCAGCTGCACACGGGCCTGGGAAACCACATGGTGAGCTTGCAGCTTCCATGCCGAGTCAGCCTGCACCGCCTCTGGACCCCAGGCGCGTGGTCTTGACAGACTTTGCAATGGGATCCCCATGGGGAGGGAGCCTGAGCTAGGGTTAGGGTTTGGTCCAGGGACGTCGCCATGGCTGAATCGACTCCAGTCTCGTGATCTCACTCGAGGGCTGAAGTGAGGGCCCATGCCAGAAGGCGGCTCCATTGCAGGGTTAGGGTTCGAGGCAGGCTTAGGTTGCGGTGGAGGGTCCCGGTTCGGGGTACGGTTAGGGTTAGGGTTAGGTCCCAGGAGGCTCCAGGCGCCCAACCCACAGCAGGGCAGTGTTCTCCCCGAAGGGCTGAGTTGAGGGCACAAGGGACCGTGCCGGTCAGGATCCATCTTTGGCTGCCAAGGCCACACCCGTGATTGGGCCCCTGGTCGAGGAGGCCTCCGGAATCCTCTGGGCAGCTGCAGCCGGGCCTGGGAAACGACATGGTGAGCTTCCAGGTTCCATGCCGAGTCAGCCTGCACCTCTTCCGGACCCCAGGCGCGTGGTGTTGTCAGACTTTGGCATGGGGTCCCATGGGGAGGGAGCCTTAGCTAGGGTTAGGGTTTGGTCCAGGGACGTCGCCAGGGCTGAATCGACTCCAGTCTCGTGATCTCACTCGAGGGCTGAAGTGAGGGCCCATGCCAGAAGGCGGCTCAAGTGCAGGGTTAGGGTTCGAGGCAGGCTTACGTTGCGGTGGAGGGTCCCGGTTCGGGATACGGTTAGGGTTAGGGTTAGGTCCCAGGAGGCTCCAGGCGCCCAACCCACAGCAGGGCAGTGTTCTCCCCGAAGGGCTGAGTTGAGGGCACAAGGGACCGTGCCGGTCAGGATCCGTCTTTGGCTGCCAAGGCCACACACGTGATTGGGCCCCTGGTCGAGGAGGCCTCCGGAATCCTCTGGGCAGCTGCAGCCGGGCCTGGGAAACGACATGGTGAGCTTCCAGGTTCCATGCCGAGTCAGCCTGCACCTCTTCCGGACCCCAGGCGCGTGGTGTTGTCAGATGTTGGCATTGGGTCCTCTTGGGGAGAGAGCCTTAGCTAGGGTTAGGGTTCGGTCCAGGGACGTCGCCAGGGCCGACGCGACTCCGGTCTCCTGATCTCCCTCGAGGGCTGAAGTGAGGGCCCATGCAGCAAGGCGGCTCAAGTGCAGGGTTAGGGGTCGAGGCCGGCTTAGGTTTCGGTGGAGGGTCCCCGTTCGGTGTGGGGTTAGGGTTAGGGTTAGTTCCCAGGAGGCTCCAGGCGCCGAACCCACAGCAGGGCAGTGTTCTCCCCGAAGGGCTGAGTTGAGGGCACAAGGGACCGTGCCGGTCAGGATCCGTCTTTGGCTGCCAAGGCCACACACGTGATTGGGCCCCTGGTCGAGGAGGCCTCCGGAATCCTCTGGGCAGCTGCAGCCGGGCCTGGGAAACGACATGGTGAGCTTCCAGGTTCCATGCCGAGTCAGCCTGCACCTCTTCCGGACCCCAGGCGCGTGGTGTTGTCAGATGTTGGCATTGGGTCCTCTTGGGGAGAGAGCCTTAGCTAGGGTTAGGGTTCGGTCCAGGGACGTCGCCAGGGCCGACGCGACTCCGGTCTCGTGATCTCCCTCGAGGGCTGAAGTGAGGGCCCATGCAGCAAGGCGGCTCAAGTGCAAGGTTAGGGGTCGAGGCCGGCTTAGGTTTCGGTGGAGGGTCCCCGTTCGGTGTGGGGTTAGGGTTAGGGTTAGGTCCCAGGAGGCTCCAGGCGCCGAACCCACAGCAGGGCAGTGGTCTTCCCGAAGGCCTGAGTTGAGGGCACAAGGGACCATGCCGGTCAGGATCCGTATTTGGCTGCCAAGGCCACAGACGTCGATCGGCCCCTGTTCGAGGAGGCCTCCGGAATCCTCTCGGTCAGCTGCACACGGGCCTGGGAAACCACATGGTGAGCTTGCAGCTTCCATGCCGAGTCAGCCTGCACCGCCTCTGGACCCCAGGCGCGTGGTCTTGTCAGACTTTGCAAAGGGATCCCCATGGGGAGGGAGCCTGAGCTAGGGTTAGGGTTTGGTCCAGGGACGTCGCCAGGGCTGAATCGACTCCAGTCTCGTGATCTCACTCGAGGGCTGAAGTGAGGGCCCATGCCAGAAGGCGGCTCCATTGCAGGGTTAGCGTTCGAGGCAGGCTTAGGTTGCGGTGGAGGGTCCCGGTTCGGGGTACGGTTAGGGTTAGGGTTAGGTCCCAGGAGGCTCCAGGCGCCCAACCCACAGCAGGGCAGTGTTCCCCCGAATGGCTGAGTTGAGGTCACAAGGGACCGTGCCGGTCAGGATCCGTCTTTGGCTGCCAAGGCCACACCCGTGATTGGGCCCCTGGTCGAGGAGGCCTCCGGAATCCTCTGGGCAGCTGCAGCCGGGCCTGGGAAACGACATGGTGAGCTTCCAGGTTCCATGCCGACTCAGCCTGCACCTCTTCCGGACCCCAGGCGCGTGGTGTTGTCAGAGGTTGGCATTGGGTCCTCTTGGGGAGAGAGCCTTAGCTAGGGTTAGGGTTCGGTCCAGGGATGTCGCCAGGGCCGAAGCGACTCCGGTCTCGTGATCTCGCTCGAGGGCTGAAGTGAGGGCCCATGCAGCAAGGCGGCTCAAGTGCAGGGTTAGGGGTCGAGGCCGGCTTAGGTTTCGGTGGAGGGTCCCCGTTCGGTGTGGGGTTAGGGTTAGGGTTAGGTCCCAGGAGGCTCCAGGCGCCGAACCCACAGCAGGGCAGTGGTCTTCCCGAAGGCCTGAGTTGAGGGCACAAGGGACCGTGCCGGTCAGGATCCGTCTTTGGCTGCCAAGGCCACAGACGTCGATCGGCCCCTGTTCGAGGAGGCCTCCGGAATCCTCTCGGTCAGCTGCACACGGGCCTGGGAAACCACATGGTGAGCTTGCAGCTTCCATGCCGAGTCAGCCTGCACCGCCTCTGGACCCCAGGCGCGTGGTCTTGTCAGACTTTGCAATGGGATCCCCATGGGGAGGGAGCCTGAGCTAGGGTTAGGGTTTGGTCCAGGGACGTCGCCAGGGCTGAATCGACTCCAGTCTCGTGATCTCACTCGAGGGCTGAAGTGAGGGCCCATGCCAGAAGGCGGCTCCATTGCAGGGTTAGGGTTCGAGGCAGGCTTAGGTTGCGGTGGAGGGTCCCGGTTCGGGGTACGGTTAGGGTTAGGGTTAGGTCCCAGGAGGCTCCAGGCGCCCAACCCACAGCAGGGCAGTGTTCTCCCCGAAGGGCTGAGTTGAGGGCACAAGGGACCGTGCCGGTCAGGATCCGTCTTTGGCTGCCAAGGCCACACCCGTGATTGGGCCCCTGGTCGAGGAGGCCTCCGGAATCCTCTGGGCAGCTGCAGCCGGGCCTGGGAAACGACATGGTGAGCTTCCAGGTTCCATGCCGAGTCAGCCTGCACCTCTTCCGGACCCCAGGCGCGTGGTGTTGTCAGACTTTGGCATGGGGTCCCATGGGGAGGGAGCCTTAGCTAGGGTTAGGGTTTGGTCCAGGGACGTCGCCAGGGCTGAATCGACTCCAGTCTCGTGATCTCCCTCGAGGGCTGAAGTGAGGGCCCATGCCAGAAGGCGGCTCCATTGCAGGGTTAGGGTTCGAGGCAGGCTTACGTTGCGGTGGAGGGTCCCGGTTCGGGGTACGGTTAGGGTTAGGGTTAGGTCCCAGGAGGCTCCAGGCGCCCAACCCACAGCAGGGCAGTGTTCTCCCCGAAGGGCTGAGTTGAGGGCACAAGGGACCGTGCCGGTCAGGATCCGTCTTTGGCTGCCAAGGCCACACACGTGATTGGGCCCCTGGTCGAGGAGGCCTCCGGAATCCTCTGGGCAGCTGCAGCCAGGCCTGGGAAACGACATGGTGAGCTTCCAGGTTCCATGCCGAGTCAGCCTGCACCTCTTCCGGACCCCAGGCGCGTGGTGTTGTCAGATGTTGGCATTGGGTCCTCTTGGGGAGAGAGCCTTAGCTAGGGTTAGGGTTCGGTCCAGGGACGTCGCCAGGGCCGACGCGACTCCGGTCTCGTGATCTCCCTCGAGGGCTGAAGTGAGGGCCCATGCAGCAAGGCGGCTCAAGTGCAGGGTTAGGGGTCGAGGCCGGCTTAGGTTTCGGTGGAGGGTCCCCGTTCGGTGTGGGGTTAGGGTTAGGGTTAGGTCCCAGGAGGCTCCAGGCGCCGAACCCACAGCAGGGCAGTGGTCTTCCCGAAGGCCTGAGTTGAGGGCACAAGGGACCGTGCCGGTCAGGATCCGTCTTTGGCTGCCAAGGCCACACACGTCGATCGGCCCCTGTTGGAGGAGGCCTCCGGAATCCTCTCGGTCAGCTGCACACGGGCCTGGGAAACCACATGGTGAGCTTGCAGCTTCCATGCCGAGTCAGCCTGCACCGCCTCTGGACCCCAGGCGCGTGGTCTTGTCAGACTTTGGCATGGGGTCCCCATGGGGAGGGAGCCTTAGCTAGGGTTAGGGTTTGGTCCAGGGACGTCGCCAGGGCTGAATCGACTCCAGTCTCGTGATCTCCCTCGAGGGCTGAAGTGAGGGCCCATGCCAGAAGGCGGCTCCATTGCAGGGTTAGGGTTCGAGGCAGGCTTACGTTGCGGTGGAGGGTCCCGGTTCGGGGTACGGTTAGGGTTAGGGTTAGGTCCCAGGAGGCTCCAGGCGCCCAACCCACAGCAGGGCAGTGTTCTCCCCGAAGGGCTGAGTTGAGGGCACAAGGGACCGTGCCGGTCAGGATCCGTCTTTGGCTGCCAAGGCCACACACGTGATTGGGCCCCTGGTCGAGGAGGCCTCCGGAATCCTCTGGGCAGCTGCAGCCGGGCCTGGGAAACGAAATGGTGAGCTTCCAAATTCCATGCCGAGTCAGCCTGCACCTCTTCCGGACCCCAGGCGCGTGGTGTTGTCAGACGTTGGCATTGGGTCCTCTTGGGGAGAGAGCCTTAGCTAGATTTAGGGTTCGGTCCAGGGATGTCGCCAGGGCCGAAGCGACTCCGGTCTCGTGATCTTGCTCGAGGGCTGAAGTGAGGGCCCATGCAGCAAGGCGGCTCAAGTGCAGGGTTAGGGGTCGAGGCCGGCTTAGGTTTCGGTGGAGGGTCCCCGTTCGGTGTGGGGTTAGGGTTAGGGTTAGGTCCCAGGAGGCTCCAGGCGCCGAACCCACAGCAGGGCAGTGGTCTTCCCGAAGGCCTGAGTTGAGGGCACAAGGGACCGTGCCGGTCAGGATCCGTCTTTGGCTGCCAAGGCCACAGACGTCGATCGGCCCCTGTTGGAGGAGGCCTCCGGAATCCTCTCGGTCAGCTGCACACGGGCCTGGGAAACCACATGGTGAGCTTGCAGCTTCCATGCCGAGTCAGCCTGCACCGCCTCTGGACCCCAGGCGCGTGGTCTTGTCAGACTTTGCAATGGGGTCCGCATGGGGAGGGAGCCTTAGCTAGGGTTAGGGTTTGGTCCAGGGACGTCGCCAGGGCTGAATCGACTCCAGTCTCGTGATCTCCCTCGAGGGCTGAAGTGAGGGCCCATGCCAGAAGGCGGCTCCATTGCAGGGTTAGGGTTCGAGGCAGGCTTAGGTTGCGGTGGAGGGTCCCGGTTCGGGGTACGGTTAGGGTTAGGGTTAGGTCCCAGGAGGCTCCAGGCGCCCAAACCACAGCAGGGCAGTGGTCTCCCCCAAGGGCTGAGTTGAGGGCACAAGGGACCGTGCCGGTCAGGATCCGTCTTTGGCTGCCAAGGCCACACACGTGATTGGGCCCCCAGTCGAGGAGGCCTCCGGAATCCTCTGGGCAGCTGCAGCCGGGCCTGGAAAACGACATGGTGAGCTTCCAGGTTCCATGCCGAGTCAGCCTGCACCTCTTCCGGACCCCAGGCGCGTGGTGTTGTCAGACGTTGGCATTGGGTCCTCTTGGGGAGAGAGCCTTAGCTAGGGTTAGGGTTCGGTCCAGGGACGTCGCCAGGGCCGAAGCGACTCCGGTCTCGTGATCTCCCTCGAGGGCTGAAGTGAGGGCCCATGCAGCAAGGCGGCTCAAGTGCAGGGTTAGGGGTCGAGGCCGGCTTAGGTTTCGGTGGAGGGTCCCCGATCGGTGTGGGGTTAGGGTTAGGGTTAGGTCCCAGGAGGCTCCAGGCGCCGAACCCACAGCAGGGCAGTGGTCTTCCCGAAGGCCTGAGTTGAGGGCACAAGGGACCGTGCCGGTCAGGATCCATCTTTGGCTGCCAAGGCCACAGACGTCGATCGGCCCCTGTTCGAGGAGGCCTCCGGAATCCTCTCGGTCAGCTGCACACGGGCCTGGGAAACCACATGGTGAGCTTGCAGCTTCCATGCCGAGTCAGCCTTCACCTCCTCTGGACCCCAGGCGCGTGGTCTTGTCAGACTTTGCAATGGGATCCCCATGGGGAGTGAGCCTGAGCTAGGGTTAGGGTTTGGTCCAGGGACGTCGCCAGGGCTGAATCGACTCCAGTCTCGTGATCTCCCTCGAGGGCTGAAGTGAGGGCCCATGCCAGAAGGCGGCTCCATTGCAGGGTTAGGGTTCGAGGCAGGCTTAGGTTGCGGTGGAGGGTCCCGGTTCGGGGTACGGTTAGGGTTAGGGTTAGGTCCCAGGAGGCTCCAGGCGCCCAACCCACAGCAGGGCAGTGTTCTCCCCGAAGGGCTGAGTTGAGGGCACAAGGGACCGTGCCGGTCAGGATCCGTCTTTGGCTGCCAAGGCCACACCCGTGATTGGGCCCCTGGTCGAGGAGGCCTCCGGAATCCTCTGGGCAGCTGCAGCCGGGCCTGGGAAACGACATGGTGAGCTTCCAGGTTCCATGCCGAGTCAGCCTGCACCTCTTCCGGACCCCAGGCGCGTGGTGTTGTCAGAGGTTGGCATTGGGTCCTCTTGGGGAGAGAGCCTTAGCTAGGGTTAGGGTTCGGTCCAGGGATGTCGCCAGGGCCGAAGCGACTCCGGTCTCGTGATCTCGCTCGAGGGCTGAAGTGAGGGCCCATGCAGCAAGGCGGCTCAAGTGCAGGGTTAGGGGTCGAGGCCGGCTTAGGTTTCGGTGGAGGGTCCCCGTTCGGTGTGGGGTTAGGGTTAGGGTTAGGTCCCAGGAGGCTCCAGGCGCCGAACCCACAGCAGGGCAGTGGTCTTCCCGAAGGCCTGAGTTGAGGGCACAAGGGACCGTGCCGGTCAGGATCCGTCTTTGGCTGCCAAGGCCACACACGTCGATCGGCCCCTGTTCGAGGAGGCCTCCGGAATCCTCTCGGTCAGCTGCACACGGGCCTGGGAAACCACATGGTGAGCTTGCAGCTTCCATGCCGAGTCAGCCTGCACCGCCTCTGGACCCCAGGCACGTGGTCTTGTCAGACTTTGCAATGGGATCCCCATGGGGAGGGAGCCTGAGCTAGGGTTAGGGTTTGGTCCAGGGACGTCGCCAGGGCTGAATCGACTCCAGTCTCGTGATCTCACTCGAGGGCTGAAGTGAGGGCCCATGCCAGAAGGCGGCTCCATTGCAGGGTTAGGGTTCGAGGCAGGCTTAGGTTGCGGTGGAGGGTCCCGGTTCGGGGTACGGTTAGGGTTAGGGTTAGGTCCCAGGAGGCTCCAGGCGCCCAACCCACAGCAGGGCAGTGTTCTCCCCGAAGGGCTGAGTTGAGGGCACAAGGGACCGTGCCGGTCAGGATCCGTCTTTGGCTGCCAAGGCCACACCCGTGATTGGGCCCCTGGTCGAGGAGGCCTCCGGAATCCTCTGGGCAGCTGCAGCCGGGCCTGGGAAACGACATGGTGAGCTTCCAGGTTCCATGCCGAGTCAGCCTGCACCTCTTCCGGACCCCAGGCGCGTGGTGTTGTCAGACTTTGGCATGGGGTCCCATGGGGAGGGAGCCTTAGCTAGGGTTAGGGTTTGGTCCAGGGACGTCGCCAGGGCTGAATCGACTCCAGTCTCGTGATCTCCCTCGAGGGCTGAAGTGAGGGCCCATGCCAGAAGGCGGCTCCATTGCAGGGTTAGGGTTCGAGGCAGGCTTACGTTGCGGTGGAGGGTCCCGGTTCGGGGTACGGTTAGGGTTAGGGTTAGGTCCCAGGAGGCTCCAGGCGCCCAACCCACAGCAGGGCAGTGTTCTCCCCGAAGGGCTGAGTTGAGGGCACAAGGGACCGTGCCGGTCAGGATCCGTCTTTGGCTGCCAAGGCCACACACGTGATTGGGCCCCTGGTCGAGGAGGCCTCCGGAATCCTCTGGGCAGCTGCAGCCGGGCCTGGGAAACGACATGGTGAGCTTCCAGGTTCCATGCCGAGTCAGCCTGCACCTCTTCCGGACCCCAGGCGCGTGGTGTTGTCAGATGTTGGCATTGGGTCCTCTTGGGGAGAGAGCCTTAGCTAGGGTTAGGGTTCGGTCCAGGGACGTCGCCAGGGCCGCCGCGACTCCGGTCTCGTGATCTCCCTCGAGGGCTGAAGTGAGGGCCCATGCAGCAAGGCGGCTCAAGTGCAGGGTTAGGGGTCGAGGCCGGCTTAGGTTTCGGTGGAGGGTCCCCGTTCGGTGTGGGGTTAGGGTTAGGGTTAGGTCCCAGGAGGCTCCAGGCGCCGAACCCACAGCAGGGCAGTGGTCTTCCCGAAGGCCTGAGTTGAGGGCACAAGGGACCGTGCCGGTCAGGATCCGTCTTTGGCTGCCAAGGCCACACACGTCGATCGGCCCCTGTTGGAGGAGGCCTCCGGAATCCTCTCGGTCAGCTGCACACGGGCCTGGGAAACCACATGGTGAGCTTGCAGCTTCCATGCCGAGTCAGCCTGCACCGCCTCTGGACCCCAGGCGCGTGGTCTTGTCAGACTTTGGCATGGGGTCCCCATGGGGAGGGAGCCTTAGCTAGGGTTAGGGTTTGGTCCAGGGACGTCGCCAGGGCTGAATCGACTCCAGTCTCGTGATCTCCCTCGAGGGCTGAAGTGAGGGCCCATGCCAGAAGGCGGCTCCATTGCAGGGTTAGGGTTCGAGGCAGGCTTAGGTTGCGGTGGAGGGTCCCGGTTCGGGGTACGGTTAGGGTTAGGGTTAGGTCCCAGGAGGCTCCAGGCGCCCAACCCACAGCAGGGCAGTGTTCTCCCTGAAGGGCTCAGTTGAGGGCACAAGGGACCGTGCCGGTCAGGATCCGTCTTTGGCTGCCAAGGCCACACCCGTGATTGGGCCCCTGGTCGAGGAGGCCTCCGGAATCCTCTGGGCAGCTGCAGCCGGGCCTGGGAAACGACCTGGTGAGCTTCCAGGTTCCATGCCGAGTCAGCCTGCACCTCTTCCGGACCCCAAGCGCGTGGTGTTGTCAGACGTTGGCATTGGGTCCTCTTGGGGAGAGAGCCTTAGCTAGGGTTAGGGTTCGGTCCAGGGACGTCGCCAGGGCCGACGCGACTCCGGTCTCGTGATCTCCCTCGAGGGCTGAAGTGAGGGCCCATGCAGCAAGGCGGCTCAAGTGCAGGGTTAGGGGTCGAGGCCGGCTTAGGTTTCGGTGGAGGGTCCCCGTTCGGTGTGGGGTTAGGGTTAGGGTTAGGTCCCAGGAGGCTCCAGGCGCCGAACCCACAGCAGGGCAGTGGTCTTCCCGAAGGCCTGAGTTGAGGGCACAAGGGACCATGCCGGTCAGGATCCGTCTTTGGCTGCCAAGGCCACAGACGTCGATCGGCCCCTGTTCGAGGAGGCCTCCGGAATCCTCTCGGTCAGCTGCACACGGGCCTGGGAAACCACATGGTGAGCTTGCAGCTTCCATGCCGAGTCAGCCTGCACCGCCTCTGGACCCCAGGCGCGTGGTCTTGTCAGACTTTGCAATGGGATCCCCATGGGGAGGGAGCCTGAGCTAGGGTTAGGGTTTGGTCCAGGGACGTCGCCAGGGCTGAATCGACTCCAGTCTCGTGATCTCACTCGAGGGCTGAAGTGAGGGCCCATGCCAGAAGGCGGCTCCATTGCAGGGTTAGGGTTCGAGGCAGGCTTACGTTGCGGTGGAGGGTCCCGGGTCGGGGTACGGTTAGGGTTAGGGTTAGGTCCCAGGAGGCTCCAGGCGCCCAACCCACAGCAGGGCAGTGTTCTCCCCGAAGGGCTGAGTTGAGGGCACAAGGGACCGTGCCGGTCAGGATCCGTCTTTGGCTGCCAAGGCCACACACGTGATTGGGCCCCTGGTCGAGGAGGCCTCCGGAATCCTCTGGGCAGCTGCAGCCGGGCCTGGGAAACGACATGGTGAGCTTCCAGGTTCCATGCCGAGTCAGCCTGCACCTCTTCCGGACCCCAGGCGCGTGGTGTTGTCAGAGGTTGGCATTGGGTCCTCTTGGGGAGAGAGCCTTAGCTAGGGTTAGGGTTCGGTCCAGGGATGTCGCCAGGGCCGAAGCGACTCCGGTCTCGTGATCTCCCTCGAGGGCTGAAGTGAGGGCCCATGCAGCAAGGCGGCTCAAGTGCAGGGTTAGGGGTCGAGGCCGGCTTAGGTTTCGGTGGAGGGTCCCCGTTCGGTGTGGGGTTAGGGTTAGGGTTAGGTCCCAGGAGGCTCCAGGCGCCGAACCCACAGCAGGGCAGTGGTCTTCCCGAAGGCCTGAGTTGAGGGCACAAGGGACCGTGCCGGTCAGGATCCGTCTTTGGCTGCCAAGGCCACAGACGTCGATCGGCCCCTGTTCGAGGAGGCCTCCGGAATCCTCTCGATCAGCTGCACACGGGCCTGGGAAACCACATGGTGAGCTTGCAGCTTCCATGCCGAGTCAGCCTGCACCGCCTCTGGACCCCAGGCGCGTGGTCTTGTCAGACTTTGCAATGGGGTTCTCATGGGGAGGGAGCCTGAGCTAGGGTTAGGGTTTGGTCCAGGGACGTCCCCAGGGCCGAATCGACTCCAGTCTCGTGATCTCCCTCGAGGGCTGAAGTGAGGGCCCATGCCAGAAGGCGGCTCCATTGCAGGGTTAGGGTTCGAGGCAGGCTTAGGTTGCGGTGGAGGGTCCCGGTTCGGGGTACGGTTAGGGTTAGGGTTAGGTCCCAGGAGGCTCCAGGCGCCCAACCCACAGCAGGGCAGTGTTCTCCCTGAAGGGCTCAGTTGAGGGCACAAGGGACCGTGCCGGTCAGGATCCGTCTTTGGCTGCCAAGGCCACACCCGTGATTGGGCCCCTGGTCGAGGAGGCCTCCGGAATCCTCTGGGCAGCTGCAGCCGGGCCTGGGAAACGACCTGGTGAGCTTCCAGGTTCCATGCCGAGTCAGCCTGCACCTCTTCCGGACCCCAAGCGCGTGGTGTTGTCAGACGTTGGCATTGGGTCCTCTTGGGGAGAGAGCCTTAGCTAGGGTTAGGGTTCGGTCCAGGGACGTCGCCAGGGCCGACGCGACTCCGGTCTCGTGATCTCCCTCGAGGGCTGAAGTGAGGGCCCATGCAGCAAGGCGGCTCAAGTGCAGGGTTAGGGGTCGAGGCCGGCTTAGGTTTCGGTGGAGGGTCCCCGTTCGGTGTGGGGTTAGGGTTAGGGTTAGGTCCCAGGAGGCTCCAGGCGCCGAACCCACAGCAGGGCAGTGGTCTTCCCGAAGGCCTGAGTTGAGGGCACAAGGGACCATGCCGGTCAGGATCCGTCTTTGGCTGCCAAGGCCACAGACGTCGATCGGCCCCTGTTGGAGGAGGCCTCCGGAATCCTCTCGGTCAGCTGCACACGGGCCTGGGAAACCACATGGTGAGCTTGCAGCTTCCATGCCGAGTCAGCCTGCACCGCCTCTGGACCCCAGGCGCGTGGTCTTGTCAGACTTTGCAATGGGATCCCCATGGGGAGGGAGCCTGAGCTAGGGTTAGGGTTTGGTCCAGGGACGTCGCCAGGGCTGAATCGACTCCAGTCTCGTGATCTCCCTCGAGGGCTGAAGTGAGGGCCCATGCCAGAAGGCGGCTCCATTGCAGGGTTAGGGTTCGAGGCAGGCTTACGTTGCGGTGGAGGGTCCCGGTTCGGGGTACGGTTAGGGTTAGGTCCCAGGAGGCTCCAGGCGCCCAACCCACAGCAGGGCAGTGTTCTCCCCGAAGGGCTGAGTTGAGGGCACAAGGGACCGTGCCGGTCAGGATCCGTCTTTGGCTGCCAAGGCCACACACGTGATTGGGCCCCTGGTCGAGGAGGCCTCCGGAATCCTCTGGGCAGCTGCAGCCGGGCCTGGGAAACGACATGGTGAGCTTCCAGGTTCCATGCCGAGTCAGCCTGCACCTCTTCATGACCCCAGGTGCGTGGTGTTGTCAGACGTTGGCATTGGGTCCTCTTGGGGAGATAGCCTTAGCTAGGGTTAGGGTTCGGTCCAGGGACGTCGCCAGGGCCGACGCGACTCCGGTCTCGTGATCTCCCTCGAGGGCTGAAGTGAGGGCCCATGCAGCAAGGCGGCTCAAGTGCAGGGTTAGGGGTCGAGGCCGGCTTAGGTTTCGGTGGAGGGTCCCCGTTCGGTGTGGGGTTAGGGTTAGGGTTAGGTCCCAGGAGGCTCCAGGCGCCGAACCCACAGCAGGGCAGTGGTCTTCCCGAAGGCCTGAGTTGAGGGCACAAGGGACCGTGCCGGTCAGGATCCGTCTTTGGCTGCCAAGGCCACACACGTCGATCGGCCCCTGTTCGAGGAGGCCTCCGGAATCCTCTCGGTCAGCTGCACACGGGCCTGGGAAACCACATGGTGAGCTTGCAGCTTCCATGCCGAGTCAGCCTGCACCGCCTCTGGACCCCAGGCGCGTGGTCTTGTCAGACTTTGCAATGGGGTTCTCATGGGGAGGGAGCCTTAGCTAGGGTTAGGGTTTGGTCCAGGGACGTCGCCAGGGCTGAATCGACTCCAGTCTCGTGATCTCCCTTGAGGGCTGAAGTGAGGGCCCATGCCAGAAGGCGGCTCCATTGCAGGGTTAGGGTTCGAGGCAGGCTTAGGTTGCGGTGGAGGGTCCCGGTTCGGGGTACGGTTAGGGTTAGGGTTAGGTCCCAGGAGGCTCCAGGCGCCCAACCCACAGCAGGGCAGTGTTCTCCCTGAAGGGCTGAGTTGAGGGTACAAGGGACCGTGCCGGTCAGGATCCGTCTTTGGCTGCCAAGGCCACACCCGTGATTGGGCCCCTGGTCGAGGAGGCCTCTGGAATCCTCTGGGCAGCTGCAGCCGGGCCTGGGAAACGACCTGGTGAGCTTCCAGGTTCCATGCCGAGTCAGCCTGCACCTCTTCCGGACCCCAAGCGCGTGGTGTTGTCAGACGTTGGCAGTGGGTCCTCTTGGGGAGAGAGCCTTAGCTAGGGTTAGGGTTCGGTCCAGGGACGTCGCCAGGGCCGACGCGACTCCGGTCTCGTGATCTCCCTCGAGGGCTGAAGTGAGGGCCCATGCAGCAAGGCGGCTCAAGTGCAGGGTTAGGGGTCGAGGCCGGCTTAGGTTTCGGTGGAGGGTCCCCGTTCGGTGTGGGGTTAGGGTTAGGGTTAGGTCCCAGGAGGCTCCAGGCGCCGAACCCACAGCAGGGCAGTGGTCTTCCCGAAGGCCTGAGTTGAGGGCACAAGGGACCGTGCCGGTCAGGATCCGTCTTTGGCTGCCAAGGCCACAGACGTCGATCGGCCCCTGTTCGAGGAGGCCTCCGGAATCCTCTCGGTCAGCTGCACACGGGCCTGGGAAACCACATGGTGAGCTTGCAGCTTCCATGCCGAGTCAGCCTGCACCGCCTCTGGACCCCAGGCGCGTGATCTTGTCAGACTTAGCAATGGGATCCCCATGGGGAGGGAGCCTGAGCTAGGGTTAGGGTTTGGTCCAGGGACGTCGCCAGGGCTGAATCGACTCCAGTCTCGTGATCTCCCTCGAGGGCTGAAGTAAGGGCCCATGCCAGAAGGCGGCTCCATTGCAGGGTTAGGGTTCGAGGCAGGCTTAGGTTGCGGTGGAGGGTCCCGGTTCGGGGTACGGTTAGGGTTAGGGTTAGGTCCCAGGAGGCTCCAGGCGCCCTACCCACAGCAGGGCAGTTCTCTCCCCGAAGGGCTGAGTTGAGGGCACAAGGACCGTGCCGGTCAGGATCCGTCTTTGGCTGCCAAGGCCACACACGTGATTGGGCCCCTGGTCGAGGAGGCCTCCGGAATCCTCTGGGCAGCTGCAGCCGGGCCTGGAAAACGACATGGTGAGCTTCCAGGTTCCATGCCGAGTCAGCCTGCACCTCTTCCGGACCCCAGGCGCGTGGTGTTGTCAGACGTTGGCATTGGGTCCTCTTGGGGAGAGAGCCTTAGCTAGGGTTAGGGTTCGGTCCAGGGACGTCGCCAGGGCCGAAGCGACTCCGGTCTCGTGATCTCGCTCGAGGGTTGAAGTGAGGGCCCATGCAGCAAGGCGGCTCAAGTGCAGGGTTAGGGGTCGAGGCCGGCTTAGGTTTCGGTGGAGGGTCCCCGTTCGGTGTGGGGTTAGGGTTAGGGTTAGGTCCCAGGAGGCTCCAGGCGCCGAACCCACAGCAGGGCAGTGGTCTTCCCGAAGGCCTGAGTTGAGGGCACAAGGGACCGTGCCGGTCAGGATCCGTCTTTGGCTGCCAAGGCCACACACGTCGATCGGCCCTTGTTGGAGGAGGCCTCCGGAATCCTCTCGGTCAGCTGCACACGGGCCTGGGAAACCACATGGTGAGCTTGCAGCTTCCATGCCGAGTCAGCCTGCACCGCCTCTGGACCCCAGGCGCATGGTCTTGTCAGACTTTGCAATGGGATCCCCATGGGGAGGGAGCCTGAGCTAGGGTTAGGGTTTGGTCCAGGGACGTCGCCAGGGCTGAATCGACTCCAGTCTCGTGATCTCCCTCGAGGGCTGAAGTGAGGGCCCATGCCAAAAGGCGGCTCCATTGCAGGGTTAGGGTTCGAGGCAGGCTTAGGTTGCGGTGGAGGGTCCCGGTTCGGGGTACGGTTAGGGTTAGGGTTAGGTCCCAGGAGGCTCCAGGCGCCCAACCCACAGCAGGGCAGTGTTCTCCCTGAAGGGCTCAGTTGAGGGCACAAGGGACCGTGCCGGTCAGGATCCGTCTTTGGCTGCCAAGGCCACACACGTGATTGGGCCCCTGGTCGAGGAGGCCTCCGGAATCCTCTGGGCAGCTGCAGCCGGGCCTGGGAAACGACCTGGTGAGCTTCCAGGTTCCATGCCGAGTCAGCCTGCACCTCGTCCGGACCCCAGGCGCGTGGTGTTGTCAGACGTTGGCTTTGGGTCCTCTTGGGGAGAGAGCCTTAGCTAGGGTTAGGGTTCGGTCCAGGGACGTCGCCAGGGCCGACGCGACTCCGGTCTCGTGATCTCCCTCGAGGGCTGAAGTGAGGGCCCATGCAGCAAGGCGGCTCAAGTGCAGGGTTAGGGGTCGAGGCCGGCTTAGGTTTCGGTGGAGGGTCCCCGTTCGGTGTGGGGTTAGGGTTAGGGTTAGGTCCCAGGAGGCTCCAGGCGCCGAACCCACAGCAGGGCAGTGGTCTTCCCGAAGGCCTGAGTTGAGGGCACAAGGGACCATGCCGGTCAGGATCCGTCTTTGGCTGCCAAGGCCACAGACGTCGATCGGCCCCTGTTGGAGGAGGCCTCCGGAATCCTCTCGGTCAGCTGCACACGGGCCTGGGAAACCACATGGTGAGCTTGCAGCTTCCATGCCGAGTCAGCCTGCACCGCCTCTGGACCCCAGGCGCGTGGTCTTGTCAGACTTTGCAATGGGATCCCCATGGGGAGGGAGCCTGAGCTAGGGTTAGGGTTTGGTCCAGGGACGTCGCCAGGGCTGAATCGACTCCAGTCTCGTGATCTCCCTCGAGGGCTGAAGTGAGGGCCCATGCCAGAAGGCGGCTCCATTGCAGGGTTAGGGTTCGAGGCAGGCTTACGTTGCGGTGGAGGGTCCCGGTTCGGGGTACGGTTAGGGTTAGGTCCCAGGAGGCTCCAGGCGCCCAACCCACAGCAGGGCAGTGTTCTCCCCGAAGGGCTGAGTTGAGGGCACAAGGGACCGTGCCGGTCAGGATCCGTCTTTGGCTGCCAAGGCCACACACGTGATTGGGCCCCTGGTCGAGGAGGCCTCCGGAATCCTCTGGGCAGCTGCAGCCGGGCCTGGGAAACGACATGGTGAGCTTCCAGGTTCCATGCCGAGTCAGCCTGCACCTCTTCCGGACCCCAGGTGCGTGGTGTTGTCAGACGTTGGCATTGGGTCCTCTTGGGGAGATAGCCTTAGCTAGGGTTAGGGTTCGGTCCAGGGACGTCGCCAGGGCCGACGCGACTCCGGTCTCGTGATCTCCCTCGAGGGCTGAAGTGAGGGCCCATGCAGCAAGGCGGCTCAAGTGCAGGGTTAGGGGTCGAGGCCGGCTTAGGTTTCGGTGGAGGGTCCCCGTTCGGTGTGGGGTTAGGGTTAGGGTTAGGTCCCAGGAGGCTCCAGGCGCCGAACCCACAGCAGGGCAGTGGTCTTCCCGAAGGCCTGAGTTGAGGGCACAAGGGACCGTGCCGGTCAGGATCCGTCTTTGGCTGCCAAGGCCACACACGTCGATCGGCCCCTGTTCGAGGAGGCCTCCGGAATCCTCTCGGTCAGCTGCACACGGGCCTGGGAAACCACATGGTGAGCTTGCAGCTTCCATGCCGAGTCAGCCTGCACCGCCTCTGGACCCCAGGCGCGTGGTCTTGTCAGACTTTGCAATGGGGTTCTCATGGGGAGGGAGCCTTAGCTAGGGTTAGGGTTTGGTCCAGGGACGTCGCCAGGGCTGAATCGACTCCAGTCTCGTGATCTCCCTTGAGGGCTGAAGTGAGGGCCCATGCCAGAAGGCGGCTCCATTGCAGGGTTAGGGTTCGAGGCAGGCTTAGGTTGCGGTGGAGGGTCCCGGTTCGGGGTACGGTTAGGGTTAGGGTTAGGTCCCAGGAGGCTCCAGGCGCCCAACCCACAGCAGGGCAGTGTTCTCCCTGAAGGGCTGAGTTGAGGGTACAAGGGACCGTGCCGGTCAGGATCCGTCTTTGGCTGCCAAGGCCACACCCGTGATTGGGCACCTGGTCGAGGAGGCCTCTGGAATCCTCTGGGCAGCTGCAGCCGGGCCTGGGAAACGACCTGGTGAGCTTCCAGGTTCCATGCCGAGTCAGCCTGCACCTCTTCCGGACCCCAAGCGCGTGGTGTTGTCAGACGTTGGCATTGGGTCCTCTTGGGGAGAGAGCCTTAGCTAGGGTTAGGGTTCGGTCCAGGGACGTCGCCAGGGCCGACCCGACTCCGGTCTCGTGATCTCCCTCGAGGGCTGAAGTGAGGGCCCATGCAGCAAGGCGGCTCAAGTGCAGGGTTAGGGGTCGAGGCCGGCTTAGGTTTCGGTGGAGGGTCCCCGTTCGGTGTGGGGTTAGGGTTAGGGTTAGGTCCCAGGAGGCTCCAGGCGCCGAACCCACAGCAGGGCAGTGGTCTTCCCGAAGGCCTGAGTTGAGGGCACAAGGGACCGTGCCGGTCAGGATCCGTCTTTGGCTGCCAAGGCCACAGACGTCGATCGGCCCCTGTTCGAGGAGGCCTCCGGAATCCTCTCGGTCAGCTGCACACGGGCCTGGGAAACCACATGGTGAGCTTGCAGCTTCCATGCCGAGTCAGCCTGCACCGCCTCTGGACCCCAGGCGCGTGATCTTGTCAGACTTTGCAATGGGATCCCCATGGGGAGGGAGCCTGAGCTAGGGTTAGGGTTTGGTCCAGGGACGTCGCCAGGGCTGAATCGACTCCAGTCTCGTGATCTCCCTCGAGGGCTGAAGTAAGGGCCCATGCCAGAAGGCGGCTCCATTGCAGGGTTAGGGTTCGAGGCAGGCTTAGGTTGCGGTGGAGGGTCCCGGTTCGGGGTACGGTTAGGGTTAGGGTTAGGTCCCAGGAGGCTCCAGGCGCCCTACCCACAGCAGGGCAGTTCTCTCCCCGAAGGGCTGAGTTGAGGGCACAAGGACCGTGCCGGTCAGGATCCGTCTTTGGCTGCCAAGGCCACACACGTGATTGGGCCCCTGGTCGAGGAGGCCTCCGGAATCCTCTGGGCAGCTGCAGCCGGGCCTGGAAAACGACATGGTGAGCTTCCAGGTTCCATGCCGAGTCAGCCTGCACCTCTTCCGGACCCCAGGCGCGTGGTGTTGTCAGACGTTGGCATTGGGTCCTCTTGGGGAGAGAGCCTTAGCTAGGGTTAGGGTTCGGTCCAGGGACGTCGCCAGGGCCGAAGCGACTCCGGTCTCGTGATCTCGCTCGAGGGTTGAAGTGAGGGCCCATGCAGCAAGGCGGCTCAAGTGCAGGGTTAGGGGTCGAGGCCGGCTTAGGTTTCGGTGGAGGGTCCCCGTTCGGTGTGGGGTTAGGGTTAGGGTTAGGTCCCAGGAGGCTCCAGGCGCCGAACCCACAGCAGGGCAGTGGTCTTCCCGAAGGCCTGAGTTGAGGGCACAAGGGACCGTGCCGGTCAGGATCCGTCTTTGGCTGCCAAGGCCACACACGTCGATCGGCCCTTGTTGGAGGAGGCCTCCGGAATCCTCTCGGTCAGCTGCACACGGGCCTGGGAAACCACATGGTGAGCTTGCAGCTTCCATGCCGAGTCAGCCTGCACCGCCTCTGGACCCCAGGCGCATGGTCTTGTCAGACTTTGCAATGGGATCCCCATGGGGAGGGAGCCTGAGCTAGGGTTAGGGTTTGGTCCAGGGACGTCGCCAGGGCTGAATCGACTCCAGTCTCGTGATCTCCCTCGAGGGCTGAAGTGAGGGCCCATGCCAAAAGGCGGCTCCATTGCAGGGTTAGGGTTCGAGGCAGGCTTAGGTTGCGGTGGAGGGTCCCGGTTCGGGGTACGGTTAGGGTTAGGGTTAGGTCCCAGGAGGCTCCAGGCGCCCAACCCACAGCAGGGCAGTGTTCTCCCTGAAGGGCTCAGTTGAGGGCACAAGGGACCGTGCCGGTCAGGATCCGTCTTTGGCTGCCAAGGCCACACACGTGATTGGGCCCCTGGTCGAGGAGGCCTCCGGAATCCTCTGGGCAGCTGCAGCCGGGCCTGGGAAACGACCTGGTGAGCTTCCAGGTTCCATGCCGAGTCAGCCTGCACCTCGTCCGGACCCCAGGCGCGTGGTGTTGTCAGACGTTGGCTTTGGGTCCTCTTGGGGAGAGAGCCTTAGCTAGGGTTAGGGTTCGGTCCAGGGACGTCGCCAGGGCCGACGCGACTCCGGTCTCGTGATCTCCCTCGAGGGCTGAAGTGAGGGCCCATGCAGCAAGGCGGCTCAAGTGCAGGGTTAGGGGTCGAGGCCGGCTTAGGTTTCGGTGGAGGGTCCCCGTTCGGTGTGGGGTTAGGGTTAGGGTTAGGTCCCAGGAGGCTCCAGGCGCCGAACCCACAGCAGGGCAGTGGTCTTCCCGAAGGCCTGAGTTGAGGGCACAAGGGACCATGCCGGTCAGGATCCGTCTTTGGCTGCCAAGGCCACAGACGTCGATCGGCCCCTGTTGGAGGAGGCCTCCGGAATCCTCTCGGTCAGCTGCACACGGGCCTGGGAAACCACATGGTGAGCTTGCAGCTTCCATGCCGAGTCAGCCTGCACCGCCTCTGGACCCCAGGCGCGTGGTCTTGTCAGACTTTGCAATGGGATCCCCATGGGGAGGGAGCCTGAGCTAGGGTTAGGGTTTGGTCCAGGGACGTCGCCAGGGCTGAATCGACTCCAGTCTCGTGATCTCCCTCGAGGGCTGAAGTGAGGGCCCATGCCAGAAGGCGGCTCCATTGCAGGGTTAGGGTTCGAGGCAGGCTTACGTTGCGGTGGAGGGTCCCGGTTCGGGGTACGGTTAGGGTTAGGTCCCAGGAGGCTCCAGGCGCCCAACCCACAGCAGGGCAGTGTTCTCCCCGAAGGGCTGAGTTGAGGGCACAAGGGACCGTGCCGGTCAGGATCCGTCTTTGGCTGCCAAGGCCACACACGTGATTGGGCCCCTGGTCGAGGAGGCCTCCGGAATCCTCTGGGCAGCTGCAGCCGGGCCTGGGAAACGACATGGTGAGCTTCCAGGTTCCATGCCGAGTCAGCCTGCACCTCTTCCGGACCCCAGGTGCGTGGTGTTGTCAGACGTTGGCATTGGGTCCTCTTGGGGAGATAGCCTTAGCTAGGGTTAGGGTTCGGTCCAGGGACGTCGCCAGGGCCGACGCGACTCCGGTCTCGTGATCTCCCTCGAGGGCTGAAGTGAGGGCCCATGCAGCAAGGCGGCTCAAGTGCAGGGTTAGGGGTCGAGGCCGGCTTAGGTTTCGGTGGAGGGTCCCCGTTCGGTGTGGGGTTAGGGTTAGGGTTAGGTCCCAGGAGGCTCCAGGCGCCGAACCCACAGCAGGGCAGTGGTCTTCCCGAAGGCCTGAGTTGAGGGCACAAGGGACCGTGCCGG
The DNA here is from genome assembly GCF_024362965.1 of Panthera pardus. NCBI lineage: Eukaryota > Metazoa > Chordata > Mammalia > Carnivora > Felidae > Panthera > Panthera pardus. The sequence goes on from NW_026526894.1 coordinate 247,310, forward strand.
TCAGGATCCGTCTTTGGCTGCCAAGGCCACACACGTCGATCGGCCCCTGTTCGAGGAGGCCTCCGGAATCCTCTCGGTCAGCTGCACACGGGCCTGGGAAACCACATGGTGAGCTTGCAGCTTCCATGCCGAGTCAGCCTGCACCGCCTCTGGACCCCAGGCGCGTGGTCTTGTCAGACTTTGCAATGGGGTTCTCATGGGGAGGGAGCCTTAGCTAGGGTTAGGGTTTGGTCCAGGGACGTCGCCAGGGCTGAATCGACTCCAGTCTCGTGATCTCCCTTGAGGGCTGAAGTGAGGGCCCATGCCAGAAGGCGGCTCCATTGCAGGGTTAGGGTTCGAGGCAGGCTTAGGTTGCGGTGGAGGGTCCCGGTTCGGGGTACGGTTAGGGTTAGGGTTAGGTCCCAGGAGGCTCCAGGCGCCCAACCCACAGCAGGGCAGTGTTCTCCCTGAAGGGCTGAGTTGAGGGTACAAGGGACCGTGCCGGTCAGGATCCGTCTTTGGCTGCCAAGGCCACACCCGTGATTGGGCACCTGGTCGAGGAGGCCTCTGGAATCCTCTGGGCAGCTGCAGCCGGGCCTGGGAAACGACCTGGTGAGCTTCCAGGTTCCATGCCGAGTCAGCCTGCACCTCTTCCGGACCCCAAGCGCGTGGTGTTGTCAGACGTTGGCATTGGGTCCTCTTGGGGAGAGAGCCTTAGCTAGGGTTAGGGTTCGGTCCAGGGACGTCGCCAGGGCCGACCCGACTCCGGTCTCGTGATCTCCCTCGAGGGCTGAAGTGAGGGCCCATGCAGCAAGGCGGCTCAAGTGCAGGGTTAGGGGTCGAGGCCGGCTTAGGTTTCGGTGGAGGGTCCCCGTTCGGTGTGGGGTTAGGGTTAGGGTTAGGTCCCAGGAGGCTCCAGGCGCCGAACCCACAGCAGGGCAGTGGTCTTCCCGAAGGCCTGAGTTGAGGGCACAAGGGACCGTGCCGGTCAGGATCCGTCTTTGGCTGCCAAGGCCACAGACGTCGATCGGCCCCTGTTCGAGGAGGCCTCCGGAATCCTCTCGGTCAGCTGCACACGGGCCTGGGAAACCACATGGTGAGCTTGCAGCTTCCATGCCGAGTCAGCCTGCACCGCCTCTGGACCCCAGGCGCGTGATCTTGTCAGACTTTGCAATGGGATCCCCATGGGGAGGGAGCCTGAGCTAGGGTTAGGGTTTGGTCCAGGGACGTCGCCAGGGCTGAATCGACTCCAGTCTCGTGATCTCCCTCGAGGGCTGAAGTAAGGGCCCATGCCAGAAGGCGGCTCCATTGCAGGGTTAGGGTTCGAGGCAGGCTTAGGTTGCGGTGGAGGGTCCCGGTTCGGGGTACGGTTAGGGTTAGGGTTAGGTCCCAGGAGGCTCCAGGCGCCCTACCCACAGCAGGGCAGTTCTCTCCCCGAAGGGCTGAGTTGAGGGCACAAGGACCGTGCCGGTCAGGATCCGTCTTTGGCTGCCAAGGCCACACACGTGATTGGGCCCCTGGTCGAGGAGGCCTCCGGAATCCTCTGGGCAGCTGCAGCCGGGCCTGGAAAACGACATGGTGAGCTTCCAGGTTCCATGCCGAGTCAGCCTGCACCTCTTCCGGACCCCAGGCGCGTGGTGTTGTCAGACGTTGGCATTGGGTCCTCTTGGGGAGAGAGCCTTAGCTAGGGTTAGGGTTCGGTCCAGGGACGTCGCCAGGGCCGAAGCGACTCCGGTCTCGTGATCTCGCTCGAGGGCTGAAGTGAGGGCCCATGCAGCAAGGCGGCTCAAGTGCAGGGTTAGGGGTTGAGGCCGGCTTAGGTTTCGGTGGAGGGTCCCCGTTCGGTGTGGGGTTAGGGTTAGGGTTAGGTCCCAGGAGGCTCCAGGCGCCGAACCCACAGCAGGGCAGTGGTCTTCCCGAAGGCCTGAGTTGAGGGCACAAGGGACCGTGCCGGTCAGGATCCGTCTTTGGCTGCCAAGGCCACAGACGTCGATCGGCCCTTGTTGGAGGAGGCCTCCGGAATCCTCTCGGTCAGCTGCACACGGGCCTGGGAAACCACATGGTGAGCTTGCAGCTTCCATGCCGAGTCAGCCTGCACCGCCTCTGGACCCCAGGCGCATGGTCTTGTCAGACTTTGCAATGGGATCCCCATGGGGAGGGAGCCTGAGCTAGGGTTAGGGTTTGGTCCAGGGACGTCGCCAGGGCTGAATCGACTCCAGTCTCGTGATCACCCTCGAGGGCTGAAGTGAGGGCCCATGCCAAAAGGCGGCTCCATTGCAGGGTTAGGGTTCGAGGCAGGCTTAGGTTGCGGTGGAGGGTCCCGGTTCGGGGTACGGTTAGGGTTAGGGTTAGGTCCCAGGAGGCTCCAGGCGCCCAACCCACAGCAGGGCAGTGTTCTCCCTGAAGGGCTCAGTTGAGGGCACAAGGGACCGTGCCGGTCAGGATCCGTCTTTGGCTGCCAAGGCCACACCCGTGATTGGGCCCCTGGTCGAGGAGGCCTCCGGAATCCTCTGGGCAGCTGCAGCCGGGCCTGGGAAACGACCTGGTGAGCTTCCAGGTTCCATGCCGAGTCAGCCTGCACCTCGTCCGGACCCCAGGCGCGTGGTGTTGTCAGACGTTGGCATTGGGTCCTCTTGGGGAGAGAGCCTTAGCTAGGGTTAGGGTTCGGTCCAGGGACGTCGCCAGGGCCGACGCGACTCCGGTCTCGTGATCTCCCTCGAGGGCTGAAGTGAGGGCCCATGCAGCAAGGCGGCTCAAGTGCAGGGTTAGGGGTCGAGGCCGGCTTAGGTTTCGGTGGAGGGTCCCCGTTCGGTGTGGGGTTAGGGTTAGGGTTAGGTCCCAGGAGGCTCCAGGCGCCGAACCCACAGCAGGGCAGTGGTCTTCCCGAAGGCCTGAGTTGAGGGCACAAGGGACCATGCCGGTCAGGATCCGTCTTTGGCTGCCAAGGCCACAGACGTCGATCGGCCGCTGTTCGAGGAGGCCTCCGGAATCCTCTCGGTCAGCTGCACACGGGCCTGGGAAACCACATGGTGAGCTTGCAGCTTCCATGCCGAGTCAGCCTGCACCGCCTCTGGACCCCAGGCGCGTGGTCTTGTCAGACTTTGCAATGGGGTTCTCATGGGGAGGGAGCCTTAGCTAGGGTTAGGGTTTGGTCCAGGGACGTCGCCAGGGCTGAATCGACTCCAGTTTCGTGATCTCCCTCGAGGGCTGAAGTGAGGGCCCATGCCAGAAGGCGGCTCAATTGCAGGGTTAGGGTTCGAGGCAGGCTTAGGTTGCGGTGGAGGGTCCCGGTTCGGGGTACGGTTAGGGTTAGGGTTAGGTCCCAGGAGGCTCCAGGCGCCCAACCCACAGCAGGGCAGTGTTCTCCCCGAAGGGCTGAGTTGAGGGCACAAGGGACCGTGCCGGTCAGGATCCGTCTTTGGCTGCCAAGGCCACACCCGTGATTGGGCCCCTGGTCGAGGAGGCCTCCGGAATCCTCTGGGCAGCTGCAGCCGGGCCTGGGAAACGACATGGTGAGCTTCCAGGTTCCATGCCGAGTCAGCCTGCACCTCTTCCGGACCCCAGGCGCGTGGTGTTGTCAGACGTTGGCATTGGGTCCTCTTGGGGAGAGAGCCTTAGCTAGGGTTAGGGTTCGGTCCAGGGACGTCGCCAGGGCCGACGCGACTCCGGTCTCGTGATCTCCCTCGAGGGCTGAAGTGAGGGCCCATGCAGCAAGGCGGCTCAAGTGCAGGATTAGGGGTCGAGGCCGGCTTAGGTTTAGGTGGAGGGTCCCCGTTCGGTGTTGGGTTAGGGTTAGGGTTAGGTCCCAGGAGGCTCCAGGCGCCGAACCCACAGCAGGGCAGTGGTCTTCCCGAAGGCCTGAGTTGAGGGCACAAGGGACCGTGCCGGTCAGGATCCGTCTTTGGCTGCCAAGGCCACACACGTCGATCGGCCCCTGTTCGAGGAGGCCTCCGGAATCCTCTCGGTCAGCTGCACACGGGCCTGGGAAACCACATGGTGAGCTTGCAGCTTCCATGCCGAGTCAGCCTGCACCGCCTCTGGACCCCAGGCGCGTGGTCTTGTCAGACTTTGCAATGGGATCCCCATGGGGAGGGAGCCTGAGCTAGGGTTAGGGTTTGGTCCAGGGACGTAGCCAGGGCTGAATCGACTCCAGTCTCGTGATCTCACTCGAGGGCTGAAGTGAGGGCCCATGCCAGAAGGCGGCTCCATTGCAGGGTTAGGGTTCGAGGCAGGCTTAGGTTGCGGTGGAGGGTCCCGGTTCGGGGTACGGTTAGGGTTAGGGTTAGGTCCCAGGAGGCTCCAGGCGCCCAACCCACAGCAGGGCAGTGTTCTCCCCGAAGGGCTGAGTTGAGGGCACAAGGGACCGTGCCGGTCAGGATCCGTCTTTGGCTGCCAAGGCCACACCCGTGATTGGGCCCCTGGTCGAGGAGGCCTCCGGAATCCTCTGGGCAGCTGCAGCCGGGCCTGGGAAACGACATGGTGAGCTTCCAGGTTCCATGCCGAGTCAGCCTGCACCTCTTCCGGACCCCAGGCGCGTGGTGTTGTCAGAGGTTGGCATTGGGTCCTCTTGGGGAGAGAGCCTTAGCTAGGGTTAGGGTTCGGTCCAGGGATGTCGCCAGGGCCGAAGCGACTCCGGTCTCGTGATCTCGCTCGAGGGCTGAAGTGAGGGCCCATGCAGCCAGGCGGCTCAAGTGCAGGGTTAGGGGTCGAGGCCGGCTTAGGTTTCGGTGGAGGGTCCCCGTTCGGTGTGGGGTTAGGGTTAGGGTTAGGTCCCAGGAGGCTCCAGGCGCCCAACCCACAGCAGGGCAGTGTTCTCCCCGAAGGGCTGAGTTGAGGGCACAAGGGACCGTGCCGGTCAGGATCCGTCTTTGGCTGCCAAGGCCACACCCGTGATTGGGCCCCTGGTCGAGGAGGCCTCCGGAATCCTCTGGGCAGCTGCAGCCGGGCCTGGGAAACGACATGGTGAGCTTCCAGGTTCCATGCCGAGTCAGCCTGTACCTCTTCCGGACCCCAGGCGCGTGGTGTTGTCAGAGGTTGGCATTGGGTCCTCTTGGGGAGAGAGCCTTAGCTAGGGTTAGGGTTCGGTCCAGGGATGTCGCCAGGGCCGAAGCGACTCCGGTTTCGTGATCTCGCTCGAGGGCTGAAGTGAGGGCCCATGCAGCAAGGCGGCTCAAGTGCAGGGTTAGGGGTCGAGGCCGGCTTAGGTTTCGGTGGAGGGTCCCCGTTCGGTGTGGGGTTAGGGTTAGGGTTAGGTCCCAGGAGGCTCCAGGCGCCGAACCCACAGCAGGGCAGTGGTCTTCCCGAAGGCCTGAGTTGAGGGCACAAGGGACCGTGCCGGTCAGGATCCGTCTTTGGCTGCCAAGGCCACAGACGTCGATCGGCCCCTGTTGGAGGAGGCCTCCGGAATCCTCTCGGTCAGCTGCACACGGGCCTGGGAAACCACCTGGTGAGCTTGCAGCTTCCATGCCGAGTCAGCCTGCACCGCCTCTGGACCCCAGGCGCGTGGTCTTGTCAGACTTTGCAATGGGGTCCGCATGGGGAGGGAGCCTTAGCTAGGGTTAGGGTTTGGTCCAGGGACGTCGCCAGGGCTGAATCGACTCCAGTCTCGTGATCTCCCTCGAGGGCTGAAGTGAGGGCCCATGCCAGAAGGCGCCTCCATTGCAGGGTTAGGGTTCGAGGCAGGCTTAGGTTGCGGTGGAGGGTCCCGGTTCGGGGTACGGTTAGGGTTAGGGTTAGGTCCCAGGAGGCTCCAGGCGCCCTACCCACAGCAGGGCAGTTCTCTCCCCGAAGGGCTGAGTTGAGGGCACAAGGGACCGTGCCGGTCAGGATCCGTCTTTGGCTGCCAAGGCCACACACGTGATTGGGCCCCTGGTCGAGGAGGCCTCCGGAATCCTCTGGGCAGCTGCAGCCGGGCCTGGAAAACGACATGGTGAGCTTCCAGGTTCCATGCCGAGTCAGCCTGCACCTCTTCCGGACCCCAGGCGCGTGGTGTTGTCAGACGTTGGCATTGGGTCCTCTTGGGGAGAGAGCCTTAGCTAGGGTTAGGGTTCGTTCCTGGGACGTCGCCAGGGCCGAAGCGACTCCGGTCTCGTGATCTCCCTCGAGGGCTGAAGTGAGGGCCCATGCAGCAAGGCGGCTCAAGTGCAGGGTTAGGGGTCGAGGCCGGCTTAGGTTTCGGTGGAGGGTCCCCGTTCGGTGTGGGGTTAGGGTTAGGGTTAGCTCCCAGGAGGCTCCAGGCGCCGAACCCACAGCAGGGCAGTGGTCTTCCCGAAGGCCTGAGTTGAGGGCACAAGGGACCGTGCCGGTCAGGATCCGTCTTTGGCTGCCAAGGCCACAGACGTCGATCGGCCCCTGTTCGAGGAGGCCTCCGGAATCCTCTCGGTCAGCTGCACACGGGCCTGGGAAACCACATGGTGAGCTTGCAGCTTCCATGCCGAGTCAGCCTGCACCGCCTCTGGACCCCAGGCGCGTGGTCTTGTCAGACTTTGCAATGGGATCCCCATGGGGAGGGAGCCTGAGCTAGGGTTAGGGTTTGGTCCAGGGACGTCGCCAGGGCTGAATCGACTCCAGTCTCGTGATCTCACTCGAGGGCTGAAGTGAGGGCCCATGCCAGAAGGCGGCTCCATTGCAGGGTTAGGGTTCGAGGCAGGCTTAGGTTGCGGTGGAGGGTCCCGGTTCGGGGTACGGTTAGGGTTAGGGTTAGGTCCCAGGAGGCTCCAGGCGCCCAACCCACAGCAGGGCAGTGTTCTCCCCGAAGGGCTGAGTTGAGGGCACAAGGGACCGTGCCGGTCAGGATCCGTCTTTGGCTGCCAAGGCCACACCCGTGATTGGGCCCCTGGTCGAGGAGGCCTCCGGAATCCTCTGGGCAGCTGCAGCCGGGCCTGGGAAACGACATGGTGAGCTTCCAGGTTCCATGCCGAGTCAGCCTGCACCTCTTCCGGACCCCAGGCGCATGGTGTTGTCAGAGGTTGGCATTGGGTCCTCTTGGGGAGAGAGCCTTAGCTAGGGTTAGGGTTCGGTCCAGGGATGTCGCCAGGGCCGAAGCGACTCCGGTCTCGTGATCTCGCTCGAGGGCTGAAGTGAGGGCCCATGCAGCAAGGCGGCTCAAGTGCAGGGTTAGGGGTCGAGGCCGGCTTAGGTTTCGGTGGAGGGTCCCCGTTCGGTGTGGGGTTAGGGTTAGGGTTAGGTCCCAGGAGGCTCCAGGCGCCGAACCCACAGCAGGGCAGTGGTCTTCCCGAAGGCCTGAGTTGAGGGCACAAGGGACCGTGCCGGTCAGGATCCGTCTTTGGCTGCCAAGGCCACAGACGTCGATCGGCCCCTGTTCGAGGAGGCCTCCGGAATCCTCTCGGTCAGCTGCACACGGGCCTGGGAAACCACATGCTGAGCTTACAGCTTCCATGCCGAGTCAGCCTGCACCGCATCTGGACCCCAGGCGCTTGGTCTTGTCAGACTTTGCAATGGTGTCCCCATGGGGAGGGAGGCTTAGCTACGGTTAGGGTTTGGTCCAGGGACGTCGCCAGGGCTGAATCGACTCCAGTCTCGTGATCTCCCTCGAGGGCTGAAGTGAGGGCCCATGCCAGAAGGCGGCTCCATTACAGGGTTAGGGTTCGAGGCAGGCTTACGTTGCGGTGGAGGGTCCCGGTTCGGGGTACGGTTAGGGTTAGGGTTAGGTCCCAGGAGGCTCCAGGCGCCCAACCCACAGCAGGGCAGTGTTCTCCCCGAAGGGCTGAGTGGAGGGCACAAGGGACCGTGCCGGTCAGGATCCGTCTTTGGCTGCCAAGGCCACACACGTGATTGGGCCCCTGGTCGAGGAGGCCTCCGGAATCCTCTCGGCAGCTGCAGCCGGGCCTGGGAAACGACATGGTGAGCTTCCAGGTTCCATGCCGAGTCAGCCTGCACCTCTTCCGGACCCCAGGCGCGTGGTGTTGTCAGACGTTGGCTTTGGGTCCTCTTGGGGAGAGAGCCTTAGCTAGGGTTAGGGTTCGGTCCAGGGACGTCGCCAGGGCCGAAGTGACTCCGGTCTCGTGAACTCCCTCGAGGGCTGAAGTGAGGGCCCATGCAGCAAGGCGGCTCAAGTGCAGGGTTAGGGGTCGAGGCCGGCTTAGGTTTCGGTGGAGGGTCCCCGTTCGGTGTGGGGTTAGGGTTAGGGTTAGGTCCCAGGAGGCTCCAGGCGCCGAACCCACAGCAGGGCAGTGGTCTTCCCGAAGGCCTGAGTTGAGGGCACAAGGGACCGTGCCGGTCAGGATCCGTCTTTGGCTGCCAAGGCCACAGACGTCGATCGGCCCCTGTTGGAGGAGGCCTCCGGAATCCTCTCGGTCAGCTGCACACGGGCCTGGGAAACCACATGGTGAGCTTGCAGCTTCCATGCCGAGTCAGCCTGCACCGCCTCTGGACCCCAGGCGCGTGGTCTTGTCAGACCTTGCAATGGGGTCCGCATGGGGAGGGAGCCTTAGCTAGGGTTAGGGTTTGGTCCAGGGACGTCGCCAGGGCTGAATCGACTCCAGTCTCGTGATCTCCCTCGAGGGCTGAAGTGAGGGCCCATGCCAGAAGGCGCCTCCATTGCAGGGTTAGGGTTCGAGGCAGGCTTAGGTTGCGGTGGAGGGTCCCGGTTCGGGGTACGGTTAGGGTTAGGGTTAGGTCCCAGGAGGCTCCAGGCGCCCTACCCACAGCAGGGCAGTTCTCTCCCTGAAGGGCTGAGTTGAGGGCACAAGGGACCGTGCCGGTCAGGATCCGTCTTTGGCTGCCAAGGCCACACACGTGATTGGGCCCCTGGTCGAGGAGGCCTCCGGAATCCTCTGGGCAGCTGCAGCCGGGCCTGGAAAACGACATGGTGAGCTTCCAGGTTCCATGCCGAGTCAGCCTGCACCTCTTCCGGACCCCAGGCGCGTGGTGTTGTCAGACGTTGGCATTGGGTCCTCTTGGGGAGAGAGCCTTAGCTAGGGTTAGGGTTCGGTCCAGGGATGTCGCCAGGGCCGAAGCGACTCCGGTCTCGTGATCTCGCTCGAGGGCTGAAGTGAGGGCCCATGCAGCAAGGCGGCTCAAGTGCAGGGTTAGGGGTCGAGGCCGGCTTAGGTTTCGGTGGAGGGTCCCCGTTCGGTGTGGGGTTAGGGTTAGGGTTAGGTCCCAGGAGGCTCCAGGCGCCGAACCCACAGCAGGGCAGTGGTCTTCCCGAAGGCCTGAGTTGAGGGCACAAGGGACCGTGCCGGTCAGGATCCGTCTTTGGCTGCCAAGGCCACAGACGTCGATCGGCCCCTGTTGGAGGAGGCCTCCGGAATCCTCTCGGTCAGCTGCACACGGGCCTGGGAAACCACATGGTGAGCTTGCAGCTTCCATGCCGAGTCAGCCTGCACCGCCTCTGGACCCCAGGCGCGTGGTCTTGTCAGACTTTGCAATGGGGTTCTCATGGGGAGGGAGCCTTAGCTAGGGTTAGGGTTTGGTCCAGGGACGTCGCCAGGGCTGAATCGACTCCAGTCTCGTGATCTCCCTCGAGGGCTGAAGTGAGGGCCCATGCCAGAAGGCGGCTCCATTGCAGGGTTAGGGTTCGAGGCAGGCTTAGGTTGGGGTGGAGGGTCCCGGTTCGGGGTACGGTTAGGGTTAGGGTTAGGTCCCAGGAGGCTCCAGGCGCCCAACCCACAGCAGGGCAGTGTTCTCCCCGAAGGGCTGAGTTGAGGGCACAAGGGACCGTGCCGGTCAGGATCCGTCTTTGGCTGCCAAGGCCACACCCGTGATTGGGCCCCTGGTCGAGGAGCCCTCCGGAATCCTCTGGGCAGCTGCAGCCGGGCCTGGGAAACGACATGGTGAGCTTCCAGGTTCCATGCCGAGTCAGCCTGCACCTCTTCCGGACCCCAGGCGCGTGGTGTTGTCAGACGTTGGCATTGGGTCCTCTTGGGGAGAGAGCCTTAGCTAGGGTTAGGGTTCGGTCCAGGGACGTCGCCAGGGCCGACGCGACTCCGGTCTCGTGATCTCCCTCGAGGGCTGAAGTGAGGGCCCATGCAGCAAGGCGGCTCAAGTACAGGATTAGGGGTCGAGGCCGGCTTAGGTTTAGGTGGAGGGTCCCCGTTCGGTGTTGGGTTAGGGTTAGGGTTAGGTCCCAGGAGGCTCCAGGCGCCGAACCCATAGCAGGGCAGTGGTCTTCCCGAAGGCCTGAGTTGAGGGCACAAGGGACCGTGCCGGTCAGGATCCGTCTTTGGCTGCCAAGGCCACAGACGTCGATCGGCCCCTGTTCGAGGAGGCCTCTGGAATCCTCTCGGTCAGCTGCACACGGGCCTGGGAAACCACATGGTGAGCTTGCAGCTTCCATGCCGAGTCAGCCTGCACCGCCTCTGGACCCCAGGCGCGTGGTCTTGTCAGAATTTGCAATGGGATCCCCATGGGGAGGGAGCCTGAGCTAGGGTTAGGGTTTGGTCCAGGGACGTCGCCAGGGCTGAATCGACTCCAGTCTCGTGATCTCCCTCGAGGGCTGAAGTGAGGGCCCATGCCAGAAGGCGGCTCCATTGCAGGGTTAGGGTTCGAGGCAGGCTTAGGTTGCGGTGGAGGGTCCCGGTTCGGGGTACGGTTAGGGTTAGGGTTAGGTCCCAGGAGGCTCCAGGCGCCCAACCCACAGCAGGGCAGTGTTCTCCCCGAAGGGCTGAGTTGAGGGCACAAGGGACCGTGCCGGTCAGGATCCGTCTTTGGCTGCCAAGGCCACACCCGTGATTGGGCCCCTGGTCGAGGAGGCCTCCAGAATCCTCTGGGCAGCTGCAGCCGGGCCTGGGAAACGACATGGTGAGCTTCCAGGTTCCATGCCGAGTCAGCCTGCACCTCTTCCGGACCCCAGGCGCGTGGTGTTGTCAGAGGTTGGCATTGGGTCCTCTTGGGGAGAGAGCCTTAGCTAGGGTTAGGGTTCGGTCCAGGGATGTCGCCAGGGCCGAAGCGACTCCGGTCTCGTGATCTCGCTCGAGGGCTGAAGTGAGGGCCCATGCAGCAAGGCGGCTCAAGTGCAGGGTTAGGGGTCGAGGCCGGCTTAGGTTTCGGTGGAGGGTCCCCGTTCGGTGTTGGGTTAGGGTTAGGGTTAGGTCCCAGGAGGCTCCAGGCGCCGAACCCACAGCAGGGCAGTGGTCTTCCCGAAGGCCTGAGTTGAGGGCACAAGGGACCGTGCCGGTCAGGATCCGTCTTTGGCTGCCAAGGCCACACACGTCGATCGGCCCCTGTTCGAGGAGGCCTCCGGAATCCTCTCGGTCAGCTGCACACGGGCCTGGGAAACCACATGGTGAGCTTGTAGCTTCCATGCCGAGTCAGCCTGCACCGCCTCTGGACCCCAGGCGCGTGGTCTTGTCAGACTTTGCAATGGGGTCCGCATGGGGAGGGAGCCTTAGCTAGGGTTAGGGTTTCGTCCAGGGACGTCGCCAGGGCTGAATCGACTCCAGTCTCGTGATCTCCCTCGAGGGCTGAAGTAAGGGCCCATGCCAGAAGGCGGCTCCATTGCAGGGTTAGGGTTCGAGGCAGGCTTAGGTTGCGGTGGAGGGTCCCGGTTCGGGGTACGGTTAGGGTTAGGGTTAGGTCCCAGGAGGCTCCAGGAGCCCTACCCACAGCAGGGCAGTTCTCTCCCCGAAGGGCTGAGTTGAGGGCACAAGGACCGTGCCGGTCAGGATCCGTCTTTGGCTGCCAAGGCCACACACGTGATTGGGCCCCTGGTCGAGGAGGCCTCCGGAATCATCTGGGCAGCTGCAGCCGGGCCTGGAAAACGACATGGTGAGCTTCCAGGTTCCATGCCGAGTCAGCCTGCACCTCTTCCGGACCCCAGGCGCGTGGTGTTGTCAGACGTTGGCATTGGGTCCTCTTGGGGAGAGAGCCTTAGCTAGGGTTAGGGTTCGGTCCAGGGACGTCGCCAGGGCCGAAGCGACTCCGGTCTCGTGATCTCGCTCGAGGGCTGAAGTGAGGGCCCATGCAGCAAGGCGGCTCAAGTGCAGGGTTAGGGGTCGAGGCCGGCTTAGGTTTCGGTGGAGGGTCCCCGTTCGGTGTGGGGTTAGGGTTAGGGTTAGGTCCCAGGAGGCTCCAGGCGCCGAACCCACAGCAGGGCAGTGGTCTTCCCGAAGGCCTGAGTTGAGGGCACAAGGGACCGTGCCGGTCAGGATCCGTCTTTGGCTGCCAAGGCCACAGACGTCGATCGGCCCTTGTTGGAGGAGGCCTCCGGAATCCTCTCGGTCAGCTGCACACGGGCCTGGGAAACCACATGGTGAGCTTGCAGCTTCCATGCCGAGTCAGCCTGCACCGCCTCTGGACCCCAGGCGCATGGTCTTGTCAGACTTTGCAATGGGATCCCCATGGGGAGGGAGCCTGAGCTAGGGTTAGGGTTTGGTCCAGGGACGTCGCCAGGGCTGAATCGACTCCAGTCTCGTGATCTCCCTCGAGGGCTGAAGTGAGGGCCCATGCCAAAAGGCGGCTCCATTGCAGGGTTAGGGTTCGAGGCAGGCTTAGGTTGCGGTGGAGGGTCCCGGTTCGGGGTACGGTTAGGGTTAGGGTTAGGTCCCAGGAGGCTCCAGGCGCCCAACCCACAGCAGGGCAGTGTTCTCCCTGAAGGGCTCAGTTGAGGGCACAAGGGACCGTGCCGGTCAGGATCCGTCTTTGGCTGCCAAGGCCACACCCGTGATTGGGCCCCTGGTCGAGGAGGCCTCCGGAATCCTCTGGGCAGCTGCAGCCGGGCCTGGGAAACGACCTGGTGAGCTTCCAGGTTCCATGCCGAGTCAGCCTGCACCTCTTCCGGACCCCAGGCGCGTGGTGTTGTCAGACTTTGGCATTGGGTCCTCTTGGGGAGAGAGCCTTACCTAGGGTTAGGGTTCGGTCCAGGGACGTCGCCAGGGCCGACGCGACTCCGGTCTCGTGATCTCCCTCGAGGGCTGAAGTGAGGGCCCATGCAGCAAGGCGGCTCAAGTGCAGGGTTAGGGGTCGAGGCCGGCTTAGGTTTCGGTGGAGGGTCCCCGTTCGGTGTGGGGTTAGGGTTAGGGTTAGGTCCCAGGAGGCTCCAGGCGCCGAACCCACAGCAGGGCAGTGGTCTTCCCGAAGGCCTGAGTTGAGGGCACAAGGGACCATGCCGGTCAGGATCCGTCTTTGGCTGCCAAGGCCACAGACGTCGATCGGCCGCTGTTCGAGGAGGCCTCCGGAATCCTCTCGGTCAGCTGCACACGGGCCTGGGAAACCACATGGTGAGCTTGCAGCTTCCATGCCGAGTCAGCCTGCACCGCCTCTGGACCCCAGGCGCGTGGTCTTGTCAGACTTTGCAATGGGATCCCCATGGGGAGGGAGCCTGAGCTAGGGTTAGGGTTTGGTCCAGGGACGTCGCCAGGGCTGAATCGACTCCAGTCTCATGATCTCCCTCGAGGGGCCCATGCCAGAAGGCGGCTCCATTGTAGGGTTAGGGTTCGAGGAAGGCTTAGGTTGCGGTGGAGGGTCCCGGTTCGGGGTACGGTTAGGGTTAGGGTTAGGTCCCAGGAGGCTCCAGGCGCCCAACCCACAGCAGGGCAGTGTTCTCCCCGAAGGGCTGAGTTGAGGGCACAAGGGACCGTGCCGGTCAGGATCCGTCTTTGGCTGCCAAGGCCACAACCGTGATTGGGCCCCTGGTCGAGGAGGCCTCCGGAATCCTCTGGGCAGCTGCAGCCGGGCCTGGGAAACGACATGGTGAGCTTCCAGGTTCCATGCCGAGTCAGCCTGCACCTCTTCCGGACCCCAGGCGCGTGGTGTTGTCAGAGGTTGGCATTGGGTCCTCTTGGGGAGAGAGCCTTAGCTAGGGTTAGGGTTCGGTCCAGGGATGTCGCCAGGGCCGAAGCGACTCCGTCTCGTGATCTCGCTCGAGGGCTGAAGTGAGGGCCCATGCAGCCAGGCGGCTCAAGTGCAGGGTTAGGGGTCGAGGCCGGCTTAGGTTTCGGTGGAGGGTCCCCGTTCGGTGTGGGGTTAGGGTTAGGGTTAGGTCCCAGGAGGCTCCAGGCGCCGAACCCACAGCAGGGCAGTGGTCTTCCCGAAGGCCTGAGTTGAGGGCACAAGGGACCGTGCCGGTCAGGATCCGTCTTTGGCTGCCAAGGCCACAGACGTCGATCGGCCCCTGTTCGAGGAGGCCTCCGGTAATCCTCTCGGTCAGCTGCACACGGGCCTGGGAAACCACATGGTGAGCTTGCAGCTTCCATGCCGAGTCAGCCTGCACCGCCTCTGGACCCCAGGCGCGTGGTCTTGTCAGACTTTGCAATGGGGTTCTCATGTGGAGGGAGCCTTAGCTAGGGTTAGGGTTTGGTCCAGGGACGTCGCCAGGGCTGAAACGACTCCAGTCTCGTGATCTCCCTCGAGGGCTGAAGTGAGGGCCCATGCCAGAAGGCGGCTCCATTGCAGGTTTAGGGTTCGAGGCAGGCTTAGGTTGCGGTGGAGGGTCCCGGTTCGGGGTACGGTTAGGGTTAGGGTTAGGTCCCAGGAGGCTCCAGGCGCCCAACCCACAGCAGGGCAGTGTTCTCCCCCGAAGGGCTGAGTTGAGGGCACAAGGGACCGTGCCGTCAGGATCCGTCTTTGGCTGCCAAGGCCACACCCGTGATTGGGCCCCTGTCGAGGAGCCCTCCGGAATCCTCTGGGCAGCTGCAGCCGGGCCTGGGAAACGACATGGTGAGCTTCCAGGTTCCATGCCGAGTCAGCCTGCACCTCTTCCGGACCCCAGGCGCGTGGTGTTGTCAGACGTTGGCATTGGGTCCTCTTGGGGAGAGAGCCTTAGCTAGGGTTAGGGTTCGGTCCAGGGGACGTCGCCAGGGCCGACGCGACTCCGGTCTCGTGATCTCCCTCGAGGGCTGAAGTGAGGGCCCATGCAGCAAGGCGGCTCAAGTACAGGATTAGGGGTCGAGGCCGGCTTAGGTTTAGGTGGAGGGTCCCCGTTCGGTGTTGGGTTAGGGTTAGGGTTAGGTCCAGGAGGCTCCAGGCGCCGAACCCACAGCAGGGCAGTGGTCTTCCCGAAGGCCTGAGTTGAGGGCACAAGGGACCGTGCCGGTCAGGATCCGTCTTTGGCTGCCAAGGCCACAGACGTCGATCGGACCCTGTTCGAGGAGGCCTCTGGAATCCTCTCGGTCAGCTGCACACGGGCCTGGAAACCACATGGTGAGCTTGCAGCTTCCATGCCGAGTCAGCCTGCACCGCCTCTGGACCCCAGGCGCGTGGTCTTGTCAGACTTTGCAATGGGATCCCCATGGGGAGGGAGCCTGAGCTAGGGTTAGGGTTTGGTCCAGGGACGTCGCCAGGGCTGAATCGACTCCAGTCTCGTGATCTCACTCGAGGGCTGAAGTGAGGGGCCCATGCCAGAAGGCGGCTCCATTGCAGGGTTAGGGTTCGAGGCAGGCTTAGGTTGCGGTGGAGGGTCCCGGTTCGGGGTACGGTTAGGGTTAGGGTTAGGTCCCAGGAGGCTCCAGGCGCCCAACCCACAGCAGGCAGTGTTCTCCCCGAAGGGCTGAGTTGAGGGCACAAGGGACCGTGCCGGTCAGGATCCGTCTTTGGCTGCCAAGGCCACACCCGTGATTGGGCCCCTGGTCGAGGAGGCCTCCGGAATCCTCTGGGCAGCTGCAGCCGGGCCTGGGAAACGACATGGTGAGCTTCCAGGTTCCATGCCGAGTCAGCCTGCACCTCTTCCGGACCCCAGGCGCGTGGTGTTGTCAGAGGTTGGCATTGGGTCCTCTTGGGGAGAGAGCCTTAGCTAGGTTTAGGGTTCGGTCCAGGGATGTCGCCAGGGCCGAAGCGGGTTCCGGTCTCGTGATCTCGCTCGAGGGCTGAAGTGAGGACCCATGCAGCAAGGCGGCTCAAGTGCAGGGTTAGGGGTCGAGGCCGGCTTAGGTTTTCGGTGGAGGGTCCCCGTTCGGTGTGGGGTTAGGGTTAGGGTTAGGTCCCAGGAGGCTCCAGGCGCCGAACCCACAGCAGGGCAGTGGTCTTCCCGAAGGCCTGAGTTGAGGGCACAAGGGACCGTGCCGGTCAGGATCCGTCTTTGGCTGCCAAGGCCACAGACGTCGATCGGCCCCTGTTGGAGGAGGCCTCCGGAATCCTCTCGGTCAGCTGCACACGGGCCTGGGAAACCACATGGTGAGCTTGCAGCTTCCATGCCGAGTCAGCCTGCACCGCCTCTGGACCCCAGGCGCGTGGTCTTGTCAGACTTTGCAATGGGGTTCTCATGGGGAGGGAGCCTTAGCTAGGGTTAGGGTTTGGTCCAGGTACGTCGCCAGGGCTGAATCGACTCCAGTCTCGTGATCTCCCTCGAGGGCTGAAGTGCGGGCCCATGCCAGAAGGCGGCTCCATTGCAGGGTTAGGGTTCGAGGCAGGCTTAGGTTGCGGTGGAGGGTCCCGGTTCGGGGTACGGTTAGGGTTAGGGTTAGGTCCCAGGAGCCTCCAGGCGCCCAACCCACAGCAGGGCAGTGTTCTCCCCGAAGGGCTGAGTTTGAGGGCACAAGGGACCGTGTCGGTCAGGATCCGTCTTTGGCTGCCAAGGCCACACACGTGATTGGGCCCCCTGGTCGAGGAGGCCTCCGGAATCCTCTGGGCAGCTGCAGCCGGGCCTGGGAAACGACATGGTGAGCTTCCAGGTTCCATGCCGAGTCAGCCTGCACCTCTTCCGGACCCCAGGCGCGTGGTGTTGTCAGACGTTGGCATTGGGTCCTCTTGGGGAGAGAGCCTTAGCTAGGGTTAGGGTTCGGTCCAGGGACGTCGCCAGGGGCCGACGCGACTCCGGTCTCTGTGATCTCACTCGAGGGCTGAAGTGAGGGCCCATGCAGCAAGGCGGCTCAAGTGCAGGATTAGGGGTCGAGGCCGGCTTAGGTTTAGGTGGAGGGTCCCCGTTCGGTGTTGGGTTAGGGTTAGGGTTAGGTCCCAGGAGGCTCCAGGCGCCGAACCCCACAGCAGGGCAGTGGTCTTCCCGAAGGCCTGAGTTGAGGGCACAAGGGACCGTGCCGGTCAGGATCCGTCTTTGGCTGCCAAGGCCACAGACGTCGATCGGCCCCTGTTGGAGGAGGCCCTCCGGAATCCTCTCGGTCAGCTGCACACGGGCCCTGGGAAACCACATGGTGAGCTTGCAGCTTCCATGCCGAGTCAGCCTGCACCGCCTCTGGACCCCAGGCGCGTGGTCTTGTCAGACTTTGCAATGGGATCCCCATGGGGAGGGAGCCTGAGCTAGGGTTAGGGTTTGGTCCAGGGACGTCGCCAGGGCTGAATCGACTCCAGTCTCGTGATCTCACTCGAGGGCTGAAGTGAGGGCCCATGCCAGAAGGCGGCTCCATTGCAGGGTTAGGGTTCGAGGCAGGCTTAGGTTGCGGTGGAGGGTCCCGGTTCGGGGTACGGTTAGGGTTAGGGTTAGGTCCCAGGAAGGCTCCAGGCGCCCAACCCACAGCAGGGCAGTGTTCTCTCCCGAAAGGCTGAGTTGAGGGCACAAGGGACCGTGCCGGTCAGGATCCGTCTTTGGCTGCCAAGGCCACACCGTGATTGGGCCCCTGGTCGAGGAGGCCTCCGGAATCCTCTGGGGCAGCTGCAGCCGGGCCTGGGAAACGACATGGTGAGCTTCCAGGTTCCATGCCGAGTCAGCCTGCACCTCTTCCGGACCCCCAGGCGCATGGTGTTGTCAGAGGTTGGCATTGGGTCCTCTTGGGGAGAGAGCCTTAGCTAGGGTTAGGGTTCGGTCCAGGGATGTCGCCAGGGCCGAAGCGACTCCTGGTCTCGTGATCTCGCTCGAGGGCTGAAGTGAGGGCCCATGCAGCAAGGCGGCTCAAGTGCAGGGTTAGGGGTCGAGGCCGGCTTAGGTTTCGGTGGAGGGTCCCCGTTCGGTGTGGGGTTAGGGTTAGGGTTAGGTCCCAGGAGGCTCCAAGGCGCCGAACCCACAGCAGGGCAGTGGTCTTCCCGAAGGCCTGAGTTGAGGGCACAAGGGACCGTGCCGGTCAGGATCCGTCTTTGGCTGCCAAGGCCACAGACGTCGATCGGCCCCTTGTTGGAGGAGGCCTCCGGAATCCTCTCGGTCAGCTGCACACGGGCCTGGGAAACCACATGGTGAGCTTGCAGCTTCCATGCCGAGTCAGCCTGCACCGCCTCTGGACCCCAGGCGCGTGGTCTTGTCAGACCTTGCAATGGGGTCCGCATGGGGAGGGAGCCTTAGCTAGGGTTAGGGTTTGGTCCAGGGACGTCGCCAGGGCTGAATCGACTCCAGTCTCGTGATCTCCCTCGAGGGCTGAAGTGAGGGCCCATGCCAGAAGGCGCCTCCATTGCAGGGTTAGGGTTCGAGGCAGGCTTAGGTTGCGGTGGAGGGTCCCGGTTCGGGGTACGGTTAGGGTTAGGGTTAGGTCCCAGGAGGCTCCAGGCGCCCTACCCACAGCAGGGCAGTTCTCTCCCTGAAGGGCTGAGTTGAGGGCACAAGGGACCGTGCCGGTCAGGATCCGTCTTTGGCTGCCAAGGCCACACACGTGATTGGGCCCCTGGTCGAGGAGGCCTCCGGAATCCTCTGGGCGGCTGCAGCCGGGCCTGGAAAACGACATGGTGAGCTTCCAGGTTCCATGCCGAGTCAGCCTGCACCTCTTCCGGACCCCAGGCGCGTGGTGTTGTCAGACGTTGGCATTGGGTCCTCTTGGGGAGAGAGCCTTAGCTAGGGTTAGGGTTCGGTCCAGGGACGTCGCGAGGGCCGAAGCGACTCCGGTCTCGTGATCTCCCTCGAGGGCTGAAGTGAGGGCCCATGCAGCAAGGCGGCTCCAGTGCAGGGTTAGGGGTCGAGGCCGGCTTAGGTTTCGGTGGAGGGTCCCCGTTCGGTGTGGGGTTAGGGTTAGGGTTAGGTCCCAGGAGGCTCCAGGCGCCGAACCCACAGCAGGGCAGTGGTCTTCCCGAAGGCCTGAGTTGAGGGCACAAGGGACCGTGCCGGTCAGGATCCGTCTTTGGCTGCCAAGGCCACACACGTCGATCGGCCCCTGTTCGAGGAGGCCTCCGGAATCCTCTCGGTCAGCTGCACACGGGCCTGGGAAACCACATGGTGAGCTTGCAGCTTCCATGCCGAGTCAGCCTGCACCGCCTCTGGACCCCAGGCGCGTGGTCTTGTCAGACTTTGCAAAGGGATCCCCATGGGGAGGGAGCCTGAGCTAGGGTTAGGGTTTGGCCCAGGGACGTCGCCAGGGCTGAATCGACTCCAGTCTCGTGATATCACTCGAGGGCTGAAGTGAGGGCCCATGCCAGAAGGCGGCTCCATTGCAGGGTTAGGGTTCGAGGCAGGCTTACGTTGCGGTGGAGGGTCCCGGTTCGGGGTACGGTTAGGGTTAGGGTTAGGTCCCAGGAGGCTCCAGGCGCCCAACCCACAGCAGGGCAGTGTTCTCCCCGAAGGGCTGAGTTGAGGGCACAAGGGACCGTGCCGGTCAGGATCCGTCTTTGGCTGCCAAGGCCACACCCGTGATTGGGCCCCTGGTCGAGGAGGCCTCCGGAATCCTCTGGGCAGCTGCAGCCGGGCCTGGGAAACGACATGGTGAGCTTCCAGGTTCCATGCCGAGTCAGCCTGCACCTCTTCCGGACCCCAGGCGCATGGTGTTGTCAGAGGTTGGCATTGGGTCCTCTTGGGGAGAGAGCATTAGCTAGGGTTAGGGTTCGTGCCAGGGACGTCGCCAGGGCCGACGCGACTCCGGTCTCGTGATCTCCCTCGAGGGCTGAAGTGAGGGCCCATGCAGCAAGGCGGCTCAAGTGCAGGGTTAGGGGTCGAGGCCGGCTTAGGTTTAGGTGGAGGGTCCCCGTTCGGTGTTGGGTTAGGGTTAGGGTTAGGTCCCAGGAGGCTCCAGGCGCCGAACCCACAGCAGGGCAGTGGTCTTCCCGAAGGCCTGAGTTGAGGGCACAAGGGACCGTGCCGGTCAGGATCCGTCTTTGGCTGCCAAGGCCACACACGTCGATCGGCCCCTGTTCGAGGAGGCCTCCGGAATCCTCTCGGTCAGCTGCACACGGGCCTGGGAAACCACATGGTGAGCTTGTAGCTTCCATGCCGAGTCAGCCTGCACCGCCTCTGGACCCCAGGCGCGTGGTCTTGTCAGACTTTGCAATGGGGTGCGCATGGGGAGGGAGCCTTAGCTAGGGTTAGGGTTTGGTCCAGGGACGTCGCCAGGGCTGAATCGACTCCAGTCTCGTGATCTCCCTCGAGGGCTGAAGTAAGGGCCCATGCCAGAAGGCGGCTCCATTGCAGGGTTAGGGTTCGAGGCAGGCTTAGGTTGCGGTGGAGGGTCCCGGTTCGGGGTACGGTTAGGGTTAGGGTTAGGTCCCAGGAGGCTCCAGGCGCCCTACCCACAGCAGGGCAGTTCTCTCCCCGAAGGGCTGAGTTGAGGGCACAAGGACCGTGCCGGTCAGGATCCGTCTTTGGCTGCCAAGGCCACACACGTGATTGGGCCCCTGGTCGAGGAGGCCTCCGGAATCCTCTGGGCAGCTGCAGCCGGGCCTGGAAAACGACATGGTGAGCTTCCAGGTTCCATGCCGAGTCAGCCTGCACCTCTTCCGGACCCCAGGCGCGTGGTGTTGTCAGACGTTGGCATTGGGTCCTCTTGGGGAGAGAGCCTTAGCTAGGGTTAGGGTTCGGTCCAGGGACGTCGCCAGGGCCGAAGCGACTCCGGTCTCGTGATCTCGCTCGAGGGCTGAAGTGAGGGCCCATGCAGCAAGGCGGCTCAAGTGCAGGGTTAGGGGTTGAGGCCGGCTTAGGTTTCGGTGGAGGGTCCCCGTTCGGTGTGGGGTTAGGGTTAGGGTTAGGTCCCAGGAGGCTCCAGGCGCCCAACCCACAGCAGGGCAGTGTTCTCCCCGAAGGGCTGAGTTGAGGGCACAAGGGACCGTGCCGGTCAGGATCCGTCTTTGGCTGCCAAGGCCACACCCGTGATTGGGCCCCTGGTCGAGGAGGCCTCCGGAATCCTCTGGGCAGCTGCAGCCGGGCCTGGGAAACGACATGGTGAGCTTCCAGGTTCCATGCCGAGTCAGCCTGTACCTCTTCCGGACCCCAGGCGCGTGGTGTTGTCAGAGGTTGGCATTGGGTCCTCTTGGGGAGAGAGCCTTAGCTAGGGTTAGGGTTCGGTCCAGGGATGTCGCCAGGGCCGAAGCGACTCCGGTTTCGTGATCTCGCTCGAGGGCTGAAGTGAGGGCCCATGCAGCAAGGCGGCTCAAGTGCAGGGTTAGGGGTCGAGGCCGGCTTAGGTTTCGGTGGAGGGTCCCCGTTCGGTGTGGGGTTAGGGTTAGGGTTAGGTCCCAGGAGGCTCCAGGCGCCGAACCCACAGCAGGGCAGTGGTCTTCCCGAAGGCCTGAGTTGAGGGCACAAGGGACCGTGCCGGTCAGGATCCGTCTTTGGCTGCCAAGGCCACAGACGTCGATCGGCCCCTGTTGGAGGAGGCCTCCGGAATCCTCTCGGTCAGCTGCACACGGGCCTGGGAAACCACCTGGTGAGCTTGCAGCTTCCATGCCGAGTCAGCCTGCACCGCCTCTGGACCCCAGGCGCGTGGTCTTGTCAGACTTTGCAATGGGGTCCGCATGGGGAGGGAGCCTTAGCTAGGGTTAGGGTTTGGTCCAGGGACGTCGCCAGGGCTGAATCGACTCCAGTCTCGTGATCTCCCTCGAGGGCTGAAGTGAGGGCCCATGCCAGAAGGCGCCTCCATTGCAGGGTTAGGGTTCGAGGCAGGCTTAGGTTGCGGTGGAGGGTCCCGGTTCGGGGTACGGTTAGGGTTAGGGTTAGGTCCCAGGAGGCTCCAGGCGCCCTACCCACAGCAGGGCAGTTCTCTCCCCGAAGGGCTGAGTTGAGGGCACAAGGGACCGTGCCGGTCAGGATCCGTCTTTGGCTGCCAAGGCCACACACGTGATTGGGCCCCTGGTCGAGGAGGCCTCCGGAATCCTCTGGGCAGCTGCAGCCGGGCCTGGAAAACGACATGGTGAGCTTCCAGGTTCCATGCCGAGTCAGCCTGCACCTCTTCCGGACCCCAGGCGCGTGGTGTTGTCAGACGTTGGCATTGGGTCCTCTTGGGGAGAGAGCCTTAGCTAGGGTTAGGGTTCGTTCCTGGGACGTCGCCAGGGCCGAAGCGACTCCGGTCTCGTGATCTCCCTCGAGGGCTGAAGTGAGGGCCCATGCAGCAAGGCGGCTCAAGTGCAGGGTTAGGGGTCGAGGCCGGCTTAGGTTTCGGTGGAGGGTCCCCGTTCGGTGTGGGGTTAGGGTTAGGGTTAGCTCCCAGGAGGCTCCAGGCGCCGAACCCACAGCAGGGCAGTGGTCTTCCCGAAGGCCTGAGTTGAGGGCACAAGGGACCGTGCCGGTCAGGATCCGTCTTTGGCTGCCAAGGCCACAGACGTCGATCGGCCCCTGTTCGAGGAGGCCTCCGGAATCCTCTCGGTCAGCTGCACACGGGCCTGGGAAACCACATGGTGAGCTTGCAGCTTCCATGCCGAGTCAGCCTGCACCGCCTCTGGACCCCAGGCGCGTGGTCTTGTCAGACTTTGCAATGGGATCCCCATGGGGAGGGAGCCTGAGCTAGGGTTAGGGTTTGGTCCAGGGACGTCGCCAGGGCTGAATCGACTCCAGTCTCGTGATCTCACTCGAGGGCTGAAGTGAGGGCCCATGCCAGAAGGCGGCTCCATTGCAGGGTTAGGGTTCGAGGCAGGCTTAGGTTGCGGTGGAGGGTCCCGGTTCGGGGTACGGTTAGGGTTAGGGTTAGGTCCCAGGAGGCTCCAGGCGCCCAACCCACAGCAGGGCAGTGTTCTCCCCGAAGGGCTGAGTTGAGGGCACAAGGGACCGTGCCGGTCAGGATCCGTCTTTGGCTGCCAAGGCCACACCCGTGATTGGGCCCCTGGTCGAGGAGGCCTCCGGAATCCTCTGGGCAGCTGCAGCCGGGCCTGGGAAACGACATGGTGAGCTTCCAGGTTCCATGCCGAGTCAGCCTGCACCTCTTCCGGACCCCAGGCGCATGGTGTTGTCAGAGGTTGGCATTGGGTCCTCTTGGGGAGAGAGCCTTAGCTAGGGTTAGGGTTCGGTCCAGGGATGTCGCCAGGGCCGAAGCGACTCCGGTCTCGTGATCTCGCTCGAGGGCTGAAGTGAGGGCCCATGCAGCAAGGCGGCTCAAGTGCAGGGTTAGGGGTCGAGGCCGGCTTAGGTTTCGGTGGAGGGTCCCCGTTCGGTGTGGGGTTAGGGTTAGGGTTAGGTCCCAGGAGGCTCCAGGCGCCGAACCCACAGCAGGGCAGTGGTCTTCCCGAAGGCCTGAGTTGAGGGCACAAGGGACCGTGCCGGTCAGGATCCGTCTTTGGCTGCCAAGGCCACAGACGTCGATCGGCCCCTGTTCGAGGAGGCCTCCGGAATCCTCTCGGTCAGCTGCACACGGGCCTGGGAAACCACATGCTGAGCTTACAGCTTCCATGCCGAGTCAGCCTGCACCGCATCTGGACCCCAGGCGCTTGGTCTTGTCAGACTTTGCAATGGTGTCCCCATGGGGAGGGAGGCTTAGCTACGGTTAGGGTTTGGTCCAGGGACGTCGCCAGGGCTGAATCGACTCCAGTCTCGTGATCTCCCTCGAGGGCTGAAGTGAGGGCCCATGCCAGAAGGCGGCTCCATTACAGGGTTAGGGTTCGAGGCAGGCTTACGTTGCGGTGGAGGGTCCCGGTTCGGGGTACGGTTAGGGTTAGGGTTAGGTCCCAGGAGGCTCCAGGCGCCCTACCCACAGCAGGGCAGTTCTCTCCCTGAAGGGCTGAGTTGAGGGCACAAGGGACCGTGCCGGTCAGGATCCGTCTTTGGCTGCCAAGGCCACACACGTGATTGGGCCCCTGGTCGAGGAGGCCTCCGGAATCCTCTGGGCAGCTGCAGCCGGGCCTGGAAAACGACATGGTGAGCTTCCAGGTTCCATGCCGAGTCAGCCTGCACCTCTTCCGGACCCCAGGCGCGTGGTGTTGTCAGACGTTGGCTTTGGGTCCTCTTGGGGAGAGAGCCTTAGCTAGGGTTAGGGTTCGGTCCAGGGACGTCGCCAGGGCCGAAGTGACTCCGGTCTCGTGAACTCCCTCGAGGGCTGAAGTGAGGGCCCATGCAGCAAGGCGGCTCAAGTGCAGGGTTAGGGGTCGAGGCCGGCTTAGGTTTCGGTGGAGGGTCCCCGTTCGGTGTGGGGTTAGGGTTAGGGTTAGGTCCCAGGAGGCTCCAGGCGCCGAACCCACAGCAGGGCAGTGGTCTTCCCGAAGGCCTGAGTTGAGGGCACAAGGGACCGTGCCGGTCAGGATCCGTCTTTGGCTGCCAAGGCCACAGACGTCGATCGGCCCCTGTTGGAGGAGGCCTCCGGAATCCTCTCGGTCAGCTGCACACGGGCCTGGGAAACCACATGGTGAGCTTGCAGCTTCCATGCCGAGTCAGCCTGCACCGCCTCTGGACCCCAGGCGCGTGGTCTTGTCAGACCTTGCAATGGGGTCCGCATGGGGAGGGAGCCTTAGCTAGGGTTAGGGTTTGGTCCAGGGACGTCGCCAGGGCTGAATCGACTCCAGTCTCGTGATCTCCCTCGAGGGCTGAAGTGAGGGCCCATGCCAGAAGGCGCCTCCATTGCAGGGTTAGGGTTCGAGGCAGGCTTAGGTTGCGGTGGAGGGTCCCGGTTCGGGGTACGGTTAGGGTTAGGGTTAGGTCCCAGGAGGCTCCAGGCGCCCTACCCACAGCAGGGCAGTTCTCTCCCTGAAGGGCTGAGTTGAGGGCACAAGGGACCGTGCCGGTCAGGATCCGTCTTTGGCTGCCAAGGCCACACACGTGATTGGGCCCCTGGTCGAGGAGGCCTCCGGAATCCTCTGGGCAGCTGCAGCCGGGCCTGGAAAACGACATGGTGAGCTTCCAGGTTCCATGCCGAGTCAGCCTGCACCTCTTCCGGACCCCAGGCGCGTGGTGTTGTCAGACGTTGGCATTGGGTCCTCTTGGGGAGAGAGCCTTAGCTAGGGTTAGGGTTCGGTCCAGGGATGTCGCCAGGGCCGAAGCGACTCCGGTCTCGTGATCTCGCTCGAGGGCTGAAGTGAGGGCCCATGCAGCAAGGCGGCTCAAGTGCAGGGTTAGGGGTCGAGGCCGGCTTAGGTTTCGGTGGAGGGTCCCCGTTCGGTGTGGGGTTAGGGTTAGGGTTAGGTCCCAGGAGGCTCCAGGCGCCGAACCCACAGCAGGGCAGTGGTCTTCCCGAAGGCCTGAGTTGAGGGCACAAGGGACCGTGCCGGTCAGGATCCGTCTTTGGCTGCCAAGGCCACAGACGTCGATCGGCCCCTGTTGGAGGAGGCCTCCGGAATCCTCTCGGTCAGCTGCACACGGGCCTGGGAAACCACATGGTGAGCTTGCAGCTTCCATGCCGAGTCAGCCTGCACCGCCTCTGGACCCCAGGCGCGTGGTCTTGTCAGACTTTGCAATGGGGTTCTCATGGGGAGGGAGCCTTAGCTAGGGTTAGGGTTTGGTCCAGGGACGTCGCCAGGGCTGAATCGACTCCAGTCTCGTGATCTCCCTCGAGGGCTGAAGTGAGGGCCCATGCCAGAAGGCGGCTCCATTGCAGGGTTAGGGTTCGAGGCAGGCTTAGGTTGGGGTGGAGGGTCCCGGTTCGGGGTACGGTTAGGGTTAGGGTTAGGTCCCAGGAGGCTCCAGGCGCCCAACCCACAGCAGGGCAGTGTTCTCCCCGAAGGGCTGAGTTGAGGGCACAAGGGACCGTGCCGGTCAGGATCCGTCTTTGGCTGCCAAGGCCACACCCGTGATTGGGCCCCTGGTCGAGGAGCCCTCCGGAATCCTCTGGGCAGCTGCAGCCGGGCCTGGGAAACGACATGGTGAGCTTCCAGGTTCCATGCCGAGTCAGCCTGCACCTCTTCCGGACCCCAGGCGCGTGGTGTTGTCAGACGTTGGCATTGGGTCCTCTTGGGGAGAGAGCCTTAGCTAGGGTTAGGGTTCGGTCCAGGGACGTCGCCAGGGCCGACGCGACTCCGGTCTCGTGATCTCCCTCGAGGGCTGAAGTGAGGGCCCATGCAGCAAGGCGGCTCAAGTACAGGATTAGGGGTCGAGGCCGGCTTAGGTTTAGGTGGAGGGTCCCCGTTCGGTGTTGGGTTAGGGTTAGGGTTAGGTCCCAGGAGGCTCCAGGCGCCGAACCCATAGCAGGGCAGTGGTCTTCCCGAAGGCCTGAGTTGAGGGCACAAGGGACCGTGCCGGTCAGGATCCGTCTTTGGCTGCCAAGGCCACAGACGTCGATCGGCCCCTGTTCGAGGAGGCCTCTGGAATCCTCTCGGTCAGCTGCACACGGGCCTGGGAAACCACATGGTGAGCTTGCAGCTTCCATGCCGAGTCAGCCTGCACCGCCTCTGGACCCCAGGCGCGTGGTCTTGTCAGAATTTGCAATGGGATCCCCATGGGGAGGGAGCCTGAGCTAGGGTTAGGGTTTGGTCCAGGGACGTCGCCAGGGCTGAATCGACTCCAGTCTCGTGATCTCCCTCGAGGGCTGAAGTGAGGGCCCATGCCAGAAGGCGGCTCCATTGCAGGGTTAGGGTTCGAGGCAGGCTTAGGTTGCGGTGGAGGGTCCCGGTTCGGGGTACGGTTAGGGTTAGGGTTAGGTCCCAGGAGGCTCCAGGCGCCCAACCCACAGCAGGGCAGTGTTCTCCCCGAAGGGCTGAGTTGAGGGCACAAGGGACCGTGCCGGTCAGGATCCGTCTTTGGCTGCCAAGGCCACACCCGTGATTGGGCCCCTGGTCGAGGAGGCCTCCAGAATCCTCTGGGCAGCTGCAGCCGGGCCTGGGAAACGACATGGTGAGCTTCCAGGTTCCATGCCGAGTCAGCCTGCACCTCTTCCGGACCCCAGGCGCGTGGTGTTGTCAGAGGTTGGCATTGGGTCCTCTTGGGGAGAGAGCCTTAGCTAGGGTTAGGGTTCGGTCCAGGGATGTCGCCAGGGCCGAAGCGACTCCGGTCTCGTGATCTCGCTCGAGGGCTGAAGTGAGGGCCCATGCAGCAAGGCGGCTCAAGTGCAGGGTTAGGGGTCGAGGCCGGCTTAGGTTTCGGTGGAGGGTCCCCGTTCGGTGTTGGGTTAGGGTTAGGGTTAGGTCCCAGGAGGCTCCAGGCGCCGAACCCACAGCAGGGCAGTGGTCTTCCCGAAGGCCTGAGTTGAGGGCACAAGGGACCGTGCCGGTCAGGATCCGTCTTTGGCTGCCAAGGCCACACACGTCGATCGGCCCCTGTTCGAGGAGGCCTCCGGAATCCTCTCGGTCAGCTGCACACGGGCCTGGGAAACCACATGGTGAGCTTGTAGCTTCCATGCCGAGTCAGCCTGCACCGCCTCTGGACCCCAGGCGCGTGGTCTTGTCAGACTTTGCAATGGGGTCCGCATGGGGAGGGAGCCTTAGCTAGGGTTAGGGTTTCGTCCAGGGACGTCGCCAGGGCTGAATCGACTCCAGTCTCGTGATCTCCCTCGAGGGCTGAAGTAAGGGCCCATGCCAGAAGGCGGCTCCATTGCAGGGTTAGGGTTCGAGGCAGGCTTAGGTTGCGGTGGAGGGTCCCGGTTCGGGGTACGGTTAGGGTTAGGGTTAGGTCCCAGGAGGCTCCAGGAGCCCTACCCACAGCAGGGCAGTTCTCTCCCCGAAGGGCTGAGTTGAGGGCACAAGGACCGTGCCGGTCAGGATCCGTCTTTGGCTGCCAAGGCCACACACGTGATTGGGCCCCTGGTCGAGGAGGCCTCCGGAATCATCTGGGCAGCTGCAGCCGGGCCTGGAAAACGACATGGTGAGCTTCCAGGTTCCATGCCGAGTCAGCCTGCACCTCTTCCGGACCCCAGGCGCGTGGTGTTGTCAGACGTTGGCATTGGGTCCTCTTGGGGAGAGAGCCTTAGCTAGGGTTAGGGTTCGGTCCAGGGACGTCGCCAGGGCCGAAGCGACTCCGGTCTCGTGATCTCGCTCGAGGGCTGAAGTGAGGGCCCATGCAGCAAGGCGGCTCAAGTGCAGGGTTAGGGGTCGAGGCCGGCTTAGGTTTCGGTGGAGGGTCCCCGTTCGGTGTGGGGTTAGGGTTAGGGTTAGGTCCCAGGAGGCTCCAGGCGCCGAACCCACAGCAGGGCAGTGGTCTTCCCGAAGGCCTGAGTTGAGGGCACAAGGGACCGTGCCGGTCAGGATCCGTCTTTGGCTGCCAAGGCCACAGACGTCGATCGGCCCTTGTTGGAGGAGGCCTCCGGAATCCTCTCGGTCAGCTGCACACGGGCCTGGGAAACCACATGGTGAGCTTGCAGCTTCCATGCCGAGTCAGCCTGCACCGCCTCTGGACCCCAGGCGCATGGTCTTGTCAGACTTTGCAATGGGATCCCCATGGGGAGGGAGCCTGAGCTAGGGTTAGGGTTTGGTCCAGGGACGTCGCCAGGGCTGAATCGACTCCAGTCTCGTGATCTCCCTCGAGGGCTGAAGTGAGGGCCCATGCCAAAAGGCGGCTCCATTGCAGGGTTAGGGTTCGAGGCAGGCTTAGGTTGCGGTGGAGGGTCCCGGTTCGGGGTACGGTTAGGGTTAGGGTTAGGTCCCAGGAGGCTCCAGGCGCCCAACCCACAGCAGGGCAGTGTTCTCCCTGAAGGGCTCAGTTGAGGGCACAAGGGACCGTGCCGGTCAGGATCCGTCTTTGGCTGCCAAGGCCACACCCGTGATTGGGCCCCTGGTCGAGGAGGCCTCCGGAATCCTCTGGGCAGCTGCAGCCGGGCCTGGGAAACGACCTGGTGAGCTTCCAGGTTCCATGCCGAGTCAGCCTGCACCTCTTCCGGACCCCAGGCGCGTGGTGTTGTCAGACGTTGGCATTGGGTCCTCTTGGGGAGAGAGCCTTACCTAGGGTTAGGGTTCGGTCCAGGGACGTCGCCAGGGCCGACGCGACTCCGGTCTCGTGATCTCCCTCGAGGGCTGAAGTGAGGGCCCATGCAGCAAGGCGGCTCAAGTGCAGGGTTAGGGGTCGAGGCCGGCTTAGGTTTCGGTGGAGGGTCCCCGTTCGGTGTGGGGTTAGGGTTAGGGTTAGGTCCCAGGAGGCTCCAGGCGCCGAACCCACAGCAGGGCAGTGGTCTTCCCGAAGGCCTGAGTTGAGGGCACAAGGGACCATGCCGGTCAGGATCCGTCTTTGGCTGCCAAG
The DNA here is from genome assembly GCF_024362965.1 of Panthera pardus. Taxonomy (NCBI): domain Eukaryota; kingdom Metazoa; phylum Chordata; class Mammalia; order Carnivora; family Felidae; genus Panthera; species Panthera pardus. The sequence goes on from NW_026526894.1 coordinate 276,342, forward strand.
GCCACAGACGTCGATCGGCCGCTGTTCGAGGAGGCCTCCGGAATCCTCTCGGTCAGCTGCACACGGGCCTGGGAAACCACCTGGTGAGCTTGCAGCTTCCATGCCGAGTCAGCCTGCACCGCCTCTGGACCCCAGGCGCGTGGTCTTGTCAGACTTTGCAATGGGGTCCGCATGGGGAGGGAGCCTTAGCTAGGGTTAGGGTTTGGTCCAGGGACGTCGCCAGGGCTGAATCGACTCCAGTCTCGTGATCTCCCTCGAGGGCTGAAGTGAGGGCCCATGCCAGAAGGCGCCTCCATTGCAGGGTTAGGGTTCGAGGCAGGCTTAGGTTGCGGTGGAGGGTCCCGGTTCGGGGTACGGTTAGGGTTAGGGTTAGGTCCCAGGAGGCTCCAGGCGCCCTACCCACAGCAGGGCAGTTCTCTCCCCGAAGGGCTGAGTTGAGGGCACAAGGGACCGTGCCGGTCAGGATCCGTCTTTGGCTGCCAAGGCCACACACGTGATTGGGCCCCTGGTCGAGGAGGCCTCCGGAATCCTCTGGGCAGCTGCAGCCGGGCCTGGAAAACGACATGGTGAGCTTCCAGGTTCCATGCCGAGTCAGCCTGCACCTCTTCCGGACCCCAGGCGCGTGGTGTTGTCAGACGTTGGCATTGGGTCCTCTTGGGGAGAGAGCCTTAGCTAGGGTTAGGGTTCGTTCCTGGGACGTCGCCAGGGCCGAAGCGACTCCGGTCTCGTGATCTCCCTCGAGGGCTGAAGTGAGGGCCCATGCAGCAAGGCGGCTCAAGTGCAGGGTTAGGGGTCGAGGCCGGCTTAGGTTTCGGTGGAGGGTCCCCGTTCGGTGTGGGGTTAGGGTTAGGGTTAGCTCCCAGGAGGCTCCAGGCGCCGAACCCACAGCAGGGCAGTGGTCTTCCCGAAGGCCTGAGTTGAGGGCACAAGGGACCGTGCCGGTCAGGATCCGTCTTTGGCTGCCAAGGCCACAGACGTCGATCGGCCCCTGTTCGAGGAGGCCTCCGGAATCCTCTCGGTCAGCTGCACACGGGCCTGGGAAACCACATGGTGAGCTTGCAGCTTCCATGCCGAGTCAGCCTGCACCGCCTCTGGACCCCAGGCGCGTGGTCTTGTCAGACTTTGCAATGGGATCCCCATGGGGAGGGAGCCTGAGCTAGGGTTAGGGTTTGGTCCAGGGACGTCGCCAGGGCTGAATCGACTCCAGTCTCGTGATCTCACTCGAGGGCTGAAGTGAGGGCCCATGCCAGAAGGCGGCTCCATTGCAGGGTTAGGGTTCGAGGCAGGCTTAGGTTGCGGTGGAGGGTCCCGGTTCGGGGTACGGTTAGGGTTAGGGTTAGGTCCCAGGAGGCTCCAGGCGCCCAACCCACAGCAGGGCAGTGTTCTCCCCGAAGGGCTGAGTTGAGGGCACAAGGGACCGTGCCGGTCAGGATCCGTCTTTGGCTGCCAAGGCCACACCCGTGATTGGGCCCCTGGTCGAGGAGGCCTCCGGAATCCTCTGGGCAGCTGCAGCCGGGCCTGGGAAACGACATGGTGAGCTTCCAGGTTCCATGCCGAGTCAGCCTGCACCTCTTCCGGACCCCAGGCGCATGGTGTTGTCAGAGGTTGGCATTGGGTCCTCTTGGGGAGAGAGCCTTAGCTAGGGTTAGGGTTCGGTCCAGGGATGTCGCCAGGGCCGAAGCGACTCCGGTCTCGTGATCTCGCTCGAGGGCTGAAGTGAGGGCCCATGCAGCAAGGCGACTCAAGTGCAGGGTTAGGGGTCGAGGCCGGCTTAGGTTTCGGTGGAGGGTCCCCGTTCGGTGTGGGGTTAGGGTTAGGGTTAGGTCCCAGGAGGCTCCAGGCGCCGAACCCACAGCAGGGCAGTGGTCTTCCCGAAGGCCTGAGTTGAGGGCACAAGGGACCGTGCCGGTCAGGATCCGTCTTTGGCTGCCAAGGCCACAGACGTCGATCGGCCCCTGTTCGAGGAGGCCTCCGGAATCCTCTCGGTCAGCTGCACACGGGCCTGGGAAACCACATGCTGAGCTTACAGCTTCCATGCCGAGTCAGCCTGCACCGCATCTGGACCCCAGGCGCTTGGTCTTGTCAGACTTTGCAATGGTGTCCCCATGGGGAGGGAGGCTTAGCTACGGTTAGGGTTTGGTCCAGGGACGTCGCCAGGGCTGAATCGACTCCAGTCTCGTGATCTCCCTCGAGGGCTGAAGTGAGGGCCCATGCCAGAAGGCGGCTCCATTACAGGGTTAGGGTTCGAGGCAGGCTTACGTTGCGGTGGAGGGTCCCGGTTCGGGGTACGGTTAGGGTTAGGGTTAGGTCCCAGGAGGCTCCAGGCGCCCTACCCACAGCAGGGCAGTTCTCTCCCTGAAGGGCTGAGTTGAGGGCACAAGGGACCGTGCCGGTCAGGATCCGTCTTTGGCTGCCAAGGCCACACACGTGATTGGGCCCCTGGTCGAGGAGGCCTCCGGAATCCTCTGGGCAGCTGCAGCCGGGCCTGGAAAACGACATGGTGAGCTTCCAGGTTCCATGCCGAGTCAGCCTGCACCTCTTCCGGACCCCAGGCGCGTGGTGTTGTCAGACGTTGGCTTTGGGTCCTCTTGGGGAGAGAGCCTTAGCTAGGGTTAGGGTTCGGTCCAGGGACGTCGCCAGGGCCGAAGTGACTCCGGTCTCGTGAACTCCCTCGAGGGCTGAAGTGAGGGCCCATGCAGCAAGGCGGCTCAAGTGCAGGGTTAGGGGTCGAGGCCGGCTTAGGTTTCGGTGGAGGGTCCCCGTTCGGTGTGGGGTTAGGGTTAGGGTTAGGTCCCAGGAGGCTCCAGGCGCCGAACCCACAGCAGGGCAGTGGTCTTCCCGAAGGCCTGAGTTGAGGGCACAAGGGACCGTGCCGGTCAGGATCCGTCTTTGGCTGCCAAGGCCACAGACGTCGATCGGCCCCTGTTGGAGGAGGCCTCCGGAATCCTCTCGGTCAGCTGCACACGGGCCTGGGAAACCACATGGTGAGCTTGCAGCTTCCATGCCGAGTCAGCCTGCACCGCCTCTGGACCCCAGGCGCGTGGTCTTGTCAGACCTTGCAATGGGGTCCGCATGGGGAGGGAGCCTTAGCTAGGGTTAGGGTTTGGTCCAGGGACGTCGCCAGGGCTGAATCGACTCCAGTCTCGTGATCTCCCTCGAGGGCTGAAGTGAGGGCCCATGCCAGAAGGCGCCTCCATTGCAGGGTTAGGGTTCGAGGCAGGCTTAGGTTGCGGTGGAGGGTCCCGGTTCGGGGTACGGTTAGGGTTAGGGTTAGGTCCCAGGAGGCTCCAGGCGCCCTACCCACAGCAGGGCAGTTCTCTCCCTGAAGGGCTGAGTTGAGGGCACAAGGGACCGTGCCGGTCAGGATCCGTCTTTGGCTGCCAAGGCCACACCCGTGATTGGGCCCCTGGTCGAGGAGGCCTCCGGAATCCTCTGGGCAGCTGCAGCCGGGCCTGGGAAACGACATGGTGAGCTTCCAGGTTCCATGCCGAGTCAGCCTGCACCTCTTCCGGACCCCAGGCGCGTGGTGTTGTCAGACGTTGGCATTGGGTCCTCTTGGGGAGAGAGCCTTAGCTAGGGTTAGGGTTCGGTCCAGGGATGTCGCCAGGGCCGAAGCGACTCCGGTCTCGTGATCTCGCTCGAGGGCTGAAGTGAGGGCCCATGCAGCAAGGCGGCTCAAGTGCAGGGTTAGGGGTCGAGGCCGGCTTAGGTTTCGGTGGAGGGTCCCCGTTCGGTGTTGGGTTAGGGTTAGGGTTAGGTCCCAGGAGGCTCCAGGCGCCGAACCCACAGCAGGGCAGTGGTCTTCCCGAAGGCCTGAGTTGAGGGCACAAGGGACCGTGCCGGTCAGGATCCGTCTTTGGCTGCCAAGGCCACACACGTCGATCGGCCCCTGTTCGAGGAGGCCTCCGGAATCCTCTCGGTCAGCTGCACACGGGCCTGGGAAACCACATGGTGAGCTTGTAGCTTCCATGCCGAGTCAGCCTGCACCGCCTCTGGACCCCAGGCGCGTGGTCTTGTCAGACTTTGCAATGGGGTCCGCATGGGGAGGGAGCCTTAGCTAGGGTTAGGGTTTCGTCCAGGGACGTCGCCAGGGCTGAATCGACTCCAGTCTCGTGATCTCCCTCGAGGGCTGAAGTAAGGGCCCATGCCAGAAGGCGGCTCCATTGCAGGGTTAGGGTTCGAGGCAGGCTTAGGTTGCGGTGGAGGGTCCCGGTTCGGGGTACGGTTAGGGTTAGGGTTAGGTCCCAGGAGGCTCCAGGAGCCCTACCCACAGCAGGGCAGTTCTCTCCCCGAAGGGCTGAGTTGAGGGCACAAGGACCGTGCCGGTCAGGATCCGTCTTTGGCTGCCAAGGCCACACACGTGATTGGGCCCCTGGTCGAGGAGGCCTCCGGAATCATCTGGGCAGCTGCAGCCGGGCCTGGAAAACGACATGGTGAGCTTCCAGGTTCCATGCCGAGTCAGCCTGCACCTCTTCCGGACCCCAGGCGCGTGGTGTTGTCAGACGTTGGCATTGGGTCCTCTTGGGGAGAGAGCCTTAGCTAGGGTTAGGGTTCGGTCCAGGGACGTCGCCAGGGCCGAAGCGACTCCGGTCTCGTGATCTCGCTCGAGGGCTGAAGTGAGGGCCCATGCAGCAAGGCGGCTCAAGTGCAGGGTTAGGGGTCGAGGCCGGCTTAGGTTTCGGTGGAGGGTCCCCGTTCGGTGTGGGGTTAGGGTTAGGGTTAGGTCCCAGGAGGCTCCAGGCGCCGAACCCACAGCAGGGCAGTGGTCTTCCCGAAGGCCTGAGTTGAGGGCACAAGGGACCGTGCCGGTCAGGATCCGTCTTTGGCTGCCAAGGCCACAGACGTCGATCGGCCCTTGTTGGAGGAGGCCTCCGGAATCCTCTCGGTCAGCTGCACACGGGCCTGGGAAACCACATGGTGAGCTTGCAGCTTCCATGCCGAGTCAGCCTGCACCGCCTCTGGACCCCAGGCGCATGGTCTTGTCAGACTTTGCAATGGGATCCCCATGGGGAGGGAGCCTGAGCTAGGGTTAGGGTTTGGTCCAGGGACGTCGCCAGGGCTGAATCGACTCCAGTCTCGTGATCTCCCTCGAGGGCTGAAGTGAGGGCCCATGCCAAAAGGCGGCTCCATTGCAGGGTTAGGGTTCGAGGCAGGCTTAGGTTGCGGTGGAGGGTCCCGGTTCGGGGTACGGTTAGGGTTAGGGTTAGGTCCCAGGAGGCTCCAGGCGCCCAACCCACAGCAGGGCAGTGTTCTCCCTGAAGGGCTCAGTTGAGGGCACAAGGGACCGTGCCGGTCAGGATCCGTCTTTGGCTGCCAAGGCCACACCCGTGATTGGGCCCCTGGTCGAGGAGGCCTCCGGAATCCTCTGGGCAGCTGCAGCCGGGCCTGGGAAACGACCTGGTGAGCTTCCAGGTTCCATGCCGAGTCAGCCTGCACCTCTTCCGGACCCCAGGCGCGTGGTGTTGTCAGACGTTGGCATTGGGTCCTCTTGGGGAGAGAGCCTTACCTAGGGTTAGGGTTCGGTCCAGGGACGTCGCCAGGGCCGACGCGACTCCGGTCTCGTGATCTCCCTCGAGGGCTGAAGTGAGGGCCCATGCAGCAAGGCGGCTCAAGTGCAGGGTTAGGGGTCGAGGCCGGCTTAGGTTTCGGTGGAGGGTCCCCGTTCGGTGTGGGGTTAGGGTTAGGGTTAGGTCCCAGGAGGCTCCAGGCGCCGAACCCACAGCAGGGCAGTGGTCTTCCCGAAGGCCTGAGTTGAGGGCACAAGGGACCATGCCGGTCAGGATCCGTCTTTGGCTGCCAAGGCCACAGACGTCGATCGGGCCGCTGTTCGAGGAGGCCTCCGGAATCCTCTCGGTCAGCTGCACACGGGCCTGGGAAACCACATGGTGAGCTTGCAGCTTCCATGCCGAGTCAGCCTGCACCGCCTCTGGACCCCAGGCGCGTGGTCTTGTCAGACTTTGCAATGGGATCCCCATGGGGAGGGAGCCTGAGCTAGGGTTAGGGTTTGGTCCAGGGACGTCGCCAGGGCTGAATCGACTCCAGTCTCATGATCTCCCTCGAGGGCTGAAGTGAGGGCCCATGCCAGAAGGCGGCTCCATTGTAGGGTTAGGGTTCGAGGAAGGCTTAGGTTGCGGTGGAGGGTCCCGGTTCGGGGTACGGTTAGGGTTAGGGTTAGGTCCCAGGAGGCTCCAGGCGCCCAACCCACAGCAGGGCAGTGTTCTCCCCGAAGGGCTGAGTTGAGGGCACAAGGGACCGTGCCGGTCAGGATCCGTCTTTGGCTGCCAAGGCCACAACCGTGATTGGGCCCCTGGTCGAGGAGGCCTCCGGAATCCTCTGGGCAGCTGCAGCCGGGCCTGGGAAACGACATGGTGAGCTTCCAGGTTCCATGCCGAGTCAGCCTGCACCTCTTCCGGACCCCAGGCGCGTGGTGTTGTCAGAGGTTGGCATTGGGTCCTCTTGGGGAGAGAGCCTTAGCTAGGGTTAGGGTTCGGTCCAGGGATGTCGCCAGGGCCGAAGCGACTCCGGTCTCGTGATCTCGCTCGAGGGCTGAAGTGAGGGCCCATGCAGCCAGGCGGCTCAAGTGCAGGGTTAGGGGTCGAGGCCGGCTTAGGTTTCGGTGGAGGGTCCCCGTTCGGTGTGGGGTTAGGGTTAGGGTTAGGTCCCAGGAGGCTCCAGGCGCCGAACCCACAGCAGGGCAGTGGTCTTCCCGAAGGCCTGAGTTGAGGGCACAAGGGACCGTGCCGGTCAGGATCCGTCTTTGGCTGCCAAGGCCACAGACGTCGATCGGCCCCTGTTCGAGGAGGCCTCCGGAATCCTCTCGGTCAGCTGCACACGGGCCTGGGAAACCACATGGTGAGCTTGCAGCTTCCATGCCGAGTCAGCCTGCACCGCCTCTGGACCCCAGGCGCGTGGTCTTGTCAGACTTTGCAATGGGGTTCTCATGGGGAGGGAGCCTTAGCTAGGGTTAGGGTTTGGTCCAGGGACGTCGCCAGGGCTGAATCGACTCCAGTCTCGTGATCTCCCTCGAGGGCTGAAGTGAGGGCCCATGCCAGAAGGCGGCTCCATTGCAGGTTTAGGGTTCGAGGCAGGCTTAGGTTGCGGTGGAGGGTCCCGGTTCGGGGTACGGTTAGGGTTAGGGTTAGGTCCCAGGAGGCTCCAGGCGCCCAACCCACAGCAGGGCAGTGTTCTCCCCGAAGGGCTGAGTTGAGGGCACAAGGGACCGTGCCGGTCAGGATCCGTCTTTGGCTGCCAAGGCCACACCCGTGATTGGGCCCCTGGTCGAGGAGCCCTCCGGAATCCTCTGGGCAGCTGCAGCCGGGCCTGGGAAACGACATGGTGAGCTTCCAGGTTCCATGCCGAGTCAGCCTGCACCTCTTCCGGACCCCAGGCGCGTGGTGTTGTCAGACGTTGGCATTGGGTCCTCTTGGGGAGAGAGCCTTAGCTAGGGTTAGGGTTCGGTCCAGGGACGTCGCCAGGGCCGACGCGACTCCGGTCTCGTGATCTCCCTCGAGGGCTGAAGTGAGGGCCCATGCAGCAAGGCGGCTCAAGTACAGGATTAGGGGTCGAGGCCGGCTTAGGTTTAGGTGGAGGGTCCCCGTTCGGTGTTGGGTTAGGGTTAGGGTTAGGTCCCAGGAGGCTCCAGGCGCCGAACCCACAGCAGGGCAGTGGTCTTCCCGAAGGCCTGAGTTGAGGGCACAAGGGACCGTGCCGGTCAGGATCCGTCTTTGGCTGCCAAGGCCACAGACGTCGATCGGCCCCTGTTCGAGGAGGCCTCTGGAATCCTCTCGGTCAGCTGCACACGGGCCTGGGAAACCACATGGTGAGCTTGCAGCTTCCATGCCGAGTCAGCCTGCACCGCCTCTGGACCCCAGGCGCGTGGTCTTGTCAGACTTTGCAATGGGATCCCCATGGGGAGGGAGCCTGAGCTAGGGTTAGGGTTTGGTCCAGGGACGTCGCCAGGGCTGAATCGACTCCAGTCTCGTGATCTCCCTCGAGGGCTGAAGTGAGGGCCCATGCCAGAAGGCGGCTCCATTGCAGGGTTAGGGTTCGAGGCAGGCTTAGGTTGCGGTGGAGGGTCCCGGTTCGGGGTACGGTTAGGGTTAGGGTTAGGTCCCAGGAGGCTCCAGGCGCCCAACCCACAGCAGGGCAGTGTTCTCCCCGAAGGGCTGAGTTGAGGGCACAAGGGACCGTGCCGGTCAGGATCCGTCTTTGGCTGCCAAGGCCACACCCGTGATTGGGCCCCTGGTCGAGGAGGCCTCCGGAATCCTCTGGGCAGCTGCAGCCGGGCCTGGGAAACGACATGGTGAGCTTCCAGGTTCCATGCCGAGTCAGCCTGCACCTCTTCCGGACCCCAGGCGCGTGGTGTTGTCAGAGGTTGGCATTGGGTCCTCTTGGGGAGAGAGCCTTAGCTAGGGTTAGGGTTCGGTCCAGGGATGTCGCCAGGGCCGAAGCGGTTCCGGTCTCGTGATCTCGCTCGAGGGCTGAAGTGAGGACCCATGCAGCAAGGCGGCTCAAGTGCAGGGTTAGGGGTCGAGGCCGGCTTAGGTTTCGGTGGAGGGTCCCCGTTCGGTGTGGGGTTAGGGTTAGGGTTAGGTCCCAGGAGGCTCCAGGCGCCGAACCCACAGCAGGGCAGTGGTCTTCCCGAAGGCCTGAGTTGAGGGCACAAGGGACCGTGCCGGTCAGGATCCGTCTTTGGCTGCCAAGGCCACACACGTCGATCGGCCCCTGTTCGAGGAGGCCTCCGGAATCCTCTCGGTCAGCTGCACACGGGCCTGGGAAACCACATGGTGAGCTTGCAGCTTCCATGCCGAGTCAGCCTGCACCGCCTCTGGACCCCAGGCGCGTGGTCTTGTCAGACTTTGCAATGGGGTTCTCATGGGGAGGGAGCCTTAGCTAGGGTTAGGGTTTGGTCCAGGTACGTCGCCAGGGCTGAATCGACTCCAGTCTCGTGATCTCCCTCGAGGGCTGAAGTGCGGGCCCATGCCAGAAGGCGGCTCCATTGCAGGGTTAGGGTTCGAGGCAGGCTTAGGTTGCGGTGGAGGGTCCCGGTTCGGGGTACGGTTAGGGTTAGGGTTAGGTCCCAGGAGCCTCCAGGCGCCCAACCCACAGCAGGGCAGTGTTCTCCCCGAAGGGCTGAGTTGAGGGCACAAGGGACCGTGTCGGTCAGGATCCGTCTTTGGCTGCCAAGGCCACACACGTGATTGGGCCCCTGGTCGAGGAGGCCTCCGGAATCCTCTGGGCAGCTGCAGCCGGGCCTGGGAAACGACATGGTGAGCTTCCAGGTTCCATGCCGAGTCAGCCTGCACCTCTTCCGGACCCCAGGCGCGTGGTGTTGTCAGACGTTGGCATTGGGTCCTCTTGGGGAGAGAGCCTTAGCTAGGGTTAGGGTTCGGTCCAGGGACGTCGCCAGGGCCGACGCGACTCCGGTCTCGTGATCTCACTCGAGGGCTGAAGTGAGGGCCCATGCAGCAAGGCGGCTCAAGTGCAGGATTAGGGGTCGAGGCCGGCTTAGGTTTAGGTGGAGGGTCCCCGTTCGGTGTTGGGTTAGGGTTAGGGTTAGGTCCCAGGAGGCTCCAGGCGCCGAACCCACAGCAGGGCAGTGGTCTTCCCGAAGGCCTGAGTTGAGGGCACAAGGGACCGTGCCGGTCAGGATCCGTCTTTGGCTGCCAAGGCCACAGACGTCGATCGGCCCCTGTTGGAGGAGGCCTCCGGAATCCTCTCGGTCAGCTGCACACGGGCCTGGGAAACCACATGGTGAGCTTGCAGCTTCCATGCCGAGTCAGCCTGCACCGCCTCTGGACCCCAGGCGCGTGGTCTTGTCAGACTTTGCAATGGGATCCCCATGGGGAGGGAGCCTGAGCTAGGGTTAGGGTTTGGTCCAGGGACGTCGCCAGGGCTGAATCGACTCCAGTCTCGTGATCTCACTCGAGGGCTGAAGTGAGGGCCCATGCCAGAAGGCGGCTCCATTGCAGGGTTAGGGTTCGAGGCAGGCTTAGGTTGCGGTGGAGGGTCCCGGTTCGGGGTACGGTTAGGGTTAGGGTTAGGTCCCAGGAGGCTCCAGGCGCCCAACCCACAGCAGGGCAGTGTTCTCCCCGAAAGGCTGAGTTGAGGGCACAAGGGACCGTGCCGGTCAGGATCCGTCTTTGGCTGCCAAGGCCACACCCGTGATTGGGCCCCTGGTCGAGGAGGCCTCCGGAATCCTCTGGGCAGCTGCAGCCGGGCCTGGGAAACGACATGGTGAGCTTCCAGGTTCCATGCCGAGTCAGCCTGCACCTCTTCCGGACCCCAGGCGCATGGTGTTGTCAGAGGTTGGCATTGGGTCCTCTTGGGGAGAGAGCCTTAGCTAGGGTTAGGGTTCGGTCCAGGGATGTCGCCAGGGCCGAAGCGACTCCGGTCTCGTGATCTCGCTCGAGGGCTGAAGTGAGGGCCCATGCAGCAAGGCGGCTCAAGTGCAGGGTTAGGGGTCGAGGCCGGCTTAGGTTTCGGTGGAGGGTCCCCGTTCGGTGTGGGGTTAGGGTTAGGGTTAGGTCCCAGGAGGCTCCAGGCGCCGAACCCACAGCAGGGCAGTGGTCTTCCCGAAGGCCTGAGTTGAGGGCACAAGGGACCGTGCCGGTCAGGATCCGTCTTTGGCTGCCAAGGCCACACACGTCGATCGGCCCCTGTTCGAGGAGGCCTCCGGAATCCTCTCGGTCAGCTGCACACGGGCCTGGGAAACCACATGGTGAGCTTGCAGCTTCCATGCCGAGTCAGCCTGCACCGCCTCTGGACCCCAGGCGCGTGGTCTTGTCAGACTTTGCAAAGGGATCCCCATGGGGAGGGAGCCTGAGCTAGGGTTAGGGTTTGGCCCAGGGACGTCGCCAGGGCTGAATCGACTCCAGTCTCGTGATATCACTCGAGGGCTGAAGTGAGGGCCCATGCCAGAAGGCGGCTCCATTGCAGGGTTAGGGTTCGAGGCAGGCTTACGTTGCGGTGGAGGGTCCCGGTTCGGGGTACGGTTAGGGTTAGGGTTAGGTCCCAGGAGGCTCCAGGCGCCCAACCCACAGCAGGGCAGTGTTCTCCCCGAAGGGCTGAGTTGAGGGCACAAGGGACCGTGCCGGTCAGGATCCGTCTTTGGCTGCCAAGGCCACACCCGTGATTGGGCCCCTGGTCGAGGAGGCCTCCGGAATCCTCTGGGCAGCTGCAGCCGGGCCTGGGAAACGACATGGTGAGCTTCCAGGTTCCATGCCGAGTCAGCCTGCACCTCTTCCGGACCCCAGGCGCATGGTGTTGTCAGAGGTTGGCATTGGGTCCTCTTGGGGAGAGAGCATTAGCTAGGGTTAGGGTTCGGTCCAGGGACGTCGCCAGGGCCGACGCGACTCCGGTCTCGTGATCTCCCTCGAGGGCTGAAGTGAGGGCCCATGCAGCAAGGCGGCTCAAGTGCAGGGTTAGGGGTCGAGGCCGGCTTAGGTTTAGGTGGAGGGTCCCCGTTCGGTGTTGGGTTAGGGTTAGGGTTAGGTCCCAGGAGGCTCCAGGCGCCGAACCCACAGCAGGGCAGTGGTCTTCCCGAAGGCCTGAGTTGAGGGCACAAGGGACCGTGCCGGTCAGGATCCGTCTTTGGCTGCCAAGGCCACACACGTCGATCGGCCCCTGTTCGAGGAGGCCTCCGGAATCCTCTCGGTCAGCTGCACACGGGCCTGGGAAACCACATGGTGAGCTTGTAGCTTCCATGCCGAGTCAGCCTGCACCGCCTCTGGACCCCAGGCGCGTGGTCTTGTCAGACTTTGCAATGGGGTGCGCATGGGGAGGGAGCCTTAGCTAGGGTTAGGGTTTGGTCCAGGGACGTCGCCAGGGCTGAATCGACTCCAGTCTCGTGATCTCCCTCGAGGGCTGAAGTAAGGGCCCATGCCAGAAGGCGGCTCCATTGCAGGGTTAGGGTTCGAGGCAGGCTTAGGTTGCGGTGGAGGGTCCCGGTTCGGGGTACGGTTAGGGTTAGGGTTAGGTCCCAGGAGGCTCCAGGCGCCCTACCCACAGCAGGGCAGTTCTCTCCCCGAAGGGCTGAGTTGAGGGCACAAGGACCGTGCCGGTCAGGATCCGTCTTTGGCTGCCAAGGCCACACACGTGATTGGGCCCCTGGTCGAGGAGGCCTCCGGAATCCTCTGGGCAGCTGCAGCCGGGCCTGGAAAACGACATGGTGAGCTTCCAGGTTCCATGCCGAGTCAGCCTGCACCTCTTCCGGACCCCAGGCGCGTGGTGTTGTCAGACGTTGGCATTGGGTCCTCTTGGGGAGAGAGCCTTAGCTAGGGTTAGGGTTCGGTCCAGGGACGTCGCCAGGGCCGAAGCGACTCCGGTCTCGTGATCTCGCTCGAGGGCTGAAGTGAGGGCCCATGCAGCAAGGCGGCTCAAGTGCAGGGTTAGGGGTCGAGGCCGGCTTAGGTTTCGGTGGAGGGTCCCCGTTCGGTGTGGGGTTAGGGTTAGGGTTAGGTCCCAGGAGGCTCCAGGCGCCGAACCCACAGCAGGGCAGTGGTCTTCCCGAAGGCCTGAGTTGAGGGCACAAGGGACCGTGCCGGTCAGGATCCGTCTTTGGCTGCCAAGGCCACAGACGTCGATCGGCCCTTGTTGGAGGAGGCCTCCGGAATCCTCTCGGTCAGCTGCACACGGGCCTGGGAAACCACATGGTGAGTTTGCAGCTTCCATGCCGAGTCAGCCTGCACCGCCTCTGGACCCCAGGCGCATGGTCTTGTCAGACTTTGCAATGGGATCCCCATGGGGAGGGAGCCTGAGCTAGGGTTAGGGTTTGGTCCAGGGACGTCGCCAGGGCTGAATCGACTCCAGTCTCGTGATCTCCCTCGAGGGCTGAAGTGAGGGCCCATGCCAAAAGGCGGCTCCATTGCAGGGTTAGGGTTCGAGGCAGGCTTAGGTTGCGGTGGAGGGTCCCGGTTCGGGGTACGGTTAGGGTTAGGGTTAGGTCCCAGGAGGCTCCAGGCGCCCAACCCACAGCAGGGCAGTGTTCTCCCTGAAGGGCTCAGTTGAGGGCACAAGGGACCGTGCCGGTCAGGATCCGTCTTTGGCTGCCAAGGCCACACCCGTGATTGGGCCCCTGGTCGAGGAGGCCTCCGGAATCCTCTGGGCAGCTGCAGCCGGGCCTGGGAAACGACCTGGTGAGCTTCCAGGTTCCATGCCGAGTCAGCCTGCACCTCTTCCGGACCCCAGGCGCGTGGTGTTGTCAGACGTTGGCATTGGGTCCTCTTGGGGAGAGAGCCTTAGCTAGGGTTAGGGTTCGGTCCAGGGACGTCGCCAGGGCCGACGCGACTCCGGTCTCGTGATCTCCCTCGAGGGCTGAAGTGAGGGCCCATGCAGCAAGGCGGCTCAAGTGCAGGGTTAGGGGTCGAGGCCGGCTTAGGTTTCGGTGGAGGGTCCCCGTTCGGTGTGGGGTTAGGGTTAGGGTTAGGTCCCAGGAGGCTCCAGGCGCCGAACCCACAGCAGGGCAGTGGTCTTCCCGAAGGCCTGAGTTGAGGGCACAAGGGACCATGCCGGTCAGGATCCGTCTTTGGCTGCCAAGGCCACAGACGTCGATCGGCCGCTGTTCGAGGAGGCCTCCGGAATCCTCTCGGTCAGCTGCACACGGGCCTGGGAAACCACATGGTGAGCTTGCAGCTTCCATGCCGAGTCAGCCTGCACCGCCTCTGGACCCCAGGCGCGTGGTCTTGTCAGACTTTGCAATGGGATCCCCATGGGGAGGGAGCCTGAGCTAGGGTTAGGGTTTGGTCCAGGGACGTCGCCAGGGCTGAATCGACTCCAGTCTCGTGATCTCACTCGAGGGCTGAATTGAGGGCCCATGCCAGAAGGCGGCTCCATTGCAGGGTTAGGGTTCGAGGCAGGCTTACGTTGCGGTGGAGGGTCCCGGATCGGGGTACGGTTAGGGTTAGGGTTAGGTCCCAGGAGGCTCCAGGCGCCCTACCCACAGCAGGGCAGTGTTCTCCCCGAAGGGCTGAGTTGAGGGCACAAGGGACCGTGCCGGTCAGGATCCGTCTTTGGCTGCCAAGGCCACACACGTGATTGGGCCCCTGGTCGAGGAGGCCTCTGGAATCCTCTGGGCAGCTGCAGCCGGGCCTGGAAAACGACATGGTGAGCTTCCAGGTTCCATGCCGAGTCAGCCTGTACCTCTTCCGGACCCCAGGCGCGTGGTGTTGTCAGACGTTGGCATTGGGTCCTCTTGGGGAGAGAGCCTTAGCTAGGGTTAGGGTTCGGTCCAGGGACGTCGCCAGGGCCGAAGCGACTCCGGTCTCGTGATCTCGCTCGAGGGCTGAAGTGAGGGCCCATGCAGCAAGGCGGCTCAAGTGCAGGGTTAGGGGTCGAGGCCGGCTTAGGTTTCGGTGGAGGGTCCCCGTTCGGTGTGGGGTTAGGGTTAGGGTTAGGTCCCAGGAGGCTCCAGGCGCCGAACCCACAGCAGGGCAGTGGTCTTCCCGAAGGCCTGAGTTGAGGGCACAAGGGACCGTGCCGGTCAGGATCCGTCTTTGGCTGCCAAGGCCACAGACGTCGATCGGCCCTTGTTGGAGGAGGCCTCCGGAATCCTCTCGGTCAGCTGCACACGGGCCTGGGAAACCACATGGTGAGCTTGCAGCTTCCATGCCGAGTCAGCCTGCACCGCCTCTGGACCCCAGGCGCATGGTCTTGTCAGACTTTGCAATGGGATCCCCATGGGGAGGGAGCCTGAGCTAGGGTTAGGGTTTGGTCCAGGGACGTCGCCAGGGCTGAATCGACTCCAGTCTCGTGATCTCCCTCGAGGGCTGAAGTGAGGGCCCATGCCAAAAGGCGGCTCCATTGCAGGGTTAGGGTTCGAGGCAGGCTTAGGTTGCGGTGGAGGGTCCCGGTTCGGGGTACGGTTAGGGTTAGGGTTAGGTCCCAGGAGGCTCCAGGCGCCCAACCCACAGCAGGGCAGTGTTCTCCCCGAAGGGCTGAGTGGAGGGCACAAGGGACCGTGCCGGTCAGGATCCGTCTTTGGCTGCCAAGGCCACACACGTGATTGGGCCCCTGGTCGAGGAGGCCTCCGGAATCCTCTCGGCAGCTGCAGCCGGGCCTGGGAAACGACATGGTGAGCTTCCAGGTTCCATGCCGAGTCAGCCTGCACCTCTTCCGGACCCCAGGCGCGTGGTGTTGTCAGACGTTGGCTTTGGGTCCTCTTTGGGAGAGAGCCTTAGCTAGGGTTAGGGTTCGGTCCAGGGACGTCGCCAGGGCCGAAGTGACTCCGGTCTCGTGATCTCCCTCGAGGGCTGAAGTGAGGGCCCATGCAGCAAGGAGGCTCAAGTGCAGGGTTAGGGGTCGAGGCCGGCTTAGGTTTCGGTGGAGGGTCCCCGTTCGGTGTGGGGTTAGGGTTAGGGTTAGGTCCCAGGAGGCTCCAGGCGCCGAACCCACAGCAGGGCAGTGGTCTTCCCGAAGGCCTGAGTTGAGGGCACAAGGGACCGTGCCGGTCAGGATCCGTCTTTGGCTGCCAAGGCCACAGACGTCGATCGGCCCCTGTTCGAGGAGGCCTCCGGAATCCTCTCGGTCAGCTGCACACGGGCCTGGGAAACCACATGCTGAGCTTACAGCTTCCATGCCGAGTCAGCCTGCACCGCATCTGGACCCCAGGCGCTTGGTCTTGTCAGACTTTGCAATGGTGTCCCCATGGGGAGGGAGGCTTAGCTACGGTTAGGGTTTGGTCCAGGGACGTCGCCAGGGCTGAATCGACTCCAGTCTCGTGATCTCCCTCGAGGGCTGAAGTGAGGGCCCATGCCAGAAGGCGGCTCCATTGCAGGGTTAGGGTTCGAGGCAGGCTTACGTTGCGGTGGAGGGTCCCGGTTCGGGGTACGGTTAGGGTTAGGGTTAGGTCCCAGGAGGCTCCAGGCGCCCAACCCACAGCAGGGCAGTGTTCTCCCCGAAGGGCTGAGTGGAGGGCACAAGGGACCGTGCCGGTCAGGATCCGTCTTTGGCTGCCAAGGCCACACACGTGATTGGGCCCCTGGTCGAGGAGGCCTCCGGAATCCTCTGGGCAGCTGCAGCCGGGCCTGGAAAACGACATGGTGAGCTTCCAGGTTCCATGCCGAGTCAGCCTGCACCTCTTCCGGACCCCAGGCGCGTGGTGTTGTCAGACGTTGGCATTGGGTCCTCTTGGGGAGAGAGCCTTAGCTAGGGTTAGGGTTCGGTCCAGGGACGTCGCCAGGGCCGAAGCGACTCCGGTCTCGTGATCTCCCTCGAGGGCTGAAGTGAGGGCCCATGCAGCAAGGCGGCTCAAGTGCAGGGTTAGGGGTCGAGGCCGGCTTAGGTTTCGGTGGAGGGTCCCCGTTCGGTGTGGGGTTAGGGTTAGGGTTAGGTGCCAGGAGGCTCCAGGCACCGAACCCACAGCAGGGCAGTGGTCTTCCCGAAGGCCTGAGTTGAGGGCACAAGGGACCGTGCCGGTCAGGATCCGTCTTTGGCTGCCAAGGCCACACACGTCGATCGGCCCCTGTTCGAGGAGGCCTCCGGAATCCTCTCGGTCAGCTGCACACGGGCCTGGGAAACCACATGGTGAGCTTGCAGCTTCCATGCCGAGTCAGCCTGCACCGCCTCTGGACCCCAGGCGCGTGGTCTTGTCAGACTTTGGCATGGGGTCCCCATGGGGCGGGAGCCTTAGCTAGGGTTAGGGTTTGGTCCAGGGACGTCGCCAGGGCTGAATCGACTCCAGTCTCGTGATCTCCCTCGAGGGCTGAAGTGAGGGCCCATGCCAGAAGGCGGCTCCATTGCAGGGTTAGGGTTCGAGGCAGGCTTACGTTGCGGTGGAGGGTCCCGGTTCGGGGTACGGTTAGGGTTAGGGTTAGGTCCCAGGAGGCTCCAGGCGCCCAACCCACAGCAGGGCAGTGTTCTCCCCGAAGGGCTGAGTTGAGGGCACAAGGGACCGTGCCGGTCAGGATCCGTCTTTGGCTGCCAAGGCCACAGACGTCGATCGGCCCCTGGTCGAGGAGGCCTCCGGAATCCTCTCGGTCAGCTGCACACGGGCCTGGGAAACCACATGGTGAGCTTGCAGCTTCCATGCCGAGTCAGCCTGCACCGCCTCTGGACCCCAGGCGCGTGGTCTTGTCAGACTTTGCAATGGGATCCCCATGGGGAGGGAGCCTGAGCTAGGGTTAGGGTTTGGTCCAGGGACGTCGCCAGGGCTGAATCGACTCCAGTCTCGTGATCTCACTCGAGGGCTGAAGTGAGGGCCCATGCCAGAAGGCGGCTCCATTGCAGGGTTAGGGTTCGAGGCAGGCTTAGGTTGCGGTGGAGGGTCCCCTTTCGGGGTACGGTTAGGGTTAGGGTTAGGTCCCAGGAGGCTCCAGGCGCCCAACCCACAGCAGGGCAGTGTTCTCCCAAAAGGGCTGAGTTGAGGGCACAAGGGACCGTGCCGGTCAGGATCCGTCTTTGGCTGCCAAGGCCACACCCGTGATTGGGCCCCTGGTCGAGGAGGCCTCCGGAATCCTCTGGGCAGCTGCAGCCGGGCCTGGGAAACGACACGGTGAGCTTCCAGGTTCCATGCCGAGTCAGCCTGCACCTCTTCCGGACCCCAGGCGCGTGGTGTTGTCAGACGTTGGCATTGGGTCCTCTTGGGGAGAGAGCCTTAGCTAGGGTTAGGGTTCGGTCCAGGGACGTCGCCAGGGCCGAAGCGACTCCGGTCTAGTGATCTCCCTCGAGGGCTGAAGTGAGGGCCCATGCAGCAAGGCGGCTCAAGTGCAGGGTTAGGGGTCGAGGCCGGCTTAGGTTTCGGTGGAGGGTCCCCGTTCGGTGTGGGGTTAGGGTTAGGGTTAGGTCCCAGGAGGCTCCAGGCGCCGAACCCACAGCAGGGCAGTGGTCTTCCCGAAGGCCTGAGTTGAGGGCACATGGGACCGTGCCGGTCAGGATCCGTCTTTGGCTGCCAAGGCCACAGACGTCGATCGGCCCCTGTTGGAGGAGGCCTCCGGAATCCTCTCGGTCAGCTGCACACGGGCCTGGGAAACCACATGGTGAGCTTGCAGCTTCCATGCCGAGTCAGCCTGCACCGCCTCTGGACCCCAGGCGCGTGGTCTTGTCAGACTTTGCAATGGGGTCCGCATGGGGAGGGAGCCTTAGCTAGGGTTAGGGTTTGGTCCAGGGACGTCGCCCGGGCTGAATCGACTCCAGTCTCGTGATCTCCCTCGAGGGCTGAAGTGAGGGCCCATGCCAGAAGGCGCCTCCATTGCAGGGTTAGGGTTCGAGGCAGGCTTAGGTTGCGGTGGAGGGTCCCGGTTCGGGGTACGGTTAGGGTTAGGGTTAGGTCCCAGGAGGCTCCAGGCGCCCTACCCACAGCAGGGCAGTTCTCTCCCCGAAGGGCTGAGTTGAGGGCACAAGGGACCGTGCCGGTCAGGATCCGTCTTTGGCTGCCAAGGCCACACCCGTGATTGGGCCCCTGGTCGAGGAGGCCTCCGGAATCCTCTGGGCAGCTGCAGCCGGGCCTGGAAAACGACATGGTGAGCTTCCAGGTTCCATGCCGAGTCAGCCTGCACCTCTTCCGGACCCCAGGCGCGTGGTGTTGTCAGACGTTGGCATTGGGTCCTCTTGGGGAGAGAGCCTTAGCTAGGGTTAGGGTTCGGTCCAGGGACGTCGCCAGGGCCGAAGCGACTCCGGTCTCGTGATCTCCCTCGAGGGCTGAAGTGAGGTCCCATGCAGCAAGGCGGCTCAAGTGCAGGGTTAGGGGTCGAGGCCGGCTTAGGTTTCGGTGGAGGGTCCCCGTTCGGTGTGGGGTTAGGGTTAGGGTTAGGTCCCAGGAGGCTCCAGGCGCCGAACCCACAGCAGGGCAGTGGTCTTCCCGAAGGCCTGAGTTGAGGGCACAAGGGACCGTGCCGGTCAGGATCCGTCTTTGGCTGCCAAGGCCACACACGTCGATCGGCCCCTGTTGGAGGAGGCCTCCGGAATCCTCTCGGTCAGCTGCACACGGGCCTGGGAAACCACATGGTGAGCTTGCAGCTTCCATGCCGAGTCAGCCTGCACCGCCTCTGGACCCCAGGCGCGTGATCTTGTCAGACTTTGCAATGGGATCCCCATGGGGAGGGAGCCTGAGCTAGGGTTAGGGTTTGGTCCAGGGACGTCGCCAGGGCTGAATCGACTCCAGTCTCGTGATCTCCCTCGAGGGCTGAAGTGAGGGCCCATGCCAGAAGGCGGCTCCATTGCAGGGTTAGGGTTCGAGGCAGGCTTAGGTTGCGGTGGAGGGTCCCGTTTCGGGGTACGGTTAGGGTTAGGGTTAGGTCCCAGGAGGCTCCAGGCGCCCTACCCACAGCAGGGCAGTTCTCTCCCCGAAGGGCTGAGTTGAGGGCACAAGGGACCGTGCCGGTCAGGATCCGTCTTTGGCTGCCAAGGCCACACACGTGATTGGGCCCCTGGTCGAGGAGGCCTCCGGAATCCTCTGGGCAGCTGCAGCCGGGCCTGGAAAACGACATGGTGAGCTTCCAGGTTCCATGCCGAGTCAGCCTGCACCTCTTCCGGACCCCAGGCGCGTGGTGTTGTCAGACGTTGGCATTGGGTCCTCTTGGGGAGAGAGCCTTAGCTAGGGTTAGGGTTCGGTCCAGGGACGTCGCCAGGGCCGAAGCGACTCCGGTCTCGTGATCTCCCTCGAGGGCTGAAGTGAGGGCCCATGCAGCCAGGCGGCTCAAGTGCAGGGTTAGGGGTCGAGGCCGGCTTAGGTTTCGGTGGAGGGTCCCCGTTCGGTGTGGGGTTAGGGTTAGGGTTAGGTCCCAGGAGGCTCCAGGCGCCGAACCCACAGCAGGGCAGTGGTCTTCCCGAAGGCCTGAGTTGAGGGCACAAGGGACCGTGCCGGTCAGGATCCGTCTTTGGCTGCCAAGGCCACAGACGTCGATCGGCCCCTGTTGGAGGAGGCCTCCGGAATCCTCTCGGTCAGCTGCACACGGGCCTGGGAAACCACATGGTGAGCTTGCAGCTTCCATGCCGAGTCAGCCTGCACCGCCTCTGGACCCCAGGCGCGTGGTCTTGTCAGACTTTGCAATGGGATCCCCATGGGGAGGGAGCCTGAGCTAGGGCTAGGGTTTGGTCCAGGGACGTCGCCCGGGCTGAATCGAATCCAGTCTCGTGATCTCACTCGAGGGCTGAAGTGAGGGCCCATGCCAGAAGGCGGCTCCATTGCAGGGTTAGGGTTCGAGGCAGGCTTACGTTGCGGTGGAGGGTCCCGGTTCGGGGTAGGGTTAGGGTTAGGGTTAGGTCCCAGGAGGCTCCAGGCGCCTAACCCACAGCAGGGCAGTGTTCTCCCCGAAGGGCTGAGTTGAGGGCACAAGGGACCGTGCCGGTCAGGATCCGTCTTTGGCTGCCAAGGCCACACCCGTGATTGGGCCCCTGGTCGAGGAGGCCTCCGGAATCCTCTGGGCAGCTGCAGCCGGGCCTGGGAAACGACATGGTGAGCTTCCAGGTTCCATGACGAGTCAGCCTGCACCTCTTCCGGACCCCAGGCGCGTGGTGTTGTCAGAGGTTGGCATTGTGTCCTCTTGGGGAGAGAGCCTTAGCTAGGGTTAGGGTTCGGTCCTGGGATGTCGCCAGGGCCGAAGCGACTCCGGTCTCGTGATGTCCCTCGAGGGCTGAAGTGAGGGCCCATGCAGCCAGGCGGCTCAAGTGCAGGGTTAGGGGTCGAGGCCGGCTTAGGTTTCGGTGGAGGGTCCCCGTTCGGTGTGGGGTTAGGGTTAGGGTTAGGTCCCAGGAGGCTCCAGGCGCCGAACCCACAGCAGGGCAGTGGTCTTCCCGAAGGCCTGAGTTGAGGGCACAAGGGACCGTGCCGGTCAGGATCCGTCTTTGGCTGCCAAGGCCACAGACGTCGATCGGCCCCTGTTGGAGGAGGCCTCCGGAATCCTCTCGGTCAGCTGCACACGGGCCTGGGAAACCACATGGTGAGCTTGCAGCTTCCATGCCGAATCAGCCTGCACCGCCTCTGGACCCCAGGCGCGTGGTCTTGTCAGACTTTGCAATGGGGTTCTCATGGGGAGGGAGCCTGAGCTAGGGTTAGGGTTTGGTCCAGGGACGTCGCCAGGGCTGAATCGACTCCAGTCTCGTGATCTCACTCGAGGGCTGAAGTGAGGGCCCATGCCAGAAGGCGGCTCCATTGCAGGGTAAGAGTTCGAGGCAGGCTTACGTTGGGGTGGAGGGTCCCGGTTCGGGGTACGGTTAGGGTTAGGTCCCAGGAGGCCACAGGCGCCGAACCCACAGCAGGGCAGGGGTCTTCCCGAAGGCCTGAGTTGAGGGCACAAGGGACCGTGCCGGTCAGGATCCGTCTTTGGCTGCCAAGGCACAGACGTCGATCGGCCCCTGTTCGAGGAGGCCTCCGGAATCCTCTCGGTCAGCTGCACACGGGCCTGGGAAACCACATGGTGAGCTTGCAGCTTCCATGTCGAGTCAGCCTGCACCGCATCTGGACCCCAGGGGCGTGGTCTTGTCAGACTTTGGCATGGGGTCCACATGGGGAGGGAGCCTTAGCTAGGGTTAGGGTTTGGTCCAGGGACGTCGCCAGGGCTGAATCGACTCCAGTCTCGTGATCTCCCTCGAGGGCTGAAGTGAGGGCCCATGCCAGAAGGCGGCTCCATTGCAGGGTTAGGGTTCCAGGCAGGCTTATGTTGCGGTGGAGGGTCCCGGTTCAGGGTACGGTTAGGGTTAGGGTTAGGTCCCAAGAGGCTCCAGGCGCACAACCCACAGCAGGGCAGTGTTCTCCCCGAAGGGCTGAGTGGAGGGCACAAGGGACCGTGCCGGTCAGGATCCGTCTTTGGCTGCCAAGGCCACAGACGTCGATCGGCCCCTGTTCGAGGAGGCCTCCGGAATCCTCTCGGTCAGCTGCACACGGGCCTGGGAAACCACATGGTGAGCTTGCAGCTTCCATGCCGAGTCAGCCTGCACCGCATCTGTACCCCAGGCGCGTGGTCTTGTCAGACTTTGCAATGGTGTCCCCATGGGGAGGGAGGCTTAGCTACGGTTAGGGTTTGGTCCAGGGACGTCTCCAGGGCTGAATCGACTCCAGTCTCGTGATCTCCCTCGAGGGCTGAAGTGAGGGCCCATGCCAGAAGGCGGCTCCATTGCAGGGTTAGGGTTCGAGGCAGGCTTACGTTGCGGTGGAGGGTCCCGGTTCGGGGTACGGTTAGGGTTAGGGTTAGGTCCCAGGAGGCTCCAGGCGCCCAACCCAGAGCAGGGCAGTGTTCTCTCCGAAGGGCTGAGTGGAGGGCACAAGGGACCGTGCCGGTCAGGATCCGTCTTTGGCTGCCAAGGCCACACACGTGATTGGGCCCCTGGTCGAGGAGGCCTCCGGAATCCTCTGGGCAGCTGCAGCCGGGCCTGGGAAACGACCTGGTGAGCTTCCAGGTTCCATGCCGAGTCAGCCTGCACCTCTTCCGGTCCCCAGGCACGTGGTGTTGTCAGACGTTGGCATTGGGTCCTCTTGGGGAGAGAGCCTTAGCTAGGGTTAGGGTTCGGTCCAGGGACGTCGCCAGGGCCGACGCGACTCCGGTCTCGTGATCTCCCTCGAGGGCTGAAGTGAGGGCCCATGCAGCAAGGCGGCTCAAGTGCAGGGTTAGGGGTCTAGGCCGGCTTAGGTTTCGGTGGAGGGTCCCCGTTCGGTGTGGGGTTAGGGTTAGGGTTAGGTCCCAGGAGGCTCCAGGCGCCGAACCCACAGCAGGGCAGTGGTCTTCCCGAAGGCCTGATTTGAGGGCACAAGGGACCGTGCCGGTCAGGATCCGTCTTTGGCTGCCAAGGCCACAGACGTCGATCGGCCCCTGTTCGAGGAGGCCTCCGGAATCCTCTCGGTCAGCTGCACACGGGCCTGGGAAACCACATGGTGAGCTTGCAGCTTCCATGCCGAGTTAGCCTGCACCGCCTCTGGACCCCAGGCGCGTGGTCTTGTCAGACTTTGGCATGGGGTCCCCATGGGGAGGGAGCCTTAGCTAGGGTTAGGGTTTGGTCCAGGGACGTCGCCAGGGCTGAATCGACTCCAGTCTCGTGATCTCCCTCGAGGGCTGAAGTGAGGGCCCATGCCAGAAGGCGGCTCCATTGCAGGGTTAGGTTTCGAGGCAGGCTTACGTTGCGGTGGAGGGTCCCGGTTCGGGGTACGGTTAGGGTTAGGGTTAGGTCCCAGGAGGCTCCAGGCGCCCAACCCACAGCAGGGCAGTGTTCTCCCCGAAGGGCTGAGTTGAGGGCACAAGGGACCGTGCCGGTCAGGATCCGTCTTTGGCTGCCAAGGCCACACCCGTGATTGGGCCCCTGGTCGAGGAGGCCTCCGGAATCCTCTGGGCAGCTGCAGCCGGGCCTGGGAAACGACATGGTGAGCTTCCAGGTTCCATGCCGAGTCAGCCTGCACCTCTTCCGGACCCCAGGCGCGTGGTGTTGTCAGAGGTTGGCATTGGGTCCTCTTGGGGAGAGAGCCTTAGCTAGGGTTAGGGTTCGGTCCAGGGATGTCGCCAGGGCCGTAGCGACTCCGGTCTCGTGATCTCCCTCGAGGGCTGAAGTGAGGGCCCATGCAGCAAGGCGGCTCAAGTGCAGGGTTAGGGGTCGAGGCCGGCTTAGGTTTCGGTGGAGGGTCCCCGTTCGGTGTGGGGTTAGGGTTAGGGTTAGGTCCCAGGAGGCTCCAGGCGCCGAACCCACAGCAGGGCAGTGGTCTTCCCGAAGGCCTGAGTTGAGGGCACAAGGGACCGTGCCGGTCAGGATCCGTCTTTGGCTGCCAAGGCCACACACGTCGATCGGCCCCTGTTCGAGGAGGCCTCCGGAATCCTCTCGGTCAGCTGCACACGGGCCTGGGAAACCACATGGTGAGCTTGCAGCTTCCATGCCGAGTCAGCCTGCACCGCCTCTGGACCCCAGGCGCATGGTCTTGTCAGACTTTGGCATGGGGTCCCCATGGGGAGCGAGCCTTAGCTAGGGTTAGGGTTTGGTCCAGGGACGTCGCCAGGGCTGAATCGACTCCAGTCTCGTGATCTCCCTCGAGGGCTGAAGTGAGGGCCCATGCCAGAAGGCGGCTCCATTGCAGGGTTAGGGTTCGAGGCAGGCTTACGTTGCGGTGGAGGGTCCCGGTTCGGGGTACGGTTAGGGTTAGGGTTAGGTCCCAGGAGGCTCCAGGCGCCCAACCCACAGCAGGGCAGTGTTCTCCCCGAAGGGCTGAGTTGAGGGCACAAGGGACCGTGCCGGTCAGGATCCGTCTTTGGCTGCCAAGGCCACACACGTGATTGGGCCCCTGGTCGAGGAGGCCTCCGGAATCCTCTGGGCAGCTGCAGCCGGGCCTGGGAAACGACATGGTGAGCTTCCAGGTTCCATGCCGAGTCAGCCTGCACCTCTTCCGGACCCCAGGCGCGTGGTGTTGTCAGACGTTGGCGTTGGGTCCTCTTGGGGAGAGAGCCTTAGCTAGGGTTAGGGTTCGGTCCAGGGACGTGGCCAGGGCCGAAGTGACTCCGGTCTCGTGATCTCCCTCGAGGGCTGAAGTGAGGGCCCATGCAGCAAGGCGGCTCCAGTGCAGGGTTAGGGGTCGAGGCCGGCTTAGGTTTCGGTGGAGGGTCCCCGTTCGGTGTGGGGTTAGGGTTAGGGTTAGGTCCCAGGAGGCTCCAGGCGCCGAACCCACAGCAGGGCAGTGGTCTTCCCGAAGGCCTGAGTTGAGGGCACAAGGGACCGTGCCGGTCAGGATCCGTCTTTGGCTGCCAAGGCCACACACGTCGATCGGCCCCTGTTCGAGGAGGCCTCCGGAATCCTCTCGGTCAGCTGCACACGGGCCTGGGAAACCACATGGTGAGCTTGCAGCTTCCATGCCGAGTCAGCCTGCACCGCCTCTGGACCCCAGGCGCGAGGTCTTGTCAGACTTTGCAATGGGGTCCGCATGGGGAGGGAGCCTTAGCTAGGGTTAGGGTTTGGTCCAGGGACGTCGCCAGGGCTGAATCGACTCCAGTCTCGTGATCTCCCTCGAGGGCTGAAGTGAGGGCCCATGCCAGAAGGCGCCTCCATTGCAGGGTTAGGGTTCGAGGCAGGCTTAGGTTGCGGTGGAGGGTCCCGGTTCGGGGTACGGTTAGGGTTAGGGTTAGGTCCCAGGAGGCTCCAGGCGCCCTACCCACAGCAGGGCAGTTCTCTCCCCGAAGGGCTGAGTTGAGGGCACAAGGGACCGTGCCGGTCAGGATCCGTCTTTGGCTGCCAAG
This sequence comes from Panthera pardus, assembly GCF_024362965.1. Lineage (NCBI taxonomy): Eukaryota > Metazoa > Chordata > Mammalia > Carnivora > Felidae > Panthera > Panthera pardus. The sequence goes on from NW_026526894.1 coordinate 301,478, forward strand.
GCCACACACGTGATTGGGCCCCTGGTCGAGGAGGCCTCCGGAATCCTCTGGGCAGCTGCAGCCGGGCCTGGGAAACGACATGGTGAGCTTCCAGGTTCCATGCCGAGTCAGCCTGCACCTCTTCCGGACCCCAGGCGCGTGGTGTTGTCAGAGGTTGGCATTGGGTCCTCTTGGGGAGAGAGCCTTAGGTAGGGTTAGGGTTCGGTCCAGGGATGTCGCCAGGGCCGAAGCGACTCCGGTCTCGTGATCTCGCTCGAGGGCTGAAGTGAGGGCCCATGCAGCAAGGCGGCTCAAGTGCAGGGTTAGGGGTCGAGGCCGGCTTAGGTTTCGGTGGAGGGTCCCCGTTCGGTGTGGGGTTAGGGTTAGGGTTAGGTCCCAGGAGGCTCCAGGCGCCGAACCCACAGCAGGGCAGTGGTCTTCCCGAAGGCCTGTGTTGAGGGCACAAGGGACCGTGCCGGTCAGGATCCGTCTTTGGCTGCCAAGGCCACAGACGTCGATCGGCCCCTGTTGGAGGAGGCCTCCGGAATCCTCTCGGTCAGCTGCACACGGGCCTGGGAAACCACATGGTGAGCTTGCAGCTTCCATGCCGAGTCAGCCTGCACCGCCTCTGGACCCCAGGCGCGTGGTCTTGTCAGACATTGCAATGGGGTCCGCATGGGGAGGGAGCCTTAGCTAGGGTTAGGGTTTGGTCCAGGGACGTCGCCAGGGCTGAATCGACTCCAGTCTCGTGATCTCCCTCGAGGGCTGAAGTGAGGGCCCATGCCAGAAGGCGGCTCCATTGCAGGGTTAGGGTTCGAGGCAGGCTTACGTTGCGGTGGAGGGTCCCGGTTCGGGGTACGGTTAGTGTTAGGGTTAGGTCCCAGGAGGCTCCAGGCGCCCTACCCACAGCAGGGCAGTTCTCTCCCCGAAGGGCTGAATTGAGGGCACAAGGGACCGTGCCGGTCAGGATCCGTCTTTGGCTGCCAAGGCCACACACGTGATTGGGCCCCTGGTCGAGGAGGCCTCCGGAATCCTCTGGGCAGCTGCAGCCGGGCCTGGAAAACGACATGGTGAGCTTCCAGGTTCCATGCCGAGTCAGCCTGCACCTCTTCCGGACCCCAGGCGCGTGGTGTTGTCAGACGTTGGCATTGGGTCCTCTTGGGGAGAGAGCCTTAGCTAGGGTTAGGGTTTGGTCCAGGGACGTCGCCAGGGCCGAAGCGACTCCGGTCTCGTGATCTCCCTCGAGGGCTGAAGTGAGGGCCTATGCAGCCAGGCGGCTCCAGTGCAGGGTTAGGGGTCGAGGCCGGCTTAGGTTTCGGTGGAGGGTCCCCGTTCGGTGTGGGGTTAGGGTTAGGGTTAGGTCCCAGGAGGCTCCAGGCGCCGAACCCACAGCAGGGCAGTGGTCTTCCCGAAGGCCTGAGTTGAGGGCACAAGGGACCGTGCCGGTCAGGATCCGTCTTTGGCTGCCAAGGCCACAGACGTCGATCGGCCCCTGTTCGAGGAGGCCTCCGGAATCCTCTCGGTCAGCTGCACACGGGCCTGGGAAACCACATGGTGAGCTTGCAGCTTCCATGCCGAGTCAGCCTGCACCGCCTCTGGACCCCAGGCGCGTGGTCTTGTCAGACTTTGCAATGGGATCCCCATGGGGAGGGAGCCTGAGCTAGGGTTAGGGTTTGGTCCAGGGACGTCGCCAGGGCTGAATCGACTCCAGTCTCGTGATCTCACTCGAGGGCTGAAGTGAGGGCCCATGCCAGAAGGCGGCTCCATTGCAGGGTTAGGGTTCGAGGCAGGCTTAGGTTGCGGTGGAGGGTCCCCGTTCGGGGTACGGTTAGGGTTAGGGTTAGGTCCCAGGAGGCTCCAGGCGCCCAACCCACAGCAGGGCAGTGTTCTCCCCGAAGGGCTGAGTTGAGGGCACAAGGGACCGTGCCGGTCAGGATCCGTCTTTGGCTGCCAAGGCCACACCCGTGATTGGGCCCCTGGTCGAGGAGGCCTCCGGAATCCTCTGGGCAGTTGCAGCCGGGCCTGGGAAACGACACGGTGAGCTTCCAGGTTCCATGCCGAGTCAGCCTGCACCTCTCCCGGACCCCAGGCGCGTGGTGTTGTCAGACGTTGGCATTGGGTCCTCTTGGGGAGAGAGCCTTAGCTAGGGTTAGGGTTCGGTCCAGGGATGTCGCCAGGGCCGACAAGACTCCGGTCTCGTGATCTCCCTCGAGGGCTGAAGTGAGGGCCCATGCAGCCAGGCGGCTCAAGTGCAGGGTTAGGGGTCGAGGCCGGCTTAGGTTTCGGTGGAGGGTCCCCGTTCGGTGTGGGGTTAGGGTTAGGGTTAGGTCCCAGGAGGCTCCAGGCGCCGAACCCACAGCAGGGCAGTGGTCTTCCCGAAGGCCTGAGTTGAGGGCACAAGGGACCGTGCCGGTCAGGATCCGTCTTTGGCTGCCAAGGCCACAGACGTCGATCGGCCCCTGTTCGAGGAGGCCTCCGGAATCCTCTCGGTCAGCTGCACACGGGCCTGGGAAACCACATGGTGAGCTTGCAGCTTCCATGCCGAGTCAGCCTGCACCGCCTCTGGACCCCAGGCGCGTGGTCTTGTCAGACTTTGCAATGGGATCCCCATGGGGAGGGAGCCTGAGCTAGGGTTAGGGTTTGGTTCAGGGACGTCGCCAGGGCTGAATCGACTCCAGTCTCGTGATCTCACTCGAGGGCTGAAGTGAGGGCCCATGCCAGAAGGCGGCTCCATTGCAGGGTTAGGGTTCGAGGCAGGCTTAGGTTGCGGTGGAGGGTCCCGGTTCGGGGTACGGTTAGGGTTAGGGTTAGGTCCCAGGAGGCTCCAGGCGCCCTACCCACAGCAGGGCAGTTCTCTCCCCGAAGGGCTGAGTTGAGGGCACAAGGGACCGTGCCGGTCAGGATCCGTCTTTGGCTGCCAAGGCCACACACGTGATTGGGCCCCTGGTCGAGGAGGCCTCCGGAATCCTCTGGGCAGCTGCAGCCGGGCCTGGAAAACGACATGGTGAGCTTCCAGGTTCCATGCCGAGTCAGCCTGCACCTCTTCCGGACCCCAGGCGCGTGGTGTTGTCAGACGTTGGCATTGGGTCCTCTTGGGGAGAGAGCCTTAGCTAGGGTTAGGGTTCGGTCCAGGGACGTCGCCAGGGCCGACGCGACTCCGGTCTCGTGATCTCCCTCGAGGGCTGAAGTGAGGGCCCATGCAGCAAGGCGGCTCAAGTGCAGGGTTAGGGGTCGAGGCCGGCTTAGGTTTCGGTGGAGGGTCCCCGTTCGGTGTGGGGTTAGGGTTAGGGTTAGGTCCCAGGAGGCTCCAGGCGCCGAACCCACAGCAGGGCAGTGGTCTTCCCGAAGGCCTGAGTTGAGGGCACAAGGGACCGTGCCGGTCAGGATCCGTCTTTGGCTGCCAAGGCCACAGACGTCGATCGGCCCCTGTTCGAGGAGGCCTCCGGAATCCTCTCGGTCAGCTGCACACGGGCCTGGGAAACCACATGGTGAGCTTGCAGCTTCCATGCCGAGTCAGCCTGCACCGCCTCTGGACCCCAGGCGCGTGGTCTTGTCAGACTTTGCAATGGGATCCCCATGGGGAGGGAGCCTGAGCTAGGGTTAGGGTTTGGTCCAGGGACGTCGCCAGGGCTGAATCGACTCCAGTCTCGTGATCTCACTCGAGGGCTGAAGTGAGGGCCCATGCCAGAAGGCGGCTCCATTGCAGGGTTAGGGTTCGAGGCAGGCTTAGGTTGCGGTGGAGGGTCCCCGTTCGGGGTACGGTTAGGGTTAGGGTTCGGTCCCAGGAGGCTCCAGGCGCCCAACCCACAGCAGGGCAGTGTTCTCCCCGAAGGGCTGAGTTGAGGGCACAAGGGACCGTGCCGGTCAGGATCCGTCTTTGGCTGCCAAGGCCACACCCGTGATTGGGCCCCTGGTCGAGGAGGCCTCCGGAATCCTCTGGGCAGTTGCAGCCGGGCCTGGGAAACGACACGGTGAGCTTCCAGGTTCCATGCCGAGTCAGCCTGCACCTCTCCCGGACCCCAGGCGCGTGGTGTTGTCAGACGTTGGCATTGGGTCCTCTTGGGGAGAGAGCCTTAGCTAGGGTTAGGGTTCGGTCCAGGGATGTCGCCAGGGCCGACAAGACTCCGGTCTCGTGATCTCCCTCGAGGGCTGAAGTGAGGGCCCATGCAGCCAGGCGGCTCAAGTGCAGGGTTAGGGGTCGAGGCCGGCTTAGGTTTCGGTGGAGGGTCCCCGTTCGGTGTGGGGTTAGGGTTAGGGTTAGGTCCCAGGAGGCTCCAGGCGCCGAACCCACAGCAGGGCAGTGGTCTTCCCGAAGGCCTGAGTTGAGGGCACAAGGGACCGTGCCGGTCAGGATCCGTCTTTGGCTGCCAAGGCCACAGACGTCGATCGGCCCCCTGTTCGAGGAGGCCTCCGGAATCCTCTCGGTCAGCTGCACACGGGCCTGGGAAACCACATGGTGAGCTTGCAGCTTCCATGCCGAGTCAGCCTGCACCGCCTCTGGACCCCAGGCGCGTGGTCTTGTCAGACTTTGCAATGGGATCCCCATGGGGAGGGAGCCTGAGCTAGGGTTAGGGTTTGGTTCAGGGACGTCGCCAGGGCTGAATCGACTCCAGTCTCGTGATCTCACTCGAGGGCTGAAGTGAGGGCCCATGCCAGAAGGCGGCTCCATTGCAGGGTTAGGGTTCGAGGCAGGCTTAGGTTGCGGTGGAGGGTCCCGGTTCGGGGTACGGTTAGGGTTAGGGTTAGGTCCCAGGAGGCTCCAGGCGCCCTACCCACAGCAGGGCAGTTCTCTCCCCGAAGGGCTGAGTTGAGGGCACAAGGGACCGTGCCGGTCAGGATCCGTCTTTGGCTGCCAAGGCCACACACGTGATTGGGCCCCTGGTCGAGGAGGCCTCCGGAATCCTCTGGGCAGCTGCAGCCGGGCCTGGAAAACGACATGGTGAGCTTCCAGGTTCCATGCCGAGTCAGCCTGCACCTCTTCCGGACCCCAGGCGCGTGGTGTTGTCAGACGTTGGCATTGGGTCCTCTTGGGGAGAGAGCCTTAGCTAGGGTTAGGGTTCGGTCCAGGGACGTCGCCAGGGCCGACGCGACTCCGGTCTCGTGATCTCCCTCGAGGGCTGAAGTGAGGGCCCATGCAGCAAGGCGGCTCAAGTGCAGGGTTAGGGGTCGAGGCCGGCTTAGGTTTCGGTGGAGGGTCCCCGTTCGGTGTGGGGTTAGGGTTAGGGTTAGGTCCCAGGAGGCTCCAGGCGCCGAACCCACAGCAGGGCAGTGGTCTTCCCGAAGGCCTGAGTTGAGGGCACAAGGGACCGTGCGGTCAGGATCCGTCTTTGGCTGCCAAGGCCACAGACGTCGATCGGCCCCTGTTCGAGGAGGCCTCCGGAATCCTCTCGGTCAGCTGCATACGGGCCTGGGAAACCACATGGTGAGCTTGCAGCTTCCATGCCGAGTCAGCCTGCACCGCCTCTGGACCCCAGGCGCGTGGTCTTGTCAGACTTTGCAATGGGATCCCCATGGGGAGGGAGCCTGAGCTAGGGTTAGGGTTTGGTCCAGGGACGTCGCCAGGGCTGAGTCGACTCCAGTCTCGTGATCTCACTCGAGGGCTGAAGTGAGGGCCCATGCCAGAAGGCGGCTCCATTGCAGGGTTAGGGTTCGAGGCAGGCTTAGGTTGCGGTGGAGGGTCCCGGTTCGGGGTACGGTTAGGGTTAGGGTTAGGTCCCAGGAGGCTCCAGGCGCCCAACCCACAGCAGGGCAGTGTTCTCCCCGAAGGGCTGAGTTGAGGGCACAAGGGACCGTGCCGGTCAGGATCCGTCTTTGGCTGCCAAGGCCACACCCGTGATTGGGCCCCTGGTCGAGGAGGCCTCCGGAATCCTCTGGGCAGCTGCAGCCGGGCCTGGGAAACGACCTGGTGAGCTTCCAGGTTCCATGCCGAGTCAGCCTGCACCTCTTCCGGACCCCAGGCGCGTGGTGTTGTCAGACGTTGGCGTTGGGTCCTCTTGGGGAGAGAGCCTTAGCTAGGGTTAGGGTTCGGTCCAGGGATGTCGCCAGGGCCGAAGCGACTCCGGTCTCGTGATCTCCCTCGAGGGCTGAAGTGAGGGCCCATGCAGCAAGGCGGCTCAAGTGCAGGGTTAGGGGTCGAGGCCGGCTTAGGTTTCGGTGGAGGGTCCCCGTTCGGTGTGGGGTTAGGGTTAGGGTTAGGTCCCAGGAGGCTCCAGGCGCCGAACCCACAGCAGGGCAGTGGTCTTCCCGAAGGCCTGAGTTGAGGGCACAAGGGACCGTGCCGGTCAGGATCCGTCTTTGGCTGCCAAGGCCACACACGTCGATCGGCCCCTGTTCGAGGAGGCCTCCGGAATCCTCTCGGTCAGCTGCACACGGGCCTGGGAAACCACATGGTGAGCTTGCAGCTTCCATGCCGAGTCAGCCTGCACCGCCTCTGGACCCCAGGCGCGTGGTCTTGTCAGACTTTGCAATGGGGTCCGCATGGGGAGGGAGCCTTAGCTAGCGTTAGGGTTTGGTCCAGGGACGTCGCCAGGGCTGAATCGACTCCAGTCTCGTGATCTCCCTCGAGGGCTGAAGTGAGGGCCCATGCCAGAAGGCGGCTCCATTGCAGGGTTAGGGTTCGAGGCAGGCTTAGGTTGCGGTGGAGGGTCCCGGTTCGGGGTACGGTTAGGGTTAGGGTTAGGTCCCAGGAGGCTCCAGGCGCCCTACCCACAGCAGGGCAGTTCTCTCCCCGAAGGGCTGAGTTGAGGGCACAAGGGACCGTGCCGGTCAGGATCCGTCTTTGGCTGCCAAGGCCACACACGTGATTGGGCCCCTGGTCGAGGAGGCCTCCGGAATCCTCTGGGCAGCTGCAGCCGGGCCTGGGAAACGACATGGTGAGCTTCCAGGTTCCATGCCGAGTCAGCCTGCACCTCTTCCGGACCCCAGGCGCGTGGTGTTGTCAGACGTTGGCATCGGGTCCTCTTGGGGAGAGAGCCTTAGCTAGGGTTAGGGTTCGGTCCAGGGACGTCGCCAGGGCCGAAGCGACTCCGGTCTCGTGATCTCCCTCGAGGGCTGAAGTGAGGGCCCATGCAGCAAGGCGGCTCAAGTGAAGGGTTAGGGGTCGAGGCCGGCTTAGGTTTCGGTGGAGGGTCCCCGTTCGGTGTGGGGTTAGGGTTAGGGTTAGGTCCCAGGAGGCTCCAGGCGCCGAACCCACAGCAGGGCAGTGGTCTTCCCGAAGGCCTGAGTTGAGGGCACAAGGGACCGTGCCGGTCAGGATCCGTCTTTGGCTGCCAAGGCCACAGACGTCGATCGGCCCCTGTTGGAGGAGGCCTCCGGAATCCTCTCGGTCAGCTGCACACGGGCCTGGGAAACCACATGGTGAGCTTGCAGCTTCCATGCCGAGTCAGCCTGCACCGCCTCTGGACCCCAGGCGCGTGGTCTTGTCAGACTTTGCAATGGGATCCCCATGGGGAGGGAGCCTGAGCTAGGGTTAGGGTTTGGTCCAGGGACGTCGCCAGGGCTGAATCGACTCCAGTCTCGTGATCTCACTCGAGGGCTGAAGTGAGGGCCCATGCCAGAAGGCGGCTCCATTGCAGGGTTAGGGTTCGAGGCAGGCTTACGTTGCGGTGGAGGGTCCCGGTTCGGGGTACGGTTAGGGTTAGGGTTAGGTCCCAGGAGGCTCCAGGCGCCCAACCCACAGCAGGGCAGTGTTCTCCCCGAAGGGCTGAGTGGAGGGCACAAGGGACCCGTGCCGGTCAGGATCCGTCTTTGGCTGCCAAGGCCACACACGTGATTGGGCCCCTGGTAGAGGAGGCCTCCGGAATCCTCTGGGCAGCTGCAGCCGGGCCTGGGAAACGACATGGTGAGCTTCCAGGTTCCATGCCGAGTCAGCCTGCACCTCGTCCGGACCCCAGGGGCGTGGTCTTGTCAGAGGTTGGCATTGGGTCCTCTTGGGGAGAGAGCCTTAGCTAGGGTTAGGGTTCGGTCCAGGGACGTCGCCAGGGCCGACGCGACTCCGGTCTCGTGATCTCCCTCGAGGGCTGAAGTGAGGGCCCATGCAGCAAGGCGGCTCAAGTGCAGGGTTAGGGGTCGAGGCCGGCTTAGGTTTCGGTGGAGGGTCCCCGTTCGGTGTGGGGTTAGGGTTAGGGTTAGGTCCCAGGAGGCTCCAGGCGCCGAACCCACAGCAGGGCAGTGGTCTTCCAGAAGGCCTGAGTTGAGGGCACAAGGGACCGTGCCGGTCAGGATCCGTCTTTGGCTGCCAAGGCCACAGACGTCGATCGGACCCCTGTTCGAGGAGGCCTCCGGAATCCTCTCGGTCAGCTGCACACAGGCCTGGGAAACCACATGGTGAGCTTGCAGCTTCCATGCCGAGTTAGCCTGCACCGCCTCTGGACCCCAGGCGCGTGGTCTTGTCAGACTTTGCAATGGGATCCCCATGGGGAGGGAGCCTGAGCTAGGGTTAGGGTTTGGTCCAGGGACGTCGCCAGGGCTGAATCGACTCCAGTCTCGTGATCTCACTCGAGGGCTGAAGTGAGGGCCCATGCCAGAAGGCGGCTCCATTGCAGGGTTAGGGTTCGAGGCAGGCTTAGGTTGCGGTGGAGGGTCCCCGTTCGGGGTACGGTTAGGGTTAGTGTTAGGTCCCAGGAGGCTCCAGGCGCCCAACCCACAGCAGGGCAGTGTTCTCCCCGAAGGGCTGAGTTGAGGGCACAAGGGACCGTGCCGGTCAGGATCCGTCTTTGGCTGCCAAGGCCACACCCGTGATTGGGCCCCTGGTCGAGGAGGCCTCCGGAATCCTCTGGGCAGCTGCAGCCGGGCCTGGGAGACGACACGGTGAGCTTCCAGGTTCCATGCCGAGTCAGCCTGCACCTCTTCCGGACCCCAGGCGCGTGGTGTTGTCAGACGTTGGCATTGGGTCCTCTTGGGGAGAGAGCCTTAGCTAGGGTTAGGGTTCGGTCCAGGGACGTCGCCAGGGCCGAAGCGACTCCGGTCTCGTGATTTCCCTCGAGGGCTGAAGTGAGGGCCCATGCAGCAAGGCGGCTCAAGTGCAGGGTTAGGGGTCGAGGCCGGCTTAGGTTTCGGTGGAGGGTCCCCGTTCGGTGTGGGGTTAGGGTTAGGGTTAGGACCCAGGAGGCTCCAGCCGACGAACCCACAGCAGGGCAGTGGTCTTCCCAAAGGCCTGAGTTGAGGGCACAAGGGACCGTGCCGGTCAGGATCCGTCTTTGGCTGCCAAGGCCACACACGTCGATCGGCCCCTGTTGGAGGAGGCCTCCGGAATCCTCTCGGTCAGCTGCACACGGGCCTGGGAAACCACATGGTGAGCTTGCAGCTTCCATGCCGAGTCAGCCTGCACCGCCTCTGGACCCCAGGCGCGTGGTCTTGTCAGACTTTGCAATGGGGTCCGCATGGGGAGGGAGCCTTAGCTAGGGTTAGGGTTTGGTCCAGGGACGTCGCCAGGGCTGAATCGACTCCAGTCTCGTGATCTCCCTCGAGGGCTGAAGTGAGGGCCCATGCCAGAAGGCGGCTCCATTGCAGGGTTAGGGTTCGAGGCAGGCTTAGGTTGCGGTGGAGGGTCCCGGTTCGGGGTACGGTTAGGGTTAGGGTTAGGTCCCAGGAGGCTCCAGGCGCCCTACCCACAGCAGGGCAGTTCTCTCCCCGAAGGGCTGAGTTGAGGGCACAAGGGACCGTGCCGGTCAGGATCCGTCTTTGGCTGCCAAGGCCACACACGTGATTGGGCCCCTGGTCGAGGAGGCCTCCGGAATCCTCTGGGCAGCTGCAGCCGGGCCTGGAAAACGACATGGTGAGCTTCCAGGTTCCATGCCGAGTCAGCCTGCACCTCTTCCGGACCCCAGGCGCGTGGTGTTGTCAGAGGTTGGCATTGGGTCCTCTTGGGGAGAGAGCCTTAGCTAGGGTTAGGGTTCGGTCCAGGGATGTCGCCAGGGCCGAAGCGACTCCGGTCTCGTGATCTCGCTCGAGGGCTGAAGTGAGGGCCCATGCAGCAAGGCGGCTCAAGTGCAGGGTTAGGGGTCGAGGCCGGCTTAGGTTTCGGTGGAGGGTCCCCGTTCGGTGTGGGGTTAGGGTTAGGGTTAGGTCCCAGGAGGCTCCAGGCGCCGAACCCACAGCAGGGCAGTGGTCTTCCCGAAGGCCTGAGTTGAGGGCACAAGGGACCGTGCCGGTCAGGATCCGTCTTTGGCTGCCAAGGCCACAGACGTCGATCGGCCCCCTGTTCGAGGAGGCCTCCGGAATCCTCTCGGTCAGCTGCACACGGGCCTGGGAAACCACATGGTGAGCTTGCAGCTTCCATGCCGAGTCAGCCTGCACCGCCTCTGGACCCCAGGCGCGTGGTCTTGTCAGACTTTGCAATGGGGTCCGCATGGGGAGGGAGCCTTAGCTAGGGTTAGGGTTTGGTCCAGGGACGTCGCCAGGGCTGAATCGACTCCAGTCTCGTGATCTCCTCGAGGGCTGAAGTGAGGGCCCATGCCAGAAGGCGGCTCCATTGCAGGGTTAGGGTTCGAGGCAGGCTTACGTTGCGGTGGAGGGTCCCGGTTCGGGGTACGGTTAGGGTTAGGGTTAGGTCCCAGGAGGCTCCAGGCGCCCTACCCACAGCAGGGCAGTTCTCTCCCCGAAGGGCTGAGTTGAGGGCACAAGGGACCGTGCCGGTCAGGATCCGTCTTTGGCTGCCAAGGCCACACACGTGATTGGGCCCCTGGTCGAGGAGGCCTCCGGAATCCTCTGGGCAGCTGCAGCCGGGCCTGGAAAACGACATGGTGAGCTTCCAGGTTCCATGCCGAGTCAGCCTGCACCTCTTCCGGACCCCAGGCGCGTGGTCTTGTCTGATGTATGCATTGGGTCCTCTGGGGAGAGAGCCTTAGCTAGGGTTAGGGTTCGGTCCAGGGACGTCGCCAGGGCCGACGCGACTCCGGTCTCGTGATCTCCCTCGAGGGCTGAAGTGAGGGCCCATGCAGGAAGGCGGCTCAAGTGCAGGGTTAGGGGTCGAGGCCGGCTTAGGTTTCGGTGGAGGGTCCCCGTTCGGTGTGGGGTTAGGGTTAGGGTTAGGTCCCAGGAGGCTCCAGGCGCCGAACCCACAGCAGGGCAGTGGTCTTCCCGAAGGCCTGAGTTGAGGGCACAAGGGACCGTGCCGGTCAGGATCCGTCTTTGGCTGCCAAGGCCACAGACGTCGATCGGCCCCTGTTCGAGGAGGCCTCCGGAATCCTCTCGGTCAGCTGCACACGGGCCTGGGAAACCACATGGTGAGTTTGCAGCTTCCATGCCGAGTCAGCCTGCACCGCCTCTGGACCCCAGGCGCGTGGTCTTGTCAGACTTTGCAATGGGATCCCCATGGGGAGGGAGCCTGAGCTAGGGTTAGGGTTTGGTCCAGGGACGTCGCCAGGGCTGAATCGACTCCAGTCTCGTGATCTCACTCGAGGGCTGAAGTGAGGGCCCATGCCAGAAGGCGGCTCCATTGCAGGGTTAGGGTTCGAGGCAGGCTTAGGTTGCGGTGGAGGGTCCCGGTTCGGGGTACGGTTAGGGTTAGGGTTAGGTCCCAGGAGGCTCCAGGCGCCCAACCCACAGCAGGGCAGTGTTCTCCCCGAAGGGCTGAGTTGAGGGCACAAGGGACCGTGCCGGTCAGGATCCGTCTTTGGCTGCCAAGGCCACAGACGTCGATCGGCCCCTGTTCGAGGAGGCCTCCGGAATCCTCTCGGTCAGCTGCACACGGGCCTGGGAAACCACATGGTGAGCTTGCAGCTTCCATGCCGAGTCAGCCTGCACCGCCTCTGGACCCCAGGCGCGTGGTCTTGTCAGACTTTTGCATGGGGTCCCCATGGGGAGGGAGCCTTAGCTAGGGTTAGGGTTTGGTCCAGGGACGTCGCCAGGGCTGAATCGACTCCAGTCTCGTGATCTCCTTCGAGGGCTGAAGTGAGGGCCCATGCCAGAAGGCGGCCCCATTGCAGGGTTAGGGTTCGAGGCAGGCTTACGTTGCGGTGGAGGGTCCCGGTTCGGGGTACGGTTAGGGTTAGGGTTAGGTCCCAGGAGGCTCCAGGCGCCCAACCCACAGCAGGGCAGTGTTCTCCCCGAAGGGCTGAGTTGAGGGCACAAGGGACCGTGCCGGTCAGGATCCGTCTTTGGCTGCCAAGGCCACAGACGTCGATCGGCCCCTGTTCGAGGAGGCCTCCGGAATCCTCTCGGTCAGCTGCACACGGGCCTGGGAAACCACATGGTGAGCTTGCAGCTTCCATGCCGAGTCAGCCTGCACCGCCTCTGGACCCCAGGCGCGTGGTCTTGTCAGACTTTTGCATGGGGTCCCCATGGGGAGGGAGCCTTAGCTAGGGTTAGGGTTTGGTCCAGGGACGTCGCCAGGGCTGAATCGACTCCAGTCTCGTGATCTCCCTCGAGGGCTGAAGTGAGGGCCCATGCCAGAAGGCGGCCCCATTGCAGGGTTAGGGTTCGAGGCAGGCTTACGTTGCGGTGGAGGGTCCCGGTTCGGGGTACGGTTAGGGTTAGGGTTAGGTCCCAGGAGGCTCCAGGCGCCCAACCCACAGCAGGGCAGTGTTCTCCCCTAAGGGCTGAATTGAGGGCACAAGGGACCGTGCCGGTCAGGATCCGTCTTTGGCTGCCAAGGCCACACACGTGATTGGGCCCCTGGTCGAGGAGGCCTCCGGAATCCTCTGGGCAGCTGCAGTCGGGCCTGGGAAACGACATGGTGAGCTTCCGGGTTCCATGCCGAGTCAGCCTGCACCTCTTCCGGACCCCAGGCGCGTGGTGTTGTCAGATGTTGGCATTGGGTCCTCTTGGGGAGAGAGCCTTAGCTAGGGTTAGGGTTCGGTCCAGGGACGTCGCCAGGGCCGACGCGACTCCGGTCTCGTGATCTCCCTCGAGGGCTGAAGTGAGGGCCCATGCAGCCAGGCGGCTCAAGTGCAGGGTTAGGGGTCGAGGCCGGCTTAGGTTTCGGTGGAGGGTCCCCGTTCGGTGTGGGGTTAGGGTTAGGGTTAGGTCCCAGGAGGCTCCAGGCGCCGAACCCACAGCAGGGCAGTGGTCTTCCCGAAGGCCTGAGTTGAGGGCACAAGGGACCGTGCCGGTCAGGATCCGTCTTTGGCTGCCAAGGCCACAGACGTCGATCGGCCCCTGTTGGAGGAGGCCTCCGGAATCCTCTCGGTCAGCTGCACACGGGCCTGGGAAACCACATGGTGAGCTTGCAGCTTCCATGCCGAGTCAGCCTGCACCGCCTCTGGACCCCAGGCGCGTGGTCTTGTCAGACTTTGCAATGGGATCCCCATGGGGAGGGAGCCTGAGCTAGGGCTAGGGTTTGGTCCAGGGACGTCGCCCGGGCTGAATCGAATCCAGTCTCGTGATCTCACTCGAGGGCTGAAGTGAGGGCCCATGCCAGAAGGCGGCTCCATTGCAGGGTTAGGGTTCGAGGCAGGCTTACGTTGAGGTGGAGGGTCCCGGTTCGGGGTAGGGTTAGGGTTAGGGTTAGGTCCCAGGAGGCTCCAGGCGCCTAACCCACAGCAGGGCAGTGTTCTCCCCGAAGGGCTGAGTTGAGGGCACAAGGGACCGTGCCGGTCAGGATCCGTCTTTGGCTGCCAAGGCCACACCCGTGATTGGGCCCCTGGTCGAGGAGGCCTCCGGAATCCTCTGGGCAGCTGCAGCCGGGCCTGGGAAACGACATGGTGAGCTTCCAGGTTCCATGACGAGTCAGCCTGCACCTCTTCCGGACCCCAGGCGCGTGGTGTTGTCAGAGGTTGGCATTGGGTCCTCTTGGGGAGAGAGCCTTAGCTACGGTTAGGGTTCGGTCCTGGGATGTCGCCAGGGCCGAAGCGACTCCGGTCTCGTGATGTCCCTCGAGGGCTGAAGTGAGGGCCCATGCAGCCAGGCGGCTCAAGTGCAGGGTTAGGGGTCGAGGCCGGCTTAGGTTTCGGTGGAGGGTCCCCGTTCGGTGTGGGGTTAGGGTTAGGGTTAGGTCCCAGGAGGCTCCAGGCGCCGAACCCACAGCAGGGCAGTGGTCTTCCCGAAGGCCTGAGTTGAGGGCACAAGGGACCGTGCCGGTCAGGATCCGTCTTTGGCTGCCAAGGCCACAGACGTCGATCGGCCCCTGTTGGAGGAGGCCTCCGGAATCCTCTCGGTCAGCTGCACACGGGCCTGGGAAACCACATGGTGAGCTTGCAGCTTCCATGCCGAGTCAGCCTGCACCGCCTCTGGACCCCAGGCGCGTGGTCTTGTCAGACTTTGCAATGGGGTTCTCATGGGGAGGGAGCCTGAGCTAGGGTTAGGGTTTGGTCCAGGGACGTCGCCAGGGCTGAATCGACTCCAGTCTCGTGATCTCACTCGAGGGCTGAAGTGAGGGCCCATGCCAGAAGGCGGCTCCATTGCAGGGTAAGAGTTCGAGGCAGGCTTACGTTGGGGTGGAGGGTCCCGGTTCGGGGTACGGTTAGGGTTAGGTCCCAGGAGGCCACAGGCGCCGAACCCACAGCAGGGCAGGGGTCTTCCCGAAGGCCTGAGTTGAGGGCACAAGGGACCGTGCCGGTCAGGATCCGTCTTTGGCTGCCAAGGCACAGACGTCGATCGGCCCCTGTTCGAGGAGGCCTCCGGAATCCTCTCGGTCAGCTGCACACGGGCCTGGGAAACCACATGGTGAGCTTGCAGCTTCCATGTCGAGTCAGCCTGCACCGCATCTGGACCCCAGGCGCGTGGTCTTGTCAGACTTTGGCATGGGGTCCACATGGGGAGGGAGCCTTAGCTAGGGTTAGGGTTTGGTCCAGGGACGTCGCCAGGGCTGAATCGACTCCAGTCTCGTGATCTCCCTCGAGGGCTGAAGTGAGGGCCCATGCCAGAAGGCGGCTCCATTGCAGGGTTAGGGTTCCAGGCAGGCTTATGTTGCGGTGGAGGGTCCCGGTTCAGGGTACGGTTAGGGTTAGGGTTAGATCCCAAGAGGCTCCAGGCGCACAACCCACAGCAGGGCAGTGTTCTCCCCGAAGGGCTGAGTGGAGGGCACAAGGGACCGTGCCGGTCAGGATCCGTCTTTGGCTGCCAAGGCCACAGACGTCGATCGGCCCCTGTTCGAGGAGGCCTCCGGAATCCTCTCGGTCAGCTGCACACGGGCCTGGGAAACCACATGGTGAGCTTGCAGCTTCCATGCCGAGTCAGCCTGCACCGCATCTGTACCCCAGGCGCGTGGTCTTGTCAGACTTTGCAATGGTGTCCCCATGGGGAGGGAGGCTTAGCTACGGTTAGGGTTTGGTCCAGGGACGTCTCCAGGGCTGAATCGACTCCAGTCTCGTGATCTCCCTCGAGGGCTGAAGTGAGGGCCCATGCCAGAAGGCGGCTCCATTGCAGGGTTAGGGTTCGAGGCAGGCTTACGTTGCGGTGGAGGGTCCCGGTTCGGGGTACGGTTAGGGTTAGGGTTAGGTCCCAGGAGGCTCCAGGCGCCCAACCCAGAGCAGGGCAGTGTTCTCCCCGAAGGGCTGGGTGGAGGGCACAAGGGACCGTGCCGGTCAGGATCCGTCTTTGGCTGCCAAGGCCACACACGTGATTGGGCCCCTGGTCGAGGAGGCCTCCGGAATCCTCTGGGCAGCTGCAGCCGGGCCTGGGAAACGACCTGGTGAGCTTCCAGGTTCCATGCCGAGTCAGCCTGCACCTCTTCCGGACCCCAGGCACGTGGTGTTGTCAGACGTTGGCATTGGGTCCTCTTGGGGAGAGAGCCTTAGCTAGGGTTAGGGTTCGGTCCAGGGACGTCGCCAGGGCCGACGCGACTCCGGTCTCGTGATCTCCCTCGAGGGCTGAAGTGAGGGCCCATGCAGCAAGGCGGCTCAAGTGCAGGGTTAGGGGTCTAGGCCGGCTTAGGTTTCGGTGGAGGGTCCCCGTTCGGTGTGGGGTTAGGGTTAGGGTTAGGTCCCAGGAGGCTCCAGGCGCCGAACCCACAGCAGGGCAGTGGTCTTCCCGAAGGCCTGAGTTGAGGGCACAAGGGACCGTGCCGGTCAGGATCCGTCTTTGGCTGCCAAGGCCACAGACGTCGATCGGCCCCTGTTCGAGGAGGCCTCCGGAATCCTCTCGGTCAGCTGCACACGGGCCTGGGAAACCACATGGTGAGCTTGCAGCTTCCATGCCGAGTCAGCCTGCACCGCCTCTGGACCCCAGGCGCGTGGTCTTGTCAGACTTTGGCATGGGGTCCCCATGGGGAGCGAGCCTTAGCTAGGGTTAGGGTTTGGTCCAGGGACGTCGCCAGGGCTGAATCGACTCCAGTCTCGTGATCTCCCTCGAGGGCTGAAGTGAGGGCCCATGCCAGAAGGCGGCTCCATTGCAGGGTTAGGGTTCGAGGCAGGCTTACGTTGCGGTGGAGGGTCCCGGTTCGGGGTACGGTTAGGGTTAGGGTTAGGTCCCAGGAGGCTCCAGGCGCCCAACCCACAGCAGGGCAGTGTTCTCCCCGAAGGGCTGAGTTGAGGGCACAAGGGACCGTGCCGGTCAGGATCCGTCTTTGGCTGCCAAGGCCACACACGTGATTGGGCCCCTGGTCGAGGAGGCCTCCGGAATCCTCTGGGCAGCTGCAGCCGGGCCTGGGAAACGACATGGTGAGCTTCCAGGTTCCATGCCGAGTCAGCCTGCACCTCTTCCGGACCCCAGGCGCGTGGTGTTGTCAGACGTTGGCGTTGGGTCCTCTTGGGGAGAGAGCCTTAGCTAGGGTTAGGGTTCGGTCCAGGGACGTGGCCAGGGCCGAAGTGACTCCGGTCTCGTGATCTCCCTCGAGGGCTGAAGTGAGGGCCCATGCAGCAAGGCGGCTCCAGTGCAGGGTTAGGGGTCGAGGCCGGCTTAGGTTTCGGTGGAGGGTCCCCGTTCGGTGTGGGGTTAGGGTTAGGGTTAGGTCCCAAGAGGCTCCAGGCGCCGAACCCACAGCAGGGCAGTGGTCTTCCCGAAGGCCTGAGTTGAGGGCACAAGGGACCGTGCCGGTCAGGATCCGTCTTTGGCTGCCAAGGCCACACACGTCGATCGGCCCCTGTTCGAGGAGGCCTCCGGAATCCTCTCGGTCAGCTGCACACGGGCCTGGGAAACCACATGGTGAGCTTGCAGCTTCCATGCCGAGTCAGCCTGCACCGCCTCTGGACCCCAGGCGCGAGGTCTTGTCAGACTTTGCAATGGGGTCCGCATGGGGAGGGAGCCTTAGCTAGGGTTAGGGTTTGGTCCAGGGACGTCGCCAGGGCTGAATCGACTCCAGTCTCGTGATCTCCCTCGAGGGCTGAAGTGAGGGCCCATGCCAGAAGGCGGCCCCATTGCAGGGTTAGGGTTCGAGGCAGGCTTACGTTGCGGTGGAGGGTCCCGGTTCGGGGTACGGTTAGGGTTAGGGTTAGGTCCCAGGAGGCTCCAGGCGCCCAACCCACAGCAGGGCAGTGTTCTCCCCTAAGGGCTGAATTGAGGGCACAAGGGACCGTGCCGGTCAGGATCCGTCTTTGGCTGCCAAGGCCACACACGTGATTGGGCCCCTGGTCGAGGAGGCCTCCGGAATCCTCTGGGCAGCTGCAGCCGGGCCTGGGAAACGACATGGTGAGCTTCCAGGTTCCATGCCGAGTCAGCCTGCACCTCTTCCGGACCCCAGGCGCGTGGTGTTGTCAGATGTTGGCATTGGGTCCTCTTGGGGAGAGAGCCTTAGCTAGGGTTAGGGTTCGGTCCAGGGACGTCGCCAGGGCCGACGCGACTCCGGTCTCGTGATCTCCCTCGAGGGCTGAAGTGAGGGCCCATGCAGCCAGGCGGCTCAAGTGCAGGGTTAGGGGTCGAGGCCGGCTTAGGTTTCGGTGGAGGGTCCCCGTTCGGTGTGGGGTTAGGGTTAGGGTTAGGTCCCAGGAGGCTCCAGGCGCCGAACCCACAGCAGGGCAGTGGTCTTCCCGAAGGCCTGAGTTGAGGGCACAAGGGACCGTGCCGGTCAGGATCCGTCTTTGGCTGCCAAGGCCACAGACGTCGATCGGCCCCTGTTGGAGGAGGCCTCCGGAATCCTCTCGGTCAGCTGCACACGGGCCTGGGAAACCACATGGTGAGCTTGCAGCTTCCATGCCGAGTCAGCCTGCACCGCCTCTGGACCCCAGGCGCGTGGTCTTGTCAGACTTTGCAATGGGATCCCCATGGGGAGGGAGCCTGAGCTAGGGCTAGGGTTTGGTCCAGGGACGTCGCCCGGGCTGAATCGAATCCAGTCTCGTGATCTCACTCGAGGGCTGAAGTGAGGGCCCATGCCAGAAGGCGGCTCCATTGCAGGGTTAGGGTTCGAGGCAGGCTTACGTTGCGGTGGAGGGTCCCGGTTCGGGGTAGGGTTAGGGTTAGGGTTAGGTCCCAGGAGGCTCCAGGCGCCTAACCCACAGCAGGGCAGTGTTCTCCCCGAAGGGCTGAGTTGAGGGCACAAGGGACCGTGCCGGTCAGGATCCGTCTTTGGCTGCCAAGGCCACACCCGTGATTGGGCCCCTGGTCGAGGAGGCCTCCGGAATCCTCTGGGCAGCTGCAGCCGGGCCTGGGAAACGACATGGTGAGCTTCCAGGTTCCATGACGAGTCAGCCTGCACCTCTTCCGGACCCCAGGCGCGTGGTGTTGTCAGAGGTTGGCATTGGGTCCTCTTGGGGAGAGAGCCTTAGCTAGGGTTAGGGTTCGGTCCTGGGATGTCGCCAGGGCCGAAGCGACTCCGGTCTCGTGATGTCCCTCGAGGGCTGAAGTGAGGGCCCATGCAGCCAGGCGGCTCAAGTGCAGGGTTAGGGGTCGAGGCCGGCTTAGGTTTCGGTGGAGGGTCCCCGTTCGGTGTGGGGTTAGGGTTAGGGTTAGGTCCCAGGAGGCTCCAGGCGCCGAACCCACAGCAGGGCAGTGGTCTTCCCGAAGGCCTGAGTTGAGGGCACAAGGGACCGTGCCGGTCAGGATCCGTCTTTGGCTGCCAAGGCCACAGACGTCGATCGGCCCCTGTTGGAGGAGGCCTCCGGAATCCTCTCGGTCAGCTGCACACGGGCCTGGGAAACCACATGGTGAGCTTGCAGCTTCCATGCCGAATCAGCCTGCACCGCCTCTGGACCCCAGGCGCGTGGTCTTGTCAGACTTTGCAATGGGGTTCTCATGGGGAGGGAGCCTGAGCTAGGGTTAGGGTTTGGTCCAGGGACGTCGCCAGGGCTGAATCGACTCCAGTCTCGTGATCTCACTCGAGGGCTGAAGTGAGGGCCCATGCCAGAAGGCGGCTCCATTGCAGGGTAAGAGTTCGAGGCAGGCTTACGTTGGGGTGGAGGGTCCCGGTTCGGGGTACGGTTAGGGTTAGGTCCCAGGAGGCCACAGGCGCCGAACCCACAGCAGGGCAGGGGTCTTCCCGAAGGCCTGAGTTGAGGGCACAAGGGACCGTGCCGGTCAGGATCCGTCTTTGGCTGCCAAGGCACAGACGTCGATCGGCCCCTGTTCGAGGAGGCCTCCGGAATCCTCTCGGTCAGCTGCACACGGGCCTGGGAAACCACATGGTGAGCTTGCAGCTTCCATGTCGAGTCAGCCTGCACCGCATCTGGACCCCAGGCGCGTGGTCTTGTCAGACTTTGGCATGGGGTCCACATGGGGAGGGAGCCTTAGCTAGGGTTAGGGTTTGGTCCAGGGACGTCGCCAGGGCTGAATCGACTCCAGTCTCGTGATCTCCCTCGAGGGCTGAAGTGAGGGCCCATGCCAGAAGGCGGCTCCATTGCAGGGTTAGGGTTCCAGGCAGGCTTATGTTGCGGTGGAGGGTCCCGGTTCAGGGTACGGTTAGGGTTAGGGTTAGATCCCAAGAGGCTCCAGGCGCACAACCCACAGCAGGGCAGTGTTCTCCCCGAAGGGCTGAGTGGAGGGCACAAGGGACCGTGCCGGTCAGGATCCGTCTTTGGCTGCCAAGGCCACAGACGTCGATCGGCCCCTGTTCGAGGAGGCCTCCGGAATCCTCTCGGTCAGCTGCACACGGGCCTGGGAAACCACATGGTGAGCTTGCAGCTTCCATGCCGAGTCAGCCTGCACCGCCTCTGGACCCCAGGCGCGTGGTCTTGTCAGACTTTGCAATGGGATCCCCATGGGGAGGGAGCCTGAGCTAGGGCTAGGGTTTGGTCCAGGGACGTCGCCCGGGCTGAATCGAATCCAGTCTCGTGATCTCACTCGAGGGCTGAAGTGAGGGCCCATGCCAGAAGGCGGCTCCATTGCAGGGTTAGGGTTCGAGGCAGGCTTACGTTGCGGTGGAGGGTCCCGGTTCGGGGTAGGGTTAGGGTTAGGGTTAGTTCCCAGGAGGCTCCAGGCGCCCAACCCACAGCAGGGCAGTGTTCTCCCCGAAGGGCTGAGTTGAGGGCACAAGGGACCGTGCCGGTCAGGATCCGTCTTTGGCTGCCAAGGCCACACCCGTGATTGGGCCCCTGGTCGAGGAGGCCTCCGGAATCCTCTGGGCAGCTGCAGCCGGGCCTGGGAAACGACATGGTGAGCTTCCAGGTTCCATGACGAGTCAGCCTGCACCTCTTCCGGACCCCAGGCGCGTGGTGTTGTCAGAGGTTGGCATTGGGTCCTCTTGGGGAGAGAGCCTTAGCTAGGGTTAGGGTTCGGTCCTGGGATGTCGCCAGGGCCGAAGCGACTCCGGTCTCGTGATGTCCCTCGAGGGCTGAAGTGAGGGCCCATGCAGCCAGGCGGCTCAAGTGCAGGGTTAGGGGTCGAGGCCGGCTTAGGTTTCGGTGGAGGGTCCCCGTTCGGTGTGGGGTTAGGGTTAGGGTTAGGTCCCAGGAGGCTCCAGGCGCCGAACCCACAGCAGGGCAGTGGTCTTCCCGAAGGCCTGAGTTGAGGGCACAAGGGACCGTGCCGGTCAGGATCCGTCTTTGGCTGCCAAGGCCACAGACGTCGATCGGCCCCTGTTGGAGGAGGCCTCCGGAATCCTCTCGGTCAGCTGCACACGGGCCTGGGAAACCACATGGTGAGCTTGCAGCTTCCATGCCGAATCAGCCTGCACCGCCTCTGGACCCCAGGCGCGTGGTCTTGTCAGACTTTGCAATGGGGTTCTCATGGGGAGGGAGCCTGAGCTAGGGTTAGGGTTTGGTCCAGGGACGTCGCCAGGGCTGAATCGACTCCAGTCTCGTGATCTCACTCGAGGGCTGAAGTGAGGGCCCATGCCAGAAGGCGGCTCCATTGCAGGGTAAGAGTTCGAGGCAGGCTTACGTTGGGGTGGAGGGTCCCGGTTCGGGGTACGGTTAGGGTTAGGTCCCAGGAGGCCACAGGCGCCGAACCCACAGCAGGGCAGGGGTCTTCCCGAAGGCCTGAGTTGAGGGCACAAGGGACCGTGCCGGTCAGGATCCGTCTTTGGCTGCCAAGGCACAGACGTCGATCGGCCCCTGTTCGAGGAGGCCTCCGGAATCCTCTCGGTCAGCTGCACACGGGCCTGGGAAACCACATGGTGAGCTTGCAGCTTCCATGTCGAGTCAGCCTGCACCGCATCTGGACCCCAGGCGCG
Source organism: Panthera pardus (assembly GCF_024362965.1). Lineage (NCBI taxonomy): Eukaryota > Metazoa > Chordata > Mammalia > Carnivora > Felidae > Panthera > Panthera pardus. The sequence continues at coordinate 322,875 of NW_026526894.1, forward strand.
TGGTCTTGTCAGACTTTGGCATGGGGTCCACATGGGGAGGGAGCCTTAGCTAGGGTTAGGGTTTGGTCCAGGGACGTCGCCAGGGCTGAATCGACTCCAGTCTCGTGATCTCCCTCGAGGGCTGAAGTGAGGGCCCATGCCAGAAGGCGGCTCCATTGCAGGGTTAGGGTTCCAGGCAGGCTTATGTTGCGGTGGAGGGTCCCGGTTCAGGGTACGGTTAGGGTTAGGGTTAGGTCCCAAGAGGCTCCAGGCGCACAACCCACAGCAGGGCAGTGTTCTCCCCGAAGGGCTGAGTGGAGGGCACAAGGGACCGTGCCGGTCAGGATCCGTCTTTGGCTGCCAAGGCCACAGACGTCGATCGGCCCCTGTTCGAGGAGGCCTCCGGAATCCTCTCGGTCAGCTGCACACGGGCCTGGGAAACCACATGGTGAGCTTGCAGCTTCCATGCCGAGTCAGCCTGCACCGCATCTGTACCCCAGGCGCGTGGTCTTGTCAGACTTTGCAATGGTGTCCCCATGGGGAGGGAGGCTTAGCTACGGTTAGGGTTTGGTCCAGGGACGTCTCCAGGGCTGAATCGACTCCAGTCTCGTGATCTCCCTCGAGGGCTGAAGTGAGGGCCCATGCCAGAAGGCGGCTCCATTGCAGGGTTAGGGTTCGAGGCAGGCTTACGTTGCGGTGGAGGGTCCCGGTTCGGGGTACGGTTAGGGTTAGGGTTAGGTCCCAGGAGGCTCCAGGCGCCCAACCCACAGCAGGGCAGTGTTCTCCCCGAAGGGCTGGGTGGAGGGCACAAGGGACCGTGCCGGTCAGGATCCGTCTTTGGCTGCCAAGGCCACACACGTGATTGGGCCCCTGGTCGAGGAGGCCTCCGGAATCCTCTGGGCAGCTGCAGCCGGGCCTGGGAAACGACCTGGTGAGCTTCCAGGTTCCATGCCGAGTCAGCCTGCACCTCTTCCGGAACCCAGGCACGTGGTGTTGTCAGACGTTGGCATTGGGTCCTCTTGGGGAGAGAGCCTTAGCTAGGGTTAGGGTTCGGTCCAGGGACGTCGCCAGGGCCGACGCGACTCCGGTCTCGTGATCTCCCTCGAGGGCTGAAGTGAGGGCCCATGCAGCAAGGCGGCTCAAGTGCAGGGTTAGGGGTCTAGGCCGGCTTAGGTTTCGGTGGAGGGTCCCCGTTCGGTGTGGGGTTAGGGTTAGGGTTAGGTCCCAGGAGGCTCCAGGCGCCGAACCCACAGCAGGGCAGTGGTCTTCCCGAAGGCCTGATTTGAGGGCACAAGGGACCGTGCCGGTCAGGATCCGTCTTTGGCTGCCAAGGCCACAGACGTCGATCGGCCCCTGTTCGAGGAGGCCTCCGGAATCCTCTCGGTCAGCTGCACACGGGCCTGGGAAACCACATGGTGAGCTTGCAGCTTCCATGCCGAGTTAGCCTGCACCGCCTCTGGACCCCAGGCGCGTGGTCTTGTCAGACTTTGGCATGGGGTCCCCATGGGGAGGGAGCCTTAGCTAGGGTTAGGGTTTGGTCCAGGGACGTCGCCAGGGCTGAATCGACTCCAGTCTCGTGATCTCCCTCGAGGGCTGAAGTGAGGGCCCATGCCAGAAGGCGGCTCCATTGCAGGGTTAGGTTTCGAGGCAGGCTTACGTTGCGGTGGAGGGTCCCGGTTCGGGGTACGGTTAGGGTTAGGGTTAGGTCCCAGGAGGCTCCAGGCGCCCAACCCACAGCAGGGCAGTGTTCTCCCCGAAGGGCTGAGTTGAGGGCACAAGGGACCGTGCCGGTCAGGATCCGTCTTTGGCTGCCAAGGCCACACACGTGATTGGGCACCTGGTCGAGGAGGCCTCCGGAATCCTCTGGGCAGCTGCAGCCGGGCCTGGGAAACCACATGGTGAGCTTCCAGGTTTCATGCCAAGTCAGCCTTCACCTCTTCCGGACCCCAGGCGCGTGGTGTTGTCAGACGTTGGCATTGGGTCCTCTTGGGGAGAGAGTCTTAGCTAGGGTTAGGGTTCGGTCCAGGGACGTGGCCAGGGCCGAAGCGACTCCGGTCTCGTGATCTCCCTCGAGGGCTGAAGTGAGGGCCCATGCAGCAAGGCGGCTCAAGTGCAGGGTTAGGGGTCGAGGCCGGCTTAGGTTTCGGTGGAGGGTCCCCGTTCGGTGTGGGGTTAGGGTTAGGGTTAGGTCCCAGGAGGCTCCAGGCGCCGAACCCACAGCAGGGCAGTGGTCTTCCCGAAGGCCTGAGTTGAGGGCACAAGGGACCGTGCCGGTCAGCATCCGTGTTTGGCTGCCAAGGCCACACACGTCGATCGGCCCCTGTTCGAGGAGGCCTCCGGGATCCTCTCGGTCAGCTGCACACGGGCCTGGGAAACCACATGGTGAGCTTGCAGCTTCCATGCCGAGTCAGCCTGCACCGCCTCTGGACCCCAGGCGCGTGGTCTTGTCAGACTTTGGCATGGGGTCCCCATGGGGAGCGAGCCTTAGCTAGGGTTAGGGTTTGGTCCAGGGACGTCGCCAGGGCTGAATCGACTCCAGTCTCGTGATCTCCCTCGAGAGCTGAAGTGAGGGCCCTTGCCAGAAGGCGGCTCCATTGCAGGGTTAGGGTTCGAGGCAGGCTTACGTTGCGGTGGAGGGTCCCGGTTCGGGGTACGGTTAGGGTTAGGGTTAGGTCCCAGGAGGCTCCAGGCGCCCAACCCACAGCAGGGCAGTGTTCTCCCCGAAGGGCTGAGTGGAGGGCACAAGGGACCGTGCCGGTCAGGATCCGTCTTTGGCTGCCAAGGCCACACACGTGATTGGGCCCCTGGTCGAGGAGGCCTCCGGAATCCTCTGGGCAGCTGCAGCCGGGCCTGGGAAACGACCTGGTGAGCTTCCAGGTTCCATGCCGAGTCAGCCTGCACCTCTTCCGGACCCCAGGCGCGTGGTGTTGTCAGACGTTGGCGTTGGGTCCTCTTGGGGAGAGAGCCTTAGCTAGGGTTAGGGTTCGGTCCAGGGACGTGGCCAGGGCCGAAGCGACTCCGGTGTCGTGATCTCCCTCGAGGGCTGAAGTGAGGGCCCATGCAGCAAGGCGGCTCAAGTGCAGGGTTAGGGGTCGAGGCCGGCTTACGTTGCGGTGGAGGGTCCCCGTTCGGTGTGGGGTTAGGGTTAGGGTTAGGTCCCAGGAGGCTCCAGGCGCCGAACCCACAGCAGGGCAGTGGTCTTCCCGAAGGCCTGAGTTGAGGGCACAAGGGACCGTGCCGGTCAGGATCCGTCTTTGGCTGCCAAGGCCACACACGTCGATCGGCCCCTGTTGGAGGAGGCCTCCGGAATCCTCTCGGTCAGCTGCACACGGGCCTGGGAAACCACATGGTGAGCTTGCAGCTTCCATGCCGAGTCAGCCTGCACCGCCTCTGGACCCCAGGCGCGTGGTCTTGTCAGACTTTGGCATGGGGTCCCCATGGGGAGCGAGCCTTAGCTAGGGTTAGGGTTTGGTCCAGGGACGTCGCCAGGGCTGAATCGACTCCAGTCTCGTGATCTCCCTCGAGGGCTGAAGTGAGGGCCCATGCCAGAAGGCGGCTCCATTGCAGGGTTAGGGTTCGAGGCAGGCTTACGTTGCGGTGGAGGGTCCCGGTTCGGGGTACGGTTAGGGTTAGGGTTAGGTCCCAGGAGGCTCCAGGCGCCCAACCCACAGCAGGGCAGTGTTCTCCCCGAAGGGCTGAGTTGAGGGCACAAGGGACCGTGCCGGTCAGGATCCGTCTTTGGCTGCCAAGGCCACACACGTGATTGGGCCCCTGGTCGAGGAGGCCTCCGGAATCCTCTGGGCAGCTGCAGCCGGGCCTGGGAAACGACCTGGTGAGCTTCCAGGTTCCATGCCGAGTCAGCCTGCACCTCTTCCGGACCCCAGGCGCGTGGTGTTGTCAGACGTTGGCGTTGGGTCCTCTTGGGGAGAGAGCCTTAGCTAGGGTTAGGGTTCGGTCCAGGGACGTGGCCAGGGCCGAAGCGACTCCGGTGTCGTGATCTCCCTCGAGGGCTGAAGTGAGGGCCCATGCAGCAAGGCTGCTCCAGTGCAGGGTTAGGGGTCGAGGCCGGCTTAGGTTTCGGTGGAGGGTCCCCGTTCGGTGTGGGGTTAGGGTTAGGGTTAGGTCCCAGGAGGCTCCAGGCGCCGAACCCACAGCAGGGGAGTGGTCTTCCCGAAGGCCTGAGTTGAGGGCACAAGGGACCGTGCCGGTCAGGATCCGTCTTTGGCTGCCAAGGCCACACACGTCGATCGGCCCCTGTTGGAGGAGGCCTCCGGAATCCTCTCGGTCAGCTGCACACGGGCCTGGGAAACCACATGGTGAGCTTGCAGCTTCCATGCCGAGTCAGCCTGCACCGCCTCTGGACCCCAGGCGCGTGGTCTTGTCAGACTTTGGCATGGGGTCCCCATGGGGAGCGAGCCTTAGCTAGGGTTAGGGTTTGGTCCAGGGACGTCGCCAGGGCTGAATCGACTCCAGTCTCGTGATCTCCCTCGAGGGCTGAAGTGAGGGCCCATGCCAGAAGGCGGCTCCATTGCAGGGTTAGGGTTCGAGGCAGGCTTACGTTGCGGTGGAGGGTCCCGGTTCGGGGTACGGTTAGGGTTAGGGTTAGGTCCCAGGAGGCTCCAGGCGCCCAACCCACAGCAGGGCAGTGTTCTCCCCGAAGGGCTGAGTGGAGGGCACAAGGGACCGTGCCGGTCAGGATCCGTCTTTGGCTGCCAAGGCCACACACGTGATTGGGCCCCTGGTCGAGGAGGCCTCCGGAATCCTCTGGGCAGCTGCAGCCGGGCCTGGGAAACGACCTGGTGAGCTTCCAGGTTCCATGCCGAGTCAGCCTGCACCTCTTCCGGACCCCAGGCGCGTGGTGTTGTCAGACGTTGGCGTTGGGTCCTCTTGGGGAGAGAGCCTTAGCTAGGGTTAGGGTTCGGTCCAGGGACGTGGCCAGGGCCGAAGCGACTCCGGTCTCGTGATCTCCCTCGAGGGCTGAAGTGAGGGCCCATGCAGCAAGGCTGCTCCAGTGCAGGGTTAGGGGTCGAGGCCGGCTTAGGTTTCGGTGGAGGGTCCCCGTTCGGTGTGGGGTTAGGGTTAGGGTTAGGTCCCAGGAGGCTCCAGGCGCCGAACCCACAGCAGGGCAGTGGTCTTCCCGAAGGCCTGAGTTGAGGGCACAAGGGACCGTGCCGGTCAGGATCCGTCTTTGGCTGCCAAGGCCACACACGTCGATCGGCCCCTGTTGGAGGAGGCCTCCGGAATCCTCTCGGTCAGCTGCACACGGGCCTGGGAAACCACATGGTGAGCTTGCAGCTTCCATGCCGAGTCAGCCTGCACCGCCTCTGGACCCCAGGCGCGTGGTCTTGTCAGACTTTGGCATGGGGTCCCCATGGGGAGCGAGCCTTAGCTAGGGTTAGGGTTTGGTCCAGGGACGTCGCCAGGGCTGAATCGACTCCAGTCTCGTGATCTCCCTCGAGGGCTGAAGTGAGGGCCCATGCCAGAAGGCGGCTCCATTGCAGGGTTAGGGTTCGAGGCAGGCTTACGTTGCGGTGGAGGGTCCCGGTTCGGGGTACGGTTAGGGTTAGGGTTAGGTCCCAGGAGGCTCCAGGCGCCCAACCCACAGCAGGGCAGTGTTCTCCCCGAAGGGCTGAGTGGAGGGCACAAGGGACCGTGCCGGTCAGGATCCGTCTTTGGCTGCCAAGGCCACACACGTGATTGGGCCCCTGGTCGAGGAGGCCTCCGGAATCCTCTGGGCAGCTGCAGCCGGGCCTGGGAAACGACCTGGTGAGCTTCCAGGTTCCATGCCGAGTCAGCCTGCACCTCTTCCGGACCCCAGGCGCGTGGTGTTGTCAGACGTTGGCGTTGGGTCCTCTTGGGGAGAGAGCCTTAGCTAGGGTTAGGGTTCGGTCCAGGGACGTGGCCAGGGCCGAAGCGACTCCGGTCTCGTGATCTCCCTCGAGGGCTGAAGTGAGGGCCCATGCAGCAAGGCTGCTCCAGTGCAGGGTTAGGGGTCGAGGCCGGCTTAGGTTTCGGTGGAGGGTCCCCGTTCGGTGTGGGGTTAGGGTTAGGGTTAGGTCCCAGGAGGCTCCAGGCGCCGAACCCACAGCAGGGCAGTGGTCTTCCCGAAGGCCTGAGTTGAGGGCACAAGGGACCGTGCCGGTCAGGATCCGTCTTTGGCTGCCAAGGCCACACACGTCGATCGGCCCCTGTTCGAGGAGGCCTCCGGAATCCTCTCGGTCAGCTGCACACGGGCCTGGGAAACCACATGGTGAGCTTGCAGCTTCCATGCCGAGTCAGCCTGCACCGCCTCTGGACCCCAGGCGCGTGGTCTTGTCAGACTTTGGCATGGGGTCCCCATGGGGAGCGAGCCTTAGCTAGGGTTAGGGTTTGGTCCAGGGACGTCGCCAGGGCTGAATCGACTCCAGTCTCGTGATCTCCCTCGAGGGCTGAAGTGAGGGCCCATGCCAGAAGGCGGCTCCATTGCAGGGTTAGGGTTCGAGGCAGGCTTACGTTGCGGTGGAGGGTCCCGGTTCGGGGTACGGTTAGGGTTAGGGTTAGGTCCCAGGAGGCTCCAGGCGCCCAACCCACAGCAGGGCAGTGTTCTCCCCGAAGGGCTGAGTGGAGGGCACAAGGGACCGTGCCGGTCAGGATCCGTCTTTGGCTGCCAAGGCCACACACGTGATTGGGCCCCTGGTCGAGGAGGCCTCCGGAATCCTCTGGGCAGCTGCAGCCGGGCCTGGGAAACGACCTGGTGAGCTTCCAGGTTCCATGCCGAGTCAGCCTGCACCTCTTCCGGACCCCAGGCGCGTGGTGTTGTCAGACGTTGGCGTTGGGTCCTCTTGGGGAGAGAGCCTTAGCTAGGGTTAGGGTTCGGTCCAGGGACGTGGCCAGGGCCGAAGCGACTCCGGTGTCGTGATCTCCCTCGAGGGCTGAAGTGAGGGCCCATGCAGCAAGGCGGCTCAAGTGCAGGGTTAGGGGTCGAGGCCGGCTTAGGTTTCGGTGGAGGGTCCCCGTTCGGTGTGGGGTTAGGGTTAGGGTTAGGTCCCAGGAGGCTCCAGGCGCCGAACCCACAGCAGGGCAGTGGTCTTCCCGAAGGCCTGAGTTGAGGGCACAAGGGACCGTGCCGGTCAGGATCCGTCTTTGGCTGCCAAGGCCACACACGTCGATCGGCCCCTGTTGGAGGAGGCCTCCGGAATCCTCTCGGTCAGCTGCACACGGGCCTGGGAAACCACATGGTGAGCTTGCAGCTTCCATGCCGAGTCAGCCTGCACCGCCTCTGGACCCCAGGCGCGTGGTCTTGTCAGACTTTGGCATGGGGTCCCCATGGGGAGCGAGCCTTAGCTAGGGTTAGGGTTTGGTCCAGGGACGTCGCCAGGGCTGAATCGACTCCAGTCTCGTGATCTCCCTCGAGGGCTGAAGTGAGGGCCCATGCCAGAAGGCGGCTCCATTGCAGGGTTAGGGTTCGAGGCAGGCTTACGTTGCGGTGGAGGGTCCCGGTTCGGGGTACGGTTAGGGTTAGGGTTAGGTCCCAGGAGGCTCCAGGCGCCCAACCCACAGCAGGGCAGTGTTCTCCCCGAAGGGCTGAGTGGAGGGCACAAGGGACCGTGCCGGTCAGGATCCGTCTTTGGCTGCCAAGGCCACACACGTGATTGGGCCCCTGGTCGAGGAGGCCTCCGGAATCCTCTGGGCAGCTGCAGCCGGGCCTGGGAAACGACCTGGTGAGCTTCCAGGTTCCATGCCGAGTCAGCCTGCACCTCTTCCGGACCCCAGGCGCGTGGTGTTGTCAGACGTTGGCGTTGGGTCCTCTTGGGGAGAGAGCCTTAGCTAGGGTTAGGGTTCGGTCCAGGGACGTGGCCAGGGCCGAAGCGACTCCGGTCTCGTGATCTCCCTCGAGGGCTGAAGTGAGGGCCCATGCAGCAAGGCTGCTCCAGTGCAGGGTTAGGGGTCGAGGCCGGCTTAGGTTTCGGTGGAGGGTCCCCGTTCGGTGTGGGGTTAGGGTTAGGGTTAGGTCCCAGGAGGCTCCAGGCGCCGAACCCACAGCAGGGCAGTGGTCTTCCCGAAGGCCTGAGTTGAGGGCACAAGGGACCGTGCCGGTCAGGATCCGTCTTTGGCTGCCAAGGCCACACACGTCGATCGGCCCCTGTTCGAGGAGGCCTCCGGAATCCTCTCGGTCAGCTGCACACGGGCCTGGGAAACCACATGGTGAGCTTGCAGCTTCCATGCCGAGTCAGCCTGCACCGCCTCTGGACCCCAGGCGCGTGGTCTTGTCAGACTTTGGCATGGGGTCCCCATGGGGAGCGAGCCTTAGCTAGGGTTAGGGTTTGGTCCAGGGACGTCGCCAGGGCTGAATCGACTCCAGTCTCGTGATCTCCCTCGAGGGCTGAAGTGAGGGCCCATGCCAGAAGGCGGCTCCATTGCAGGGTTAGGGTTCGAGGCAGGCTTACGTTGCGGTGGAGGGTCCCGGTTCGGGGTACGGTTAGGGTTAGGGTTAGGTCCCAGGAGGCTCCAGGCGCCCAACCCACAGCAGGGCAGTGTTCTCCCCGAAGGGCTGAGTGGAGGGCACAAGGGACCGTGCCGGTCAGGATCCGTCTTTGGCTGCCAAGGCCACACACGTGATTGGGCCCCTGGTCGAGGAGGCCTCCGGAATCCTCTGGGCAGCTGCAGCCGGGCCTGGGAAACGACCTGGTGAGCTTCCAGGTTCCATGCCGAGTCAGCCTGCACCTCTTCCGGACCCCAGGCGCGTGGTGTTGTCAGACGTTGGCGTTGGGTCCTCTTGGGGAGAGAGCCTTAGCTAGGGTTAGGGTTCGGTCCAGGGACGTGGCCAGGGCCGAAGCGACTCCGGTCTCGTGATCTCCCTCGAGGGCTGAAGTGAGGGCCCATGCAGCAAGGCGGCTCCAGTGCAGGGTTAGGGGTCGAGGCCGGCTTAGGTTTCGGTGGAGGGTCCCCGTTCGGTGTGGGGTTAGGGTTAGGGTTAGGTCCCAGGAAGCTCCAGGCGCCGAACCCACAGCAGGGCAGTGGTCTTCCCGAAGGCCTGAGTTGAGGGCACAAGGGACCGTGCCGTTCAGCATCCGTCTTTGGCTGCCAAGGCCACACACGTCGATCGGCCCCTGTTCGAGGAGGCCTCCGGAATCCTCTCGGTCAGCTGCACACGGGCCTGGGAAACCACATGGTGAGCTTGCAGCTTCCATGCCGAGACAGCCTGCACCGCCTCTGGACCCCAGGCGCGTGGTCTTGTCAGACTTTGGCATGGGGTCCCCATGGGGAGCGAGCCTTAGCTAGGGTTAAGGTTTGGTCCAGGGACGTCGCCAGGGCTGAATCGACTCCAGTCTCGTGATCTCCCTCGAGGGCTGAAGTGAGGGCCCATGCCAGAAGGCGGCTCCATTGCAGGGTTAGGGTTCGAGGCAGGCTTACGTTGCGGTGGAGGGTCCCGGTTCGGGGTACGGTTAGGGTTAGGGTTAGGTCCCAGGAGGCTCCAGGCGCCCAACCCACAGCAGGGCAGTGTTCTCCCCGAAGGGCTGAGTGGAGGGCACAAGGGACCGTGCCGGTCAGGATCCGTCTTTGGCTGCCAAGGCCACACACGTGATTGGGCCCCTGGTCGAGGAGGCCTCCGGAATCCTCTGGGCAGCTGCAGCCGGGCCTGGGAAACGACCTGGTGAGCTTCCAGGTTCCATGCCGAGTCAGCCTGCACCTCTTCCGGACCCCAGGCGCGTGGTGTTGTCAGACGTTGGCGTTGGGTCCTCTTGGGGAGAGAGCCTTAGCTAGGGTTAGGGTTCGGTCCAGGGACGTGGCCAGGGCCGAAGCGACTCCGGTCTCGTGATCTCCCTCGAGGGCTGAAGTGAGGGCCCATGCAGCAAGGCGGCTCCAGTGCAGGGTTAGGGGTCGAGGCCGGCTTAGGTTTCGGTGGAGGGTCCCCGTTCGGTGTGGGGTTAGGGTTAGGGTTAGGTCCCAGGAGGCTCCAGGCGCCGAACCCACAGCACGGCAGTGGTCTTCCCGAAGGCCTGAGTTGAGGGCACAAGGGACCGTGCCGGTCAGGATCCGTCTTTGGCTGCCAAGGCCACACACGTCGATCGGCCCCTGTTCGAGGAGGCCTCCGGAATCCTCTCGGTCAGCTGCACACGGGCCTGGGAAACCACATGGTGAGCTTGCAGCTTCCATGCCGAGTCAGCCTGCACCGCCTCTGGACCCCAGGCGCGTGGTCTTGTCAGACTTTGGCATGGGGTCCCCATGGGGAGCGAGCCTTAGCTAGGGTTAGGGTTTGGTACAGGGACGTCGCCAGGGCTGAATCGACTCCAGTCTCGTGATCTCCCTCGAGGGCTGAAGTGAGGGCCCATGCCAGAAGGCGGCTCCATTGCAGGGTTAGGGTTCGAGGCAGGCTTACGTTGCGGTGGAGGGTCCCGGTTCGGGGTACGGTTAGGGTTAGGGTTAGGTCCCAGGAGGCTCCAGGCGCCCAACCCACAGCAGGGCAGTGTTCTCCCCGAAGGGCTGAGTTGAGGGCACAAGGGACCGTGCCGGTCAGGATCCGTCTTTGGCTGCCAAGGCCACACACGTGATTGGGCCCCTGGTCGAGGAGGCCTCCGGAATCCTCTGGGCAGCTGCAGCCGGGCCTGGGAAACGACATGGTGAGCTTCCAGGTTCCATGCCGAGTCAGCCTGCACCTCTTCCGGACCCCAGGCGCGTGGTGTTGTCAGACGTTGGCGTTGGGTCCTCTTGGGGAGAGAGCCTTAGCTAGGGTTAGGGTTCGGTCCAGGGACGTGGCCAGGGCCGAAGCGACTCCGGTCTCGTGATCTCCCTCGAGGGCTGAAGTGAGGGCCCATGCAGCAAGGCGGCTCAAGTGCAGGGTTAGGGGTCGAGGCCGGCTTAGGTTTCGGTGGAGGGTCCCCGTTCGGTGTGGGGTTAGGGTTAGGGTTAGGTCCCAGGAGGCTCCAGGCGCCGAACCCACAGCAGGGCAGTGGTCTTCCCGAAGGCCTGAGTTGAGGGCACAAGGGACCGTGCCGGTCAGCATCCGTGTTTGGCTGCCAAGGCCACACACGTCGATCGGCCCCTGTTCGAGGAGGCCTCCGGGATCCTCTCGGTCAGCTGCACACGGGCCTGGGAAACCACATGGTGAGCTTGCAGCTTCCATGCCGAGTCAGCCTGCACCGCCTCTGGACCCCAGGCGCGTGGTCTTGTCAGACTTTGGCATGGGGTCCCCATGGGGAGCGAGCCTTAGCTAGGGTTAGGGTTTGGTCCAGGGACGTCGCCAGGGCTGAATCGACTCCAGTCTCGTGATCTCCCTCGAGAGCTGAAGTGAGGGCCCTTGCCAGAAGGCGGCTCCATTGCAGGGTTAGGGTTCGAGGCAGGCTTACGTTGCGGTGGAGGGTCCCGGTTCGGGGTACGGTTAGGGTTAGGGTTAGGTCCCAGGAGGCTCCAGGCGCCCAACCCACAGCAGGGCAGTGTTCTCCCCGAAGGGCTGAGTGGAGGGCACAAGGGACCGTGCCGGTCAGGATCCGTCTTTGGCTGCCAAGGCCACACACGTGATTGGGCCCCTGGTCGAGGAGGCCTCCGGAATCCTCTGGGCAGCTGCAGCCGGGCCTGGGAAACGACCTGGTGAGCTTCCAGGTTCCATGCCGAGTCAGCCTGCACCTCTTCCGGACCCCAGGCGCGTGGTGTTGTCAGACGTTGGCGTTGGGTCCTCTTGGGGAGAGAGCCTTAGCTAGGGTTAGGGTTCGGTCCAGGGACGTGGCCAGGGCCGAAGCGACTCCGGTGTCGTGATCTCCCTCGAGGGCTGAAGTGAGGGCCCATGCAGCAAGGCGGCTCAAGTGCAGGGTTAGGGGTCGAGGCCGGCTTACGTTGCGGTGGAGGGTCCCCGTTCGGTGTGGGGTTAGGGTTAGGGTTAGGTCCCAGGAGGCTCCAGGCGCCGAACCCACAGCAGGGCAGTGGTCTTCCCGAAGGCCTGAGTTGAGGGCACAAGGGACCGTGCCGGTCAGGATCCGTCTTTGGCTGCCAAGGCCACACACGTCGATCGGCCCCTGTTGGAGGAGGCCTCCGGAATCCTCTCGGTCAGCTGCACACGGGCCTGGGAAACCACATGGTGAGCTTGCAGCTTCCATGCCGAGTCAGCCTGCACCGCCTCTGGACCCCAGGCGCGTGGTCTTGTCAGACTTTGGCATGGGGTCCCCATGGGGAGCGAGCCTTAGCTAGGGTTAGGGTTTGGTCCAGGGACGTCGCCAGGGCTGAATCGACTCCAGTCTCGTGATCTCCCTCGAGGGCTGAAGTGAGGGCCCATGCCAGAAGGCGGCTCCATTGCAGGGTTAGGGTTCGAGGCAGGCTTACGTTGCGGTGGAGGGTCCCGGTTCGGGGTACGGTTAGGGTTAGGGTTAGGTCCCAGGAGGCTCCAGGCGCCCAACCCATAGCAGGGCAGTGTTCTCCCCGAAGGGCTGAGTGGAGGGCACAAGGGACCGTGCCGGTCAGGATCCGTCTTTGGCTGCCAAGGCCACACACGTGATTGGGCCCCTGGTCGAGGAGGCCTCCGGAATCCTCTGGGCAGCTGCAGCCGGGCCTGGGAAACGACCTGGTGAGCTTCCAGGTTCCATGCCGAGTCAGCCTGCACCTCTTCCGGACCCCAGGCGCGTGGTGTTGTCAGACGTTGGCGTTGGGTCCTCTTGGGGAGAGAGCCTTAGCTAGGGTTAGGGTTCGGTCCAGGGACGTGGCCAGGGCCGAAGCGACTCCGGTCTCGTGATCTCCCTCGAGGGCTGAAGTGAGGGCCCATGCAGCAAGGCTGCTCCAGTGCAGGGTTAGGGGTCGAGGCCGGCTTAGGTTTCGGTGGAGGGTCCCCATTCGGTGTGGGGTTAGGGTTAGGGTTAGGTCCCAGGAGGCTCCAGGCGCCGAACCCACAGCAGGGGAGTGGTCTTCCCGAAGGCCTGAGTTGAGGGCACAAGGGACCGTGCCGGTCAGGATCCGTCTTTGGCTGCCAAGGCCACACACGTCGATCGGCCCCTGTTGGAGGAGGCCTCCGGAATCCTCTCGGTCAGCTGCACACGGGCCTGGGAAACCACATGGTGAGCTTGCAGCTTCCATGCCGAGTCAGCCTGCACCGCCTCTGGACCCCAGGCGCGTGGTCTTGTCAGACTTTGGCATGGGGTCCCCATGGGGAGCGAGCCTTAGCTAGGGTTAGGGTTTGGTCCAGGGACGTCGCCAGGGCTGAATCGACTCCAGTCTCGTGATCTCCCTCGAGGGCTGAAGTGAGGGCCCATGCCAGAAGGCGGCTCCATTGCAGGGTTAGGGTTCGAGGCAGGCTTACGTTGCGGTGGAGGGTCCCGGTTCGGGGTACGGTTAGGGTTAGGGTTAGGTCCCAGGAGGCTCCAGGCGCCCAACCCACAGCAGGGCAGTGTTCTCCCCGAAGGGCTGAGTGGAGGGCACAAGGGACCGTGCCGGTCAGGATCCGTCTTTGGCTGCCAAGGCCACACACGTGATTGGGCCCCTGGTCGAGGAGGCCTCCGGAATCCTCTGGGCAGCTGCAGCCGGGCCTGGGAAACGACCTGGTGAGCTTCCAAGTTCCATGCCGAGTCAGCCTGCACCTTTTCCGGACCCCAGGCGCGTGGTGTTGTCAGACGTTGGCATTGGGTCCTCTTGCGGAGAGAGCCTTAGCTAGGGTTAGGGTTCGGTCCAGGGACGTGGCCAGGGCCGAAGCGACTCCGGTCTCGTGATCTCCCTCGAGGGCTGAAGTGAGGGCCCATGCAGCAAGGCGGCTCCAGTGCAGGGTTAGGGGTCGAGGCCGGCTTAGGTTTCGGTGGAGGGTCCCCGTTCGGTGTGGGGTTAGGGTTAGGGTTAGGTCCCAGGAGGCTCCAGGCGCCGAACCCACAGCAGGGCAGTGGTCTTCCCGAAGGCCTGAGTTGAGGGCACAAGGGACCGTGCCGGTCAGGATCCGTCTTTGGCTGCCAAGGCCACACACGTCGATCGGCCCCTGTTCGAGGAGGCCTCCGGAATCCTCTCGGTCAGCTGCACACGGGCCTGGGAAACCACATGGTGAGCTTGCAGCTTCCATGCCGAGTCAGCCTGCACCGCCTCTGGACCCCAGGCGCGTGGTCTTGTCAGACTTTGGCATGGGGTCCCCATGGGGAGCGAGCCTTAGCTAGGGTTAGGGTTTGGTCCAGGGACGTCGCCAGGGCTGAATCGACTCCAGTCTCGTGATCTCCCTCGAGGGCTGAAGTGAGGGCCCATGCCAGAAGGCGGCTCCATTGCAGGGTTAGGGTTCGAGGCAGGCTTACGTTGCGGTGGAGGGTCCCGGTTCGGGGTCCGGTTAGGGTTAGGGTTAGGTCCCAGGAGGCTCCAGGCGCCCAACCCACAGCAGGGCAGTGTTCTCCCCGAAGGGCTGAGTGGAGGGCACAAGGGACCGTGCCGGTCAGGATCCGTCTTTGGCTGCCAAGGCCACACACGTGATTGGGCCCCTGGTCGAGGAGGCCTCCGGAATCCTCTGGGCAGCTGCAGCCGGGCCTGGGAAACGACCTGGTGAGCTTCCAGGTTCCATGCCGAGTCAGCCTGCACCTCTTCCGGACCCCAGGCGCGTGGTGTTGTCAGACGTTGGCGTTGGGTCCTCTTGGGGAGAGAGCCTTAGCTAGGGTTAGGGTTCGGTCCAGGGACGTGGCCAGGGCCGAAGCGACTCCGGTCTCGTGATCTCCCTCGAGGGCTGAAGTGAGGGCCCATGCAGCAAGGCGGCTCCAGTGCAGGGTTAGGGGTCGAGGCCGGCTTAGGTTTCGGTGGAGGGTCCCCGTTCGGTGTGGGGTTAGGGTTAGGGTTAGGTCCCAGGAGGCTCCAGGCGCCGAACCCACAGCAGGGCAGTGGTCTTCCCGAAGGCCTGAGTTGAGGGCACAAGGGACCGTGCCGGTCAGGATCCGTCTTTGGCTGCCAAGGCCACACACGTCGATCGGCCCCTGTTCGAGGAGGCCTCCGGAATCCTCTCGGTCAGCTGCACACGGGCCTGGGAAACCACATGGTGAGCTTGCAGCTTCCATGCCGAGTCAGCCTGCACCGCCTCTGGACCCCAGGCGCGTGGTCTTGTCAGACTTTGGCATGGGGTCCCCATGGGGAGCGAGCCTTAGCTAGGGTTAGGGTTTGGTCCAGGGACGTCGCCAGGGCTGAATCGACTCCAGTCTCGTGATCTCCCTCGAGGGCTGAAGTGAGGGCCCATGCCAGAAGGCGGCTCCATTGCAGGGTTAGGGTTCGAGGCAGGCTTACGTTGCGGTGGAGGGTCCCGGTTCGGGGTACGGTTAGGGTTAGGGTTAGGTCCCAGGAGGCTCCAGGCGCCCAACCCACAGCAGGGCAGTGTTCTCCCCGAAGGGCTGAGTGGAGGGCACAAGGGACCGTGCCGGTCAGGATCCGTCTTTGGCTGCCAAGGCCACACACGTGATTGGGCCCCTGGTCGAGGAGGCCTCCGGAATCCTCTGGGCAGCTGCAGCCGGGCCTGGGAAACGACCTGGTGAGCTTCCAGGTTCCATGCCGAGTCAGCCTGCACCTCTTCCGGACCCCAGGCGCGTGGTGTTGTCAGACGTTGGCGTTGGGTCCTCTTGGGGAGAGAGCCTTAGCTAGGGTTAGGGTTCGGTCCAGGGACGTGGCCAGGGCCGAAGCGACTCCGGTCTCGTGATCTCCCTCGAGGGCTGAAGTGAGGGCCCATGCAGCAAGGCGGCTCAAGTGCAGGGTTAGGGGTCGAGGCCGGCTTAGGTTTCGGTGGAGGGTCCCCGTTCGGTGTGGGGTTAGGGTTAGGGTTAGGTCCCAGGAGGCTCCAGGCGCCGAACCCACAGCAGGGCAGTGGTCTTCCCGAAGGCCTGAGTTGAGGGCACAAGGGACCGTGCCGGTCAGGATCCGTCTTTGGCTGCCAAGGCCACACACGTCGATCGGCCCCTGTTGGAGGAGGCCTCCGGAATCCTCTCGGTCAGCTGCACACGGGCCTGGGAAACCACATGGTGAGCTTGCAGCTTCCATGCCGAGTCAGCCTGCACCGCCTCTGGACCCCAGGCGCGTGGTCTTGTCAGACTTTGGCATGGGGTCCCCATGGGGAGCGAGCCTTAGCTAGGGTTAGGGTTTGGTCCAGGGACGTCGCCAGGGCTGAATCGACTCCAGTCTCGTGATCTCCCTCGAGGGCTGAAGTGAGGGCCCATGCCAGAAGGCGGCTCCATTGCAGGGTTAGGGTTCGAGGCAGGCTTACGTTGCGGTGGAGGGTCCCGGTTCGGGGTACGGTTAGGGTTAGGGTTAGGTCCCAGGAGGCTCCAGGCGCCCAACCCACAGCAGGGCAGTGTTCTCCCCGAAGGGCTGAGTGGAGGGCACAAGGGACCGTGCCGGTCAGGATCCGTCTTTGGCTGCCAAGGCCACACACGTGATTGGGCCCCTGGTCGAGGAGGCCTCCGGAATCCTCTGGGCAGCTGCAGCCGGGCCTGGGAAACGACCTGGTGAGCTTCCAGGTTCCATGCCGAGTCAGCCTGCACCTCTTCCGGACCCCAGGCGCGTGGTGTTGTCAGACGTTGGCGTTGGGTCCTCTTGGGGAGAGAGCCTTAGCTAGGGTTAGGGTTCGGTCCAGGGACGTGGCCAGGGCCGAAGCGACTCCGGTCTCGTGATCTCCCTCGAGGGCTGAAGTGAGGGCCCATGCAGCAAGGCTGCTCCAGTGCAGGGTTAGGGGTCGAGGCCGGCTTAGGTTTCGGTGGAGGGTCCCCGTTCGGTGTGGGGTTAGGGTTAGGGTTAGGTCCCAGGAGGCTCCAGGCGCCGAACCCACAGCAGGGCAGTGGTCTTCCCGAAGGCCTGAGTTGAGGGCACAAGGGACCGTGCCGGTCAGGATCCGTCTTTGGCTGCCAAGGCCACACACGTCGATCGGCCCCTGTTCGAGGAGGCCTCCGGAATCCTCTCGGTCAGCTGCACACGGGCCTGGGAAACCACATGGTGAGCTTGCAGCTTCCATGCCGAGTCAGCCTGCACCGCCTCTGGACGCCAGGCGCGTGGTCTTGTCAGACTTTGGCATGGGGTCCCCATGGGGAGCGAGCCTTAGCTAGGGTTAGGGTTTGGTCCAGGGACGTCGCCAGGGCTGAATCGACTCCAGTCTCGTGATCTCCCTCGAGGGCTGAAGTGAGGGCCCATGCCAGAAGGCGGCTCCATTGCAGGGTTAGGGTTCGAGGCAGGCTTACGTTGCGGTGGAGGGTCCCGGTTCGGGGTACGGTTAGGGTTAGGGTTAGGTCCCAGGAGGCTCCAGGCGCCCAACCCACAGCAGGGCAGTGTTCTCCCCGAAGGGCTGAGTGGAGGGCACAAGGGACCGTGCCGGTCAGGATCCGTCTTTGGCTGCCAAGGCCACACACGTGATTGGGCCCCTGGTCGAGGAGGCCTCCGGAATCCTCTGGGCAGCTGCAGCCGGGCCTGGGAAACGACCTGGTGAGCTTCCAAGTTCCATGCCGAGTCAGCCTGCACCTTTTCCGGACCCCAGGCGCGTGGTGTTGTCAGACGTTGGCATTGGGTCCTCTTGCGGAGAGAGCCTTAGCTAGGGTTAGGGTTCGGTCCAGGGACGTGGCCAGGGCCGAAGCGACTCCGGTCTCGTGATCTCCCTCGAGGGCTGAAGTGAGGGCCCATGCAGCAAGGCGGCTCCAGTGCAGGGTTAGGGGTCGAGGCCGGCTTAGGTTTCGGTGGAGGGTCCCCGTTCGGTGTGGGGTTAGGGTTAGGGTTAGGTCCCAGGAGGCTCCAGGCGCCGAACCCACAGCAGGGCAGTGTTCTCCCCGAAGGGCTGAGTGGAGGGCACAAGGGACCGTGCCGGTCAGGATCCGTCTTTGGCTGCCAAGGCCACACACGTGATTGGGCCCCTGGTCGAGGAGGCCTCCGGAATCCTCTGGGCAGCTGCAGCCGGGCCTGGGAAACGACCTGGTGAGCTTCCAGGTTCCATGCCGAGTCAGCCTGCACCTCTTCCGGACCCCAGGCGCGTGGTGTTGTCAGACGTTGGCGTTGGGTCCTCTTGGGGAGAGAGCCTTAGCTAGGGTTAGGGTTCGGTCCAGGGACGTGGCCAGGGCCGAAGCGACTCCGGTCTCGTGATCTCCCTCGAGGGCTGAAGTGAGGGCCCATGCAGCAAGGCGGCTCCAGTGCAGGGTTAGGGGTCGAGGCCGGCTTAGGTTTCGGTGGAGGGTCCCCGTTCGGTGTGGGGTTAGGGTTAGGGTTAGGTCCCAGGAGGCTCCAGGCGCCGAACCCACAGCAGGGCAGTGGTCTTCCCGAAGGCCTGAGTTGAGGGCACAAGGGACCGTGCCGGTCAGGATCCGTCTTTGGCTGCCAAGGCCACACACGTCGATCGGCCCCTGTTCGAGGAGGCCTCCGGAATCCTCTCGGTCAGCTGCACACGGGCCTGGGAAACCACATGGTGAGCTTGCAGCTTCCATGCCGAGTCAGCCTGCACCGCCTCTGGACCCCAGGCGCGTGGTCTTGTCAGACTTTGGCATGGGGTCCCCATGGGGAGCGAGCCTTAGCTAGGGTTAGGGTTTGGTCCAGGGACGTCGCCAGGGCTGAATCGACTCCAGTCTCGTGATCTCCCTCGAGGGCTGAAGTGAGGGCCCATGCCAGAAGGCGGCTCCATTGCAGGGTTAGGGTTCGAGGCAGGCTTACGTTGCGGTGGAGGGTCCCGGTTCGGGGTACGGTTAGGGTTAGGGTTAGGTCCCAGGAGGCTCCAGGCGCCCAACCCACAGCAGGGCAGTGTTCTCCCCGAAGGGCTGAGTGGAGGGCACAAGGGACCGTGCCGGTCAGGATCCGTCTTTGGCTGCCAAGGCCACACACGTGATTGGGCCCCTGGTCGAGGAGGCCTCCGGAATCCTCTGGGCAGCTGCAGCCGGGCCTGGGAAACGACCTGGTGAGCTTCCAGGTTCCATGCCGAGTCAGCCTGCACCTCTTCCGGACCCCAGGCGCGTGGTGTTGTCAGACGTTGGCGTTGGGTCCTCTTGGGGAGAGAGCCTTAGCTAGGGTTAGGGTTCGGTCCAGGGACGTGGCCAGGGCCGAAGCGACTCCGGTCTCGTGATCTCCCTCGAGGGCTGAAGTGAGGGCCCATGCAGCAAGGCGGCTCCAGTGCAGGGTTAGGGGTCGAGGCCGGCTTAGGTTTCGGTGGAGGGTCCCCGTTCGGTGTGGGGTTAGGGTTAGGGTTAGGTCCCAGGAAGCTCCAGGCGCCGAACCCACAGCAGGGCAGTGGTCTTCCCGAAGGCCTGAGTTGAGGGCACAAGGGACCGTGCCGTTCAGCATCCGTCTTTGGCTGCCAAGGCCACACACGTCGATCGGCCCCTGTTCGAGGAGGCCTCCGGAATCCTCTCGGTCAGCTGCACACGGGCCTGGGAAACCACATGGTGAGCTTGCAGCTTCCATGCCGAGACAGCCTGCACCGCCTCTGGACCCCAGGCGCGTGGTCTTGTCAGACTTTGGCATGGGGTCCCCATGGGGAGCGAGCCTTAGCTAGGGTTAAGGTTTGGTCCAGGGACGTCGCCAGGGCTGAATCGACTCCAGTCTCGTGATCTCCCTCGAGGGCTGAAGTGAGGGCCCATGCCAGAAGGCGGCTCCATTGCAGGGTTAGGGTTCGAGGCAGGCTTACGTTGCGGTGGAGGGTCCCGGTTCGGGGTACGGTTAGGGTTAGGGTTAGGTCCCAGGAGGCTCCAGGCGCCCAACCCACAGCAGGGCAGTGTTCTCCCCGAAGGGCTGAGTGGAGGGCACAAGGGACCGTGCCGGTCAGGATCCGTCTTTGGCTGCCAAGGCCACACACGTGATTGGGCCCCTGGTCGAGGAGGCCTCCGGAATCCTCTGGGCAGCTGCAGCCGGGCCTGGGAAACGACCTGGTGAGCTTCCAGGTTCCATGCCGAGTCAGCCTGCACCTCTTCCGGACCCCAGGCGCGTGGTGTTGTCAGACGTTGGCGTTGGGTCCTCTTGGGGAGAGAGCCTTAGCTAGGGTTAGGGTTCGGTCCAGGGACGTGGCCAGGGCCGAAGCGACTCCGGTCTCGTGATCTCCCTCGAGGGCTGAAGTGAGGGCCCATGCAGCAAGGCGGCTCCAGTGCAGGGTTAGGGGTCGAGGCCGGCTTAGGTTTCGGTGGAGGGTCCCCGTTCGGTGTGGGGTTAGGGTTAGGGTTAGGTCCCAGGAGGCTCCAGGCGCCGAACCCACAGCACGGCAGTGGTCTTCCCGAAGGCCTGAGTTGAGGGCACAAGGGACCGTGCCGGTCAGGATCCGTCTTTGGCTGCCAAGGCCACACACGTCGATCGGCCCCTGTTCGAGGAGGCCTCCGGAATCCTCTCGGTCAGCTGCACACGGGCCTGGGAAACCACATGGTGAGCTTGCAGCTTCCATGCCGAGTCAGCCTGCACCGCCTCTGGATCCCAGGCGCGTGGTCTTGTCAGACTTTGGCATGGGGTCCCCATGGGGAGCGAGCCTTAGCTAGGGTTAGGGTTTGGTACAGGGACGTCGCCAGGGCTGAATCGACTCCAGTCTCGTGATCTCCCTCGAGGGCTGAAGTGAGGGCCCATGCCAGAAGGCGGCTCCATTGCAGGGTTAGGGTTCGAGGCAGGCTTACGTTGCGGTGGAGGGTCCCGGTTCGGGGTACGGTTAGGGTTAGGGTTAGGTCCCAGGAGGCTCCAGGCGCCCAACCCACAGCAGGGCAGTGTTCTCCCCGAAGGGCTGAGTTGAGGGCACAAGGGACCGTGCCGGTCAGGATCCGTCTTTGGCTGCCAAGGCCACACACGTGATTGGGCCCCTGGTCGAGGAGGCCTCCGGAATCCTCTGGGCAGCTGCAGCCGGGCCTGGGAAACGACATGGTGAGCTTCCAGGTTCCATGCCGAGTCAGCCTGCACCTCTTCCGGACCCCAGGCGCGTGGTGTTGTCAGACGTTGGCGTTGGGTCCTCTTGGGGAGAGAGCCTTAGCTAGGGTTAGGGTTCGGTCCAGGGACGTGGCCAGGGCCGAAGCGACTCCGGTCTCGTGATCTCCCTCGAGGGCTGAAGTGAGGGCCCATGCAGCAAGGCGGCTCAAGTGCAGGGTTAGGGGTCGAGGCCGGCTTAGGTTTCGGTGGAGGGTCCCCGTTCGGTGTGGGGTTAGGGTTAGGGTTAGGTCCCAGGAGGCTCCAGGCGCCGAACCCACAGCAGGGCAGTGGTCTTCCCGAAGGCCTGAGTTGAGGGCACAAGGGACCGTGCCGGTCAGCATCCGTGTTTGGCTGCCAAGGCCACACACGTCGATCGGCCCCTGTTCGAGGAGGCCTCCGGGATCCTCTCGGTCAGCTGCACACGGGCCTGGGAAACCACATGGTGAGCTTGCAGCTTCCATGCCGAGTCAGCCTGCACCGCCTCTGGACCCCAGGCGCGTGGTCTTGTCAGACTTTGGCATGGGGTCCCCATGGGGAGCGAGCCTTAGCTAGGGTTAGGGTTTGGTCCAGGGACGTCGCCAGGGCTGAATCGACTCCAGTCTCGTGATCTCCCTCGAGGGCTGAAGTGAGGGCCCATGCCAGAAGGCGGCTCCATTGCAGGGTTAGGGTTCGAGGCAGGCTTACGTTGCGGTGGAGGGTCCCGGTTCGGGGTACGGTTAGGGTTAGGGTTAGGTCCCAGGAGGCTCCAGGCGCCCAACCCACAGCAGGGCAGTGTTCTCCCCGAAGGGCTGAGTTGAGGGCACAAGGGACCGTGCCGGTCAGGATCCGTCTTTGGCTGCCAAGGCCACACACGTGATTGGGCCCCTGGTCGAGGAGGCCTCCGGAATCCTCTGGGCAGCTGCAGCCGGGCCTGGGAAACGACATGGTGAGCTTCCAGGTTCCATGCCGAGTCAGCCTGCACCTCTTCCGGACCCCAGGCGCGTGGTGTTGTCAGACGTTGGCGTTGGGTCCTCTTGGGGAGAGAGCCTTAGCTAGGGTTAGGGTTCGGTCCAGGGACGTGGCCAGGGCCGAAGTGACTCCGGTCTCGTGATCTCCCTCGAGGGCTGAAGTGAGGGCCCATGCAGCAAGGCGGCTCCAGTGCAGGGTTAGGGGTCGAGGCCGGCTTAGGTTTCGGTGGAGGGTCCCCGTTCGGTGTGGGGTTAGGGTTAGGGTTAGGTCCCAAGAGGCTCCAGGCGCCGAACCCACAGCAGGGCAGTGGTCTTCCCGAAGGCCTGAGTTGAGGGCACAAGGGACCGTGCCGGTCAGGATCCGTCTTTGGCTGCCAAGGCCACACACGTCGATCGGCCCCTGTTCGAGGAGGCCTCCGGAATCCTCTCGGTCAGCTGCACACGGGCCTGGGAAACCACATGGTGAGCTTGCAGCTTCCATGCCGAGTCAGCCTGCACCGCCTCTGGACCCCAGGCGCGAGGTCTTGTCAGACTTTGCAATGGGGTCCGCATGGGGAGGGAGCCTTAGCTAGGGTTAGGGTTTGGTCCAGGGACGTCGCCAGGGCTGAATCGACTCCAGTCTCGTGATCTCCCTCGAGGGCTGAAGTGAGGGCCCATGCCAGAAGGCGGCCCCATTGCAGGGTTAGGGTTCGAGGCAGGCTTACGTTGCGGTGGAGGGTCCCGGTTCGGGGTACGGTTAGGGTTAGGGTTAGGTCCCAGGAGGCTCCAGGCGCCCAACCCACAGCAGGGCAGTGTTCTCCCCTAAGGGCTGAATTGAGGGCACAAGGGACCGTGCCGGTCAGGATCCGTCTTTGGCTGCCAAGGCCACACACGTGATTGGGCCCCTGGTCGAGGAGGCCTCCGGAATCCTCTGGGCAGCTGCAGCCGGGCCTGGGAAACGACATGGTGAGCTTCCAGGTTCCATGCCGAGTCAGCCTGCACCTCTTCCGGACCCCAGGCGCGTGGTGTTGTCAGATGTTGGCATTGGGTCCTCTTGGGGAGAGAGCCTTAGCTAGGGTTAGGGTTCGGTCCAGGGACGTCGCCAGGGCCGACGCGACTCCGGTCTCGTGATCTCCCTCGAGGGCTGAAGTGAGGGCCCATGCAGCCAGGCGGCTCAAGTGCAGGGTTAGGGGTCGAGGCCGGCTTAGGTTTCGGTGGAGGGTCCCCGTTCGGTGTGGGGTTAGGGTTAGGGTTAGGTCCCAGGAGGCTCCAGGCGCCGAACCCACAGCAGGGCAGTGGTCTTCCCGAAGGCCTGAGTTGAGGGCACAAGGGACCGTGCCGGTCAGGATCCGTCTTTGGCTGCCAAGGCCACAGACGTCGATCGGCCCCTGTTGGAGGAGGCCTCCGGAATCCTCTCGGTCAGCTGCACACGGGCCTGGGAAACCACATGGTGAGCTTGCAGCTTCCATGCCGAGTCAGCCTGCACCGCCTCTGGACCCCAGGCGCGTGGTCTTGTCAGACTTTGCAATGGGATCCCCATGGGGAGGGAGCCTGAGCTAGGGCTAGGGTTTGGTCCAGGGACGTCGCCCGGGCTGAATCGAATCCAGTCTCGTGATCTCACTCGAGGGCTGAAGTGAGGGCCCATGCCAGAAGGCGGCTCCATTGCAGGGTTAGGGTTCGAGGCAGGCTTACGTTGCGGTGGAGGGTCCCGGTTCGGGGTAGGGTTAGGGTTAGGGTTAGGTCCCAGGAGGCTCCAGGCGCCTAACCCACAGCAGGGCAGTGTTCTCCCCGAAGGGCTGAGTTGAGGGCACAAGGGACCGTGCCGGTCAGGATCCGTCTTTGGCTGCCAAGGCCACACCCGTGATTGGGCCCCTGGTCGAGGAGGCCTCCGGAATCCTCTGGGCAGCTGCAGCCGGGCCTGGGAAACGACATGGTGAGCTTCCAGGTTCCATGACGAGTCAGCCTGCACCTCTTCCGGACCCCAGGCGCGTGGTGTTGTCAGAGGTTGGCATTGGGTCCTCTTGGGGAGAGAGCCTTAGCTAGGGTTAGGGTTCGGTCCTGGGATGTCGCCAGGGCCGAAGCGACTCCGGTCTCGTGATGTCCCTCGAGGGCTGAAGTGAGGGCCCATGCAGCCAGGCGGCTCAAGTGCAGGGTTAGGGGTCGAGGCCGGCTTAGGTTTCGGTGGAGGGTCCCCGTTCGGTGTGGGGTTAGGGTTAGGGTTAGGTCCCAGGAGGCTCCAGGCGCCGAACCCACAGCAGGGCAGTGGTCTTCCCGAAGGCCTGAGTTGAGGGCACAAGGGACCGTGCCGGTCAGGATCCGTCTTTGGCTGCCAAGGCCACAGACGTCGATCGGCCCCTGTTGGAGGAGGCCTCCGGAATCCTCTCGGTCAGCTGCACACGGGCCTGGGAAACCACATGGTGAGCTTGCAGCTTCCATGCCGAATCAGCCTGCACCGCCTCTGGACCCCAGGCGCGTGGTCTTGTCAGACTTTGCAATGGGGTTCTCATGGGGAGGGAGCCTGAGCTAGGGTTAGGGTTTGGTCCAGGGACGTCGCCAGGGCTGAATCGACTCCAGTCTCGTGATCTCACTCGAGGGCTGAAGTGAGGGCCCATGCCAGAAGGCGGCTCCATTGCAGGGTAAGAGTTCGAGGCAGGCTTACGTTGGGGTGGAGGGTCCCGGTTCGGGGTACGGTTAGGGTTAGGTCCCAGGAGGCCACAGGCGCCGAACCCACAGCAGGGCAGGGGTCTTCCCGAAGGCCTGAGTTGAGGGCACAAGGGACCGTGCCGGTCAGGATCCGTCTTTGGCTGCCAAGGCACAGACGTCGATCGGCCCCTGTTCGAGGAGGCCTCCGGAATCCTCTCGGTCAGCTGCACACGGGCCTGGGAAACCACATGGTGAGCTTGCAGCTTCCATGTCGAGTCAGCCTGCACCGCATCTGGACCCCAGGCGCGTGGTCTTGTCAGACTTTGGCATGGGGTCCACATGGGGAGGGAGCCTTAGCTAGGGTTAGGGTTTGGTCCAGGGACGTCGCCAGGGCTGAATCGACTCCAGTCTCGTGATCTCCCTCGAGGGCTGAAGTGAGGGCCCATGCCAGAAGGCGGCTCCATTGCAGGGTTAGGGTTCCAGGCAGGCTTATGTTGCGGTGGAGGGTCCCGGTTCAGGGTACGGTTAGGGTTAGGGTTAGATCCCAAGAGGCTCCAGGCGCACAACCCACAGCAGGGCAGTGTTCTCCCCGAAGGGCTGAGTGGAGGGCACAAGGGACCGTGCCGGTCAGGATCCGTCTTTGGCTGCCAAGGCCACAGACGTCGATCGGCCCCTGTTCGAGGAGGCCTCCGGAATCCTCTCGGTCAGCTGCACACGGGCCTGGGAAACCACATGGTGAGCTTGCAGCTTCCATGCCGAGTCAGCCTGCACCGCCTCTGGACCCCAGGCGCGTGGTCTTGTCAGACTTTGCAATGGGATCCCCATGGGGAGGGAGCCTGAGCTAGGGCTAGGGTTTGGTCCAGGGACGTCGCCCGGGCTGAATCGAATCCAGTCTCGTGATCTCACTCGAGGGCTGAAGTGAGGGCCCATGCCAGAAGGCGGCTCCATTGCAGGGTTAGGGTTCGAGGCAGGCTTACGTTGCGGTGGAGGGTCCCGGTTCGGGGTAGGGTTAGGGTTAGGGTTAGTTCCCAGGAGGCTCCAGGCGCCCAACCCACAGCAGGGCAGTGTTCTCCCCGAAGGGCTGAGTTGAGGGCACAAGGGACCGTGCCGGTCAGGATCCGTCTTTGGCTGCCAAGGCCACACCCGTGATTGGGCCCCTGGTCGAGGAGGCCTCCGGAATCCTCTGGGCAGCTGCAGCCGGGCCTGGGAAACGACATGGTGAGCTTCCAGGTTCCATGACGAGTCAGCCTGCACCTCTTCCGGACCCCAGGCGCGTGGTGTTGTCAGAGGTTGGCATTGGGTCCTCTTGGGGAGAGAGCCTTAGCTAGGGTTAGGGTTCGGTCCTGGGATGTCGCCAGGGCCGAAGCGACTCCGGTCTCGTGATGTCCCTCGAGGGCTGAAGTGAGGGCCCATGCAGCCAGGCGGCTCAAGTGCAGGGTTAGGGGTCGAGGCCGGCTTAGGTTTCGGTGGAGGGTCCCCGTTCGGTGTGGGGTTAGGGTTAGGGTTAGGTCCCAGGAGGCTCCAGGCGCCGAACCCACAGCAGGGCAGTGGTCTTCCCGAAGGCCTGAGTTGAGGGCACAAGGGACCGTGCCGGTCAGGATCCGTCTTTGGCTGCCAAGGCCACAGACGTCGATCGGCCCCTGTTGGAGGAGGCCTCCGGAATCCTCTCGGTCAGCTGCACACGGGCCTGGGAAACCACATGGTGAGCTTGCAGCTTCCATGCCGAATCAGCCTGCACCGCCTCTGGACCCCAGGCGCGTGGTCTTGTCAGACTTTGCAATGGGGTTCTCATGGGGAGGGAGCCTGAGCTAGGGTTAGGGTTTGGTCCAGGGACGTCGCCAGGGCTGAATCGACTCCAGTCTCGTGATCTCACTCGAGGGCTGAAGTGAGGGCCCATGCCAGAAGGCGGCTCCATTGCAGGGTAAGAGTTCGAGGCAGGCTTACGTTGGGGTGGAGGGTCCCGGTTCGGGGTACGGTTAGGGTTAGGTCCCAGGAGGCCACAGGCGCCGAACCCACAGCAGGGCAGGGGTCTTCCCGAAGGCCTGAGTTGAGGGCACAAGGGACCGTGCCGGTCAGGATCCGTCTTTGGCTGCCAAGGCACAGACGTCGATCGGCCCCTGTTCGAGGAGGCCTCCGGAATCCTCTCGGTCAGCTGCACACGGGCCTGGGAAACCACATGGTGAGCTTGCAGCTTCCATGTCGAGTCAGCCTGCACCGCATCTGGACCCCAGGCGCGTGGTCTTGTCAGACTTTGGCATGGGGTCCACATGGGGAGGGAGCCTTAGCTAGGGTTAGGGTTTGGTCCAGGGACGTCGCCAGGGCTGAATCGACTCCAGTCTCGTGATCTCCCTCGAGGGCTGAAGTGAGGGCCCATGCCAGAAGGCGGCTCCATTGCAGGGTTAGGGTTCCAGGCAGGCTTATGTTGCGGTGGAGGGTCCCGGTTCAGGGTACGGTTAGGGTTAGGGTTAGGTCCCAAGAGGCTCCAGGCGCACAACCCACAGCAGGGCAGTGTTCTCCCCGAAGGGCTGAGTGGAGGGCACAAGGGACCGTGCCGGTCAGGATCCGTCTTTGGCTGCCAAGGCCACAGACGTCGATCGGCCCCTGTTCGAGGAGGCCTCCGGAATCCTCTCGGTCAGCTGCACACGGGCCTGGGAAACCACATGGTGAGCTTGCAGCTTCCATGCCGAGTCAGCCTGCACCGCATCTGTACCCCAGGCGCGTGGTCTTGTCAGACTTTGCAATGGTGTCCCCATGGGGAGGGAGGCTTAGCTACGGTTAGGGTTTGGTCCAGGGACGTCTCCAGGGCTGAATCGACTCCAGTCTCGTGATCTCCCTCGAGGGCTGAAGTGAGGGCCCATGCCAGAAGGCGGCTCCATTGCAGGGTTAGGGTTCGAGGCAGGCTTACGTTGCGGTGGAGGGTCCCGGTTCGGGGTACGGTTAGGGTTAGGGTTAGGTCCCAGGAGGCTCCAGGCGCCCAACCCACAGCAGGGCAGTGTTCTCCCCGAAGGGCTGGGTGGAGGGCACAAGGGACCGTGCCGGTCAGGATCCGTCTTTGGCTGCCAAGGCCACACACGTGATTGGGCCCCTGGTCGAGGAGGCCTCCGGAATCCTCTGGGCAGCTGCAGCCGGGCCTGGGAAACGACCTGGTGAGCTTCCAGGTTCCATGCCGAGTCAGCCTGCACCTCTTCCGGAACCCAGGCACGTGGTGTTGTCAGACGTTGGCATTGGGTCCTCTTGGGGAGAGAGCCTTA